>NC_051435.1:6744813-6760592 GCF_001649575.2 Kryptolebias marmoratus | reverse complement strand
AGATAGATAGATAGATAGATAGATAGATAGATAGATAGATAGATAGATAGATAGATAGATAGATAGATAGATAGATAGATAGATAGATAGATAGATAGATATCAGTTTTAATTAAACATGTTACAACATTAATTATTTTAGTTGAGCTATCCATAAATGCAAACAAAAGTCAGCGCCTATATGGCTGGTTTTACATCCAGATTTCTGCATATTTAACCACCCATGTAAGGTTACCATAGCAATAGAAAGCTTTTAATAAACTTGGCTCTGACCTGCGTCCGGTACACTCATCCTTTTACATCTTCTGAGGTCATTAGATAGTCTTGTGTTTGAGATGTTTACGATTTATTTACATATATTATTTATTTTCTCAATTTAAAGGTTGGAGCTATTGTCAGCTTTCTTAAAGATACAGTATGATCTCATGTTACAACATAATTGTAGGTGTGCTGAGGCTGTTAAATATATCAGTCCACCAGCAGTTAAGTGAACTTTTGGACTAAACTTAATGAGCAGATCAGGTAGACTCGTGGTGTTCTTTTACACTGGCGTAACAGTGATGTCATGGCTGATAAGGTACTGATAAAAATTTGTCAAAACATTATTTTCAGATAGCCATGCTACCAAATTAGGATATTTTGTTCAGTTGTACTGAACCAAAGCACTTTGTATCTGAAGACATTTAAAAGCTTTTTAAATAATATTACCTTAAACTAACCAATATCTCCGTTTTTTTTATTTATTTCATTTTTAACTTACACAGCGTTTTACTGTATTGGCTTCTCATTTAAGGGTCAAAACCTAACACAGAAATAATTACTTGGGAAAATTATCATCATGGCAAATGATTTATAGCCTGACCACTACTGACTAATGTTTTGGAGCATAGTAATACAAGGTTGACCTTGTTTAATTGGCAAGAAAGTTTTGTTTGGCTAAAGTCCAATTATGTCATTGTCATTGGTTTTTGCTCGGTTGTATTCATCCTGTCTCTGGAAGAGCAGCTAAATAATTATTTGTTGTTGAGAGCTGTGGGAGAGATGGATCAACTTATTGACTCAGGAGGTTCAATAAAGCATTTTAATTAATTTTGTTAATGCTTGTTCTTTTTTAAAACAATGCAGGTTTTTTGGAGTGGAGTTGGAGAAGGCACTAACTTCTCAACAGAAAATATATCTGCAATTAAAATATAACGTTCATTTTTTAGGAAAATTAAACTCTAGCATTTAAATCTAAGTAAGATAAATATGAAATATATATTAGTACACAGAGTTGCCAGCTGTTGGTTAAAGGAGACTCATATTAACTTGAACTAAATGTGATGCTTTTGAAAAACAGCCTTGGAGTTTGTCCAGACAACATTTACCAATTCATTTGACTTTACCACTTACCACCAATATATTAGCTTTTAAATTGTGTGAAATGTCTTCTTTTTTCCTACTACGACTTCTCAGGAAAATTAAGGCCTACATTCCACATCAGATCAGCCGGAAACAGTAACTCATGCCTTCATTACATCTTTACTGAATTATTGCAACTCATTATATGTTGGTCTAAATCAGTCATCACTGAGGCGCCTGCAAGCTGTACAAAATGCTGCAGCTTCTCCTCTGATGGAGAGGAAAAAACACAATCACATCGCACCAGTGCTGTCCTCCTTACACTGGCTCCCTGTCCATTTCAGGAAACAGTTTAAAGCTTTACTGTTTGATTTTAAGAGTTTAATGGCTTGACAACATCTTTTTTTTAGAACTTTTACACCGTCACTGTTAAGTTAACTTGAGACCCAGTGCCACTACAAGTCATTTCTTTCCTCTCTCCTTTCTCTAATCCGTCATATCTCCATCTCTCTCTCTCTCAACTTGACCCATTTTCAATGTGACCACCAGATGGTGCTAAATCTAGACAAGGCCAGGTAAATGCTCCACCTCCACCTGTACTAATGACACAGGTGTGGAGTCAAACAAACAACCAGCAGGATAGAATGGACACAGACAGGCCACTGGTGAGTCAAATCTGTTAAAAAAGAATGTTAAAAGACATAGTTAAGTGAGTAGTAAAGTAAGTATGTATAAGTTTAGGTTATAGTTAAGCTAAGATACCAAAATTTGGTTTAATTAAAGTGAATTTAAGGAGGAAAGCTGGTCAATCATGTTGTCAAAGCAAACAGTGTAGATCATTGAAGTGACACTATAGGATTGTTGTTGAAGTAGTTAAAATATCTCAAGTTTGTTGTTCATTAAAAGATAAATTAAAGATGACTTTATCAATGTTAAATACTAATAGTAATTTATCCCTTTTCTAGAATGAATTTTGGTTGAATATTTTCCTAAATCATGTGTTTAAAATAGTTTAAAAAGTTGTCTGTAATGATGAAATTGAACATTTGTGGGCTTAGATTGACCATGTCAAGCCTTTATACTGAGTAAATTAAAAGATGAAATATATTGGTTGGTGTATGTTTGGGGATGACTGAGATTTAAAAGCAATTCATTGATTAAAAGTAATTTAATTATGTGAAAAATGTAAAGATAATTATGCTTTAAAAATGTACATTGATTAGATTATTTAAATGATTTAGGATGTTTAAAAGCACTTAAAATACATTGTTTAGAATATACAATATTTACAGTTACAATGATGCAAGTACACAGTACAAAATAGTTAAAAATGTAAAAGACTTAAAGTGAATTAAAAGTGAATATTATTTAACTTTAAATTAGAAATGAAATTGTTTAATTTTTTGTTTCGATCTTCAAAGGTTTTTGACCTGTCGCTTCAAAGAAGATAAAAATAAATAAAAAGTTTCAAGCTGAGTCAAGACTTGCGTCTGTTTGTCCTTGGGTTTTCAAGTTACCTGGATCCTGTGGAGAAATAACTTGACAGTCACACTCCAGCCAGAGCCTTTAGATCCACTAATCAGCTCCCTTTAAACACTCCCATTTCTAGGCCTAAAACAAGGAACGGCAGAGCATTTTCAGAGGTGACCCCTACTCTATGCAAGTTAGAGCTGCTAGTTGATCATTTTAAATCTCTTATTAAAACTCATTTGCATGCTGTGACATTGAGTTCCACCTGTGCGGGGCATCTTAACGTTTATTATGCAATTTCTTTTTAAGTGTTAAATTATTTTGTTTTTGTGTGGAATTTTGTCGTATTGAGATCATTTATATAGTTTTTTTTTTATTAATCATTATTGTCTACTAACTGTGAGCACTGCACCTCTTAAATGTAAAATCAACTGTGAACAGTGCTCATACCAAGAAAAAAATAAAATAAAATGCAATTTTTATATGATTGTTAGCATTGAAGTTTGGCATAAATACTGACCTGATGATGAATGAAACTCCACAGGAGTACTCTGACTGCTGAAATAGGCCAAAGTCATGAAGTCTTTTTCAGATTTTAAGGTTCTTCTACTTCTTCAACTTTATAAATCTGAAATGTCAGCAACTGAGGTGTTAGATGAAAATACTATATTAAGGTCAAGACATAAGGTAAAAATATTTTCTGGTAATCATAAATGGTTGTACAGAACATTCTAGGAATTTGTGAAGTAACAATACAAGAGTGTACAGTTAACAGGCTTTAAATGAGTCTCTGTATCAATACTTCATTCAACTGATTTAGTGATTTTTAAGATAAAACAAACAAACAAACAAAAAAAAATATTGAACAACAACTACAATAATATCGCACTTTTACTTATTTTCAAATGGTTTTATTATAATGACAAAAAGGGGACAAAATTGGCTTGAATCAGGACTGCATCAAAACAGCATATGTGATTTAAACAGGACCTTCACAGCTTTGTGTCTCCAAACTATGTAAATAGTGGAAAAAAAAAACAGCAGCACAATGAGAAAGACAATGATGGGAAAAGGGCGCTGGTGGGTTTAGCTCCAGGGATGCTTGGGGGGATTCCTTGATCAGGGATGATTTTCTCCCTTGCTGGCTCTTATTTTTTTTTTGTTTTCACAAAGACTGAGCCTGTGAGAAGAGCACTAAACTCATTGACAAACTATGCTATTCCTTCTAGTTGAAGTAATCCATAGAAAAATTTGAGCAAAACGTCCAAGTCAAAGTTATACATCGTATTAGCCTAAAGCCAGCCTAACATCAGAGGAAAATATGAAATAGTCCTGAAACAAACAAAAACTTTCAGTATGATCAAATTTAACATGTAAACTTGTGTGGATGAACTCAAATTTAGTATTGACATTCAATTTAGTGTGGCTGTCACAGAAATATGGTAATGATGGATTTGTTTATGACTTCCTGTCCAACCAAAAAAGGCCCATCCATCTATTCATCTGTTTTTTTTTTTTTCAATTGCTTTTTTGTGCCTATCTTCAGAAGTCATTGAGCAAATGAAGAGGTACACCCTGAACAAAGTGCTAGACCAGGGGTAGGCAACCCTGGTCTTTGAGTGCCACTATCCTGCATGTTTTCCTTGTTTCCCTGCTCCAACACACCTGATTCGGTGGTTAAATTACCTCTTCATGTTCTGCAGAAGCCTGTTAATGACACACTGATTCAAATCAGGTGTGTTGTGCTACACCTTCACAGGGCCATAAAAAACAAATGAGTCAGACAACCATTCATACCCTAACTCATACTTTGTGGCAGTTTTGAATGATCAATTGACCTAAAATGCATGTTTTTGATTCTGTGAATACCCACACATGGATACAGAGAACATAGAAACTCAACACAGAAAGACTGGAGTTTTTTCATTTTTTTAAATCTACAACATTCTTGCTGGGAGATAGCAGCTCTAACTAATTGAAAACAAAAAAATTAAAATTAAAAAAAATGAAATTTAACACACTTTGTAGATGCTAACAGACAACCAAAACTGATGTATCAATGTGAAGTTACCCACTACTGACTGTCACAGAAGCAACCAGTTTTCCATTTTGGTTACAATTGGTGGCCTAGTTTAATTGTTTCTCTATTTTGTTCATGGACAGAAGTAGATTACCTGACAGACAAGTAAAATACTAGTTTAAATAAAGCCTGCATGGCTTTCTCTGTAATCAAACTTTGAGGCAATGAATACGCTCATTGCAATCTGTTAAATGACTGAAACCTTCATGCCTGATAATCCCAACACTCAAGAGGCTCTGATTCAGAACACATAAAAAAAAACAAATTAATATGTTTTTCTTTGGTTTTATTCTAGTTTTCAAATCAATTAAATTACACATGCTTACACCTAATCATAATATCTTCACAGGCATACATGTTTCCCAATTATACAAATATCTTGTTAAAATACAATATCAAAAATGTTTTCTGGAATATTTTTTCCTTACCTTAGTGAAGAAATGAGCACACTTTCTTTTGTGAACTGATTGAAATTCTGCTCCAGCTGCTCCGTAAGAACTGGATACAAGTTTAGGTGTTGCAAGAACAAATTTTTGCAAGAAAAATTTGAGCAACTAATTAATGTAGTTGGATATGCCATGCATCATTTTCCAACTTGAGACGCCCCACTCTTAATCATCAGGATAGCAGCCAGGTCAAATTTTAATTAGGATTGGTGGAGTGATGGTTGAACTTTTATTACCACCACAGAAATCTGAATGCTTCTGACTCTGAATGTCAAAGACTGACTGTGAAAAGTGCACATTACTGAAAGGGTCATGACCTCTAAATTTAAAAATACCTTTACTTTGTACCTTCAGAGAGATTAAACAGTCGATCTTTGAAGAGCCTATCCACTTCAAATATTTGTACTACACTCAATTTACAAGGAAATTGACTCTGTGACAGTTTCTAAAAACAGTTACAGAAACAAATATAGTGACTACTAAAGCAATTTTCAGCTAGTTGTTTAGATCGTTTTTAATGCATTTTAGTTTTTTCCACTCAGTCCTTTATGTGTTTTCAAATTCTTGACATGTTGAAGCATAACGCAGGTGGAAACCAAACAGAATTTTTGTTCAAATATGTCATGAAAACTGTCATCATGCTCTCTGATCAGATATGTAAGAAAACTGGTCAGGGATCTTTTATTCAGATGCTGATGTTGTCATAAACCAGGGAAGATTTTTGGAGCAGTCCGGCAGCAAACAGACACAGGAAACTAGGAGTGTACCGGGAAGTGATTTATTTACAGTGCAGGAAAAATAATTTACAGGATGAACGTCGGGATCTGAAAAAGCGAAACACACGGTAAGTATGGCGGAGTGAAAACACGAGGAACCTACGAAGGGCAAGTAATGGTTGGAATTTAAAGTCCTTACGACAGGGCGGCGAGTCCAACACTTGAAGCAAGCAGTGGTGAGTTTGGGTTCCAGGGTGAGAATCCTTCCAGTGGTGAGTATTCCTTCCAGAGGGTATAGTAAAGCAGACAGACAGGCACGGGAGGCAGGTAGTATGAGCGTTAGCAGAGGTCTCAGGGAAAACGAAAACCAGACTGGATCCACGAGGCAGAAGGTAATTCCTGAGGCACACAGCGAGACAGAGTTAGTCAAACTCGGAATAACAAATCTTATAGTACAGAGGCTCAGCAACTTTACCACAAGCAGGTAATGCTCCAGCACTGGTCTGGTCTCTGCCACCGCCTTAAATACACCTGTCCTTGCCATTAGTCAGATCACTTGCAGGTGAGGAGGGAGAGTTGACGAGACGTCAATCAGTCGTCTGGCCACGCCTACCAGGAAGTACTCACAACACAAACACAAACCCCAGAAAAACCACCCTCACCACAGATGTAAGGTTGATATATATTTAGTCTACCTTAAAATGTAACAGAAAAAATGTGATCTGTGTAATTAGTGTGAGTTTGGCAGATAAAAGGGATTTAACTTTGTTATCCGAAGAGCTGACATCATACAGACTTAATCTGGGATTACTTGCTTAGAATGAAGCTAGAAACGTTTTTGTTGTTGTTGTTGTTGGTATTAAACAACATGTAACCAAACTATATGTCAATACAACAATATTTATTTAACTTATATGACATGTTGGTTTAGTTACAATGCAGGAATCCAAAACTAGGAGGTAACAGAAAAAACATCAGACTTTCAGCATGAATGTATTTTTACACCAGACTATCGTCCTCTTTCAGCACACCGTTTAGTTGGTTTTCTGTGTACATAGTCAGCTATAATTATTATAGTATAAAGCAGTTGGCTTGTTTTTTGTAGGTGTAATATTTACCATAATACAAAGCAAAACATTAAATGGTACTTTCCAAACTGATGAAAATGACCATGTTTAAAGACTTTATTATATGCTTACGGTTGCCTTTGAAAACAAGACATACTGAGTGTAGGTCTTGCATAGTAGGAAAATGTTTTCAAATGCTGTTTGCCACTTTAAAAATGCCCCCTACCAACTAAAAAGCAAAACAAAACAGCCTTTCATCAAGTAAAAGTCAGTACCAAACCTTTCATGAATCAGTGCCTAAATCTCTCTAAAACTAGAGAAGAACATTTTGTATTGCATTTATTGATACATTTGTTAAAATGACCTAATATTATTTCAAAAAATAACAAGGTGTCTCAGTTGAAGAGATTTTTGTGCTCAGGATCCACTGTGCGGCATGTTGTAGCTGTTTCTGTGCTCTAACACACCTGAATCAAGTGAATGAATGATCTCCACAGCAGGTGATTAAATTAGGCACAAGGCAGTTAATCAGCCATTAATTTAAGTCAGGTGTGTTGAAGCATGGATAGATGTTTAACATGTAGGATGGTTCTGGGGACTGGAATTTAAAATAACACTGCAGTAGACTGCCTTTGAATATATCTTAATTACTAACTTATTAGTCTGATCTTTTTCTTTGAGACATTTTTTATTGCATACATGCTTACATTTATGTTTAAATATTTAGATGTTTTTTTTAAAGAACATATACAAATATATACAATCTGTAACCTCAATAAATGCAACTGGTCACCAGTAGAATCAACTGAACTGAATTTCAAACATAAAGCAACAATTTACATTACTAACAAAATTACATTCAGAGATTCAGGGAATCAAAATGATTTTCACTCTGCGAAAAAATGAATGTGTATTTTGAATATATCACAAATAAACCCTTTTGAGACCTAAAAGTCCAACCAAATAACAGAAAAACCACAATGCTGGATGTCACACCTTAAGCAGATGGTTGGAACCACAAATTAGGATGAATAGCATAGTCATTTGTAAGTCATTTAGCTCTCATGATGAGTTTGTTTTTAAGAATAAAAATAAACTGTGCCACACATTAGACTTCTCTTTCTGAAAGACAACAAAGTCTCCTGAGAAAGTGTTTTTCTTAGTCCATTTAAACATATTGTAAAAATGGAGGTAAACTGTCTTTGATAAGCCTCTTTTCTGCAATGCTGATAAATAATGTTTATTTTATCCTTTTAATTCTGTTCATATTTCAAAACATCAAGTGAATCAAGCTCAGGGGTGATTCCATTTTAGTCTTGCCTTAAAATTTTCATTTTTATAGTCATTTATCCAAAAGTCATTAAGAGTAAACTCAGAGTAGCCTCCTGGTGGATGTGGGTGAAAAACAAACTATTTTAGATTAATGATCATGGATCAAGAAAAGTGTTCCTAAATGACAGCTTCTTTAGTTTGCTTCTGAGATTTTTCAGCCTGGACAAAAAGGCTTGATGGTAACTGTACATATCTGATTTTTTTATTGTCCCTACAGCTTTACTTTTTGAGCTATTAGCTTATTTACACAGAATGGTTAGTGCCTTCCTTTAAGTAAAATAAATGAAGTTATACCTCAAGCTATCTATGAGTTTTATGTCCCTTCACAATAACATTAATTGCCCAGCTGATTGTTTGGGATTTAACACTTCTAACACATGAGGCTCCCTCTGTTGCACCAAATAAAAGCAACAAATATTGAACATCCGTTGATAGAGATGCTACAGACTCTGACTTTGTCCAGTCGTCATTTATTTGACCTCCTGCAGATAGCCATAAAATGAGCAAGCATCTGATTGATAACTGGGGGACAAAGGGAATGCAAATGACAGATGCAGAACGAGTAAAGTATTTATCCTCTGCAGGTTCTGCACTGCAGGCTGCCTGACTTGGGCAATTGATCTGCCGAAGGAGCTCTTTTGTCTTAAGGTCCTTAAAGAACTGGTCTTTGAGCTCATGATCACTTTGCTGGTGCTTTAGGAGCAACTCATAATAGTCACTTAACATTTTGCACCTTTAAAATTAAGCTATTTTCTCTAGTTTGTGCAAATGACTTACAAATATAAAAGCAGATAATCAAAATGCTACATATTGTGAACTACAAAGAAAAAGGCAGCAATTAGTAATACAACAACTTTACAACAACAAGAACACAGAAATCTACATGGAACCCTGATTGCACTGATTAGTGCGGGACAGGTACTTGAAGCTACAGTGAATAAATTTGTTTTAGAAAATGCAAATGCTGAGCATTTTCTACAGTTTTTCTTCTTCAGCTTTATTGAGCAAATAGCCAACTTCAAGGACATCCAGCCATGTCTTTTTTAACAATAAATCCCATTATTCTTTTTTTAATGGGCAACTTCTTCAACCTTGATTCTGAAGGTCGCTGTTCTGATCCCTGACTTCTCTGATTCCAATATGTTGAAATGTTCTTGGAGACAACTCTAAAAAAGTCAATCCCCTTTAGCATAGAGGTGAGCATTCCTTCCTTAGCACGAGTAATATCTTGGAAGCATTTCAAAATAGATTTTATAATATTTTAAACATTATATTGGTTAATATTTAGACAGCTTTTTCATAAAAAATCTCCAATGGAAGGTTTAATGGCAACACCCATTTAATCACCCATCAAAAGTGAAAAAACAAGGATGTTTTTAATCTAGAAATGAATAGGTTTTGAAGTCAACCTAATTCAAGATGGCCACTATAGACAATCAACATAACCCAAAAACAAACATTATTGTGCTAAGGCTTGATGTGGTAGTAGCTGAGAGTCATCCTCAACACACACTTGATCGTGCAATATCACATGGTATGCATTCCTTAAAGGGAAAGCATATCACCGTTTTGATCATAGGAACTTTATTTCATTGGGTGTATATCTTAAATATGGAGTCTTTGGGTCTGTTTGACCTATGCAAATGCAAAAAAGAGTGACAATAAATAAAATCATAATCTGTACTCAAAGTATTCATCCTGCTTGTTTTTTTCGGGTTTTTGTGTATGTGAAAGTGTGTGTCCTCTCCACTATTAATCTCAAGCATCACTACCTCTCTCCATCACGTCAGCATCAGCACCCCTCAGTCTCACTGACTTATTTCCAGTTACTCTTTCTGTTATTCACGACAAGCTAATTAATTTTCCCGAAAATCTCACCTGTTTTATGTAACATTCGAATGGCAGTTGGACATATGCCATTGTATTTGCTGTCTTCAAAATAAATGCAAGTAAATTAGTCTTTAAATAGTTAATCATTCTGTGTTGGCAAGTAAATATGTAATTTACATGGTCCTTCGAAAAAAAAAAAGGAAGAATAAATCCAGATAGTTTCCTTAGATGTACTGTTGAATTTAACAGCTATTTTCAGAATAATCAGCAGATTTATTATAGTCTTTGTGTTGCACCCTCACTTCATCTCTGTCCTCTAATGACCCCAGTCACCTGCATTATCAAAACACTAGGGTCTTACCTCAGCTTGGTGCCTGCAGGTATGGCCATTAGTTTTGCTTCTGTGCTTACAGAAGTGAAATCCCAGGTCAGCGGAAGGCAGTGAAACATTGGAGTGAACGGCATCCTATCCAATTACTTGTCACCTCTACACATGCTGGTGTAGGGACTTGAGAGGACCACATGAGACAAGCAATTACATGGAAAAAAGATTCTGATCACAAATCTAGCACACCTCTGACTCCCCTCCCACCCTTGTCGTTTTTACGTTCTAAAGTGAAACAAACATTGCATTGATTCTCTTTGAAATCCCTGGAAGCATTCGCCTACATATATTCAAAGTGGGAACTGTATTCATAAACAGGATCTTAGAAGAAATGTTACATGAACAAGGCGAAATAACAGAGGAGCCAAACATTGATTTCTGCGTGTCCCATTTAGTTTTGACCGTGAGGATATTTTCATCAAAGCAAAAAAACATGCCACAATTTATAAATAAAGAAATAACAATAATAATTAAAACTCTTACAATAGATTTTATTTTTACTAAACCTGAGTAAAAAAAGGAAAAAAAAACAAAAAAAAACATACAATTTTGCACATAACCTATACATATATCCTCTGGCTTACTGAATAGCTTTTGCAGTTTTGGATGGCATACAGGTTGATTTTCACAACATTTTAGCTTTTAATATTAAATATTTCAAACACTCTGTTAGGAAAAAAAACAATCCTAAGTTAAATGTACTATGAACTATGAAAAAAAAAGTTGTCCTGAATAAATGTCAGTTTGAAAGCTTTTACTCCAGTAGTTTTCAAATAGACTGTAAAGAAAACAATGAACTGAATCTGCCACACAGATAAAAATTAAAATTGCCAATATTTTGGAATGGAAAAGGCTGAGTGTTGCTGTGAAGGTGCGAGACAGCCAAAACATGCTTATAGGTAGAACTTGGTCCAGAACCCAGAAATTGAAGCTTTCTGACCAGCTTTCTTGTTGTATGGTTCCATTACAAGTTAGAGTCCCGCCCCCTTCATATAAACAAGCAGGATATGGCCTTTGTTAAAAAATAAAAACATACCTCAGCTAATGTTTTTCAGTTGTTGAATCTTGTTGATTCCTGTTAATCAACAAGCCTAGCTTTAACACAAAGTTTAACACAGATTGTGATCATGAATATTTTCACAAGCAACTGTAAATTTAATTGGTAGTCGTAACTCTTTTTTTGTAAATAAATACCACAATATTGTTGTTACATGTAATCACTCCCCAACTGTTTTACCATATTATGTATATTTAGTTTTTAAAAACGAGTCTTTGACATTAGTTTAAACATCTGGTTCAGAAGTATCAGCCACATCTACAAAAACACAAACAGTTTCCTATAACAATGACAAACAGCTTTGCTCACTCGTAAAATTCAATGAGTTGGTTACCTGTCATGAGTTAGTTCAAGATCTTCATCACAGAGTCCTCGAAACTCAGGAAATTAATGTTTATGTCAGAATTTTCTTTCCTCCCACCATTGTGTGTTTGTTTTGTTGACTTAACAGAAATGAACTTGTGTTTTCTGCAGACCCCATTTGAAACACTGACAGCCCACTGCTGTGGCCAAGTTACACATACAGACTAAAAAAAAACAAAAAACTAAAGACAAATGTGGCTCGAGAAAAGGCTAAGGAATAATGTCTGGCAGAGAAGAAAATAAGAAACTCGAGCTTACTCTTCACCTGAACAGAAGGGAACGCCTGGCATCGAGCAAAGCTCTCACATCTGTTGAAGGTGAATATTTTCCTGACTGACAAGCTGAAGAACACATGTTGAATTCAGACTTGTGACTTTCACAACATTTACTGGCTTTTGGTTTGGAACACACAATGCTGGGAAACAATAAATATTCCTCATATAATATTTCTTGTATCTTTTCTTCTCCTTCTTTCTCATGTTTTTTGGCTTTGTGCAGCACTTTGCAGGTTGGTACATACTGATAACCTCAAATAGAGCTTAGTGCCTCACCAGCATCCTGATGATTAAAATCTGTAAATGGAACGTGGTTTAAACCATTTTTATCCTCAGAGTAAACAGCTGTTAATAAACCAGCTTCCTTTGCTTTAATTTAATTTCTACACAAGTGTGGACTGAAGGAACATTGTTTCTTAAAATAATTTATACATCCTGACGAAGAACAGTGACTTTTGTTTATCTCACTGAAGACAAAATAACCCTGAAACCAGAAAATGAACATGTCGCCGTATTACCAACTCACTTATTATTTTTTTGTGACTCACTGTGTTGTTTGACCCCTGTGTAGGTTTCCTTACTTTTCATTCAGCTAGGTCACCTCATGAAGTATTCATTCTGAAACTAACGGCTGATTTTTTTTTTTTTTGAAATTCAGCTCATGCAAAAATCTTCATGCTGATTATGAACTGATCTTTATGACAGAGCAGAAGTGATTTGAAATGAATTCAAGTAGAGAAGCCATTGGGTTTTGCATTATTTTTTCCTTCTGCCAAAGGCAAAGGCATTATTATGTGTTTTTTGTCTATAGCATTAACAAAATATCTCATGAATCAGTGGACACATTTTAAGGAAACTAGTAGAATGTATTTATTAGATGTGCAAGTGCATTATTAGAGTACCTTTTGGAGCCAATCAAATTCAAGATGGTCACCATAATTAACTGTTCTTGGAAAACACAAAGACAGTTATAATTCAATCAATTTTACAGAGCTTGAGCTAAATTTGAGCGCAGTTGTAGCTGAGAGTTACTCACAACACATACTCTAAGTGCCACTTGTTGTGATTAAAACCTTTGCAATAAATGTTGGCATCAACCCTGTTGTCTGTTACCAAAAATACCTTACGAACCAAATAAAACCCTTAAAAAGTAATCATTAGAAGTACCTCTACAACAGATAAACGTTTAGAATCAATCCACAGCTAAGTGCTAAAATTCAGTCAGTTTTCCAAGTTTTTGGATTAAATTTGATGTAATACAACACATACTACAATCATGACATCTTGCAGAATTTCATGCAATATGCATAACTTTATTTTTAAGGTTTTCAAAACAGATAGAACTCCGTTATTTCTCAACATAAGATGATCAGGGTCTAAAACTCTGGCATAAAAGCTGGCAGGCAATATGGCCTTAAATTGTTTACACATATTAGGAGATTCTCTTAATACGGTAACATGATCAAGAATTAATGTTTAGTTTCACATTTTTTATTCCTGAGATGCCAGTAATCAATTGTAATTCAAATCACTCAAATGCCTCATACCTAAATAAATGAAGTGTTGCTCTTCCTTACTAAATTATATTTGAGGGTTTTGGATGAGAATATCTTCTAAATTAGTAACTGACTGGCCCTAATGGGGATTACATCTCTCAGTGGCACCAAATGTGGTGGTGTTGAGTACTTTCTCCAGCTGGCAATTTAGCTAGTGATTAACTATTCAAGCCAGTCAGACAGTGGGGTAAAATACTAACAAAAGCCTGTTGAGGCTATGATAGAATTTCACCCCCAAGGCTCATAATCCATTAGTGTGGAATAAATTTGTAAAAATATGGTTAATATTCAAGAGGAAAGGTCAAGGTTATTCTACCACCTGCTTGTTTTATCATCAAATAAAGTTTATATTTAATTAGGGCTTGTGAGGTTTTCTGTCCCATCAATTGTCTGGTTATTTTCTCACATTTTCTCACATTTCACTTGTTTTTCTTTTGACCTGCGATGTAAAAACTTGGCTTGAAATAAGCTGATTCAGGTCTTTTGGAGATGGATTGACTGGCTGATGATAATCTGATGAATTTCCACGTATATGAATGCTGTAATTGACGATGCACCTCGCTGCTCATAAATTACAGCTGATGGTGTGTGGTATGGGGGGATGGCTCTGCACATAATTAGGCTCAGTGGCATAGGTATCATTTAATTAAAAACTGTTGAGACAAAGGACGCATGTATCCAAACATTCAAGCTCAGGAGAACAAGAGTGGGGGTGGTTTGGAAACATAGCAGATGTTTGTGAGGAAATGCAGCAACAACTGAAATTAAAATAATAATAATAAGTGTATGTGTCATTATAAAAATAAATAAATACTTGCCACACACCATGTTGACTAAAGTCGTAAAAACCGGTAACAAAAAAAAGAAAAAAGAATAAAGTAAGAAACAAAATTTGCACAGTTTATTTCTTATATCAATGGGTAATATGCCTTTAATATACAAATTTGTAAGGAAAATTTGTGAATGGCTGCCAACTAACACGTGCATTTGTTTGCCTATAAAAACAGCCAAAGTGACTACAAAAAGGGCAACAATGACAACAATTATGAAAAAGCCATTTGGTATTAAGATGTTTAATAGTTTTGCAGATTTATTTTTTTAACATCTTCTCCTTGATTATGTTTGTCCTATTCCACCTAAAAGGACCACAGCCAGCCTATTGTAGGTCAATCACATGACTTAACCTTCTATTGTTTCTTTTTTTGTTGTATTTGTTTTTTATTGGATTTAGGTGAGTGCTTTGTTTACATTAAGTGCGTGCCCACGTTTCAGAATTTCATATCAACACGTCGAGAAAACTGCTAGATTAAAGTATTTTAAACTGCACCATTTGCTACAGCAGAGGATATAGCTCAGATTATATGTTTGATTTATGTTTTGATTTTATATTTTGTAAATAATAAATGAATTACTAAAAAACAAAATGAAAAATCTGTATGACAGAAGTAATTTTCAAAGGTTCCCTATAATGATGCTAAGAGAAAAGAGGCTGTCCTGATCTGATGTCACTATTATGCTTTTATTTAAATAGTATACTTGGAAAAGTGCTGAAGTTAACGATGGCAATTGGGTAAATTGGAAAAGTCTGGACACTTTGAAGAGAATTTACAGTTTTTAATATTCAGTACATTTATTTGTTGAGTTTTTCTCCATTGGAATAATGTTAATTTCAGTGAGAGTAAAAGTTTGTACAGTGCATATCAACACCTGCAAATACAGGTGCTGGTCATAAAATTAGAATATCATGAAAAAGTAGATTGATTTCAGTAATTCCATTTAAAAAGTGAAACTTGTATATTATATTCATACATTACATACAAACTCATATATTTCAAATGTTTATTTCGTTTAATTTTGATGAT
>NC_051435.1:6607254-6743560 GCF_001649575.2 Kryptolebias marmoratus | reverse complement strand
AATCATCAAAATTAAACAAAATAAACATTTGAAATATATGAGTTTGTATGTAATGTATGAATATAATATACAAGTTTCACTTTTTAAATGGAATTACTGAAATCAATCTACTTTTTCATGATATTCTAATTTTATGACCAGCACCTGTAAGCAGCATAAAAAAAAATCTGAAAACTACTAATTATTTACTGACCTGACTCAGTGATGCTTTCATCAAATCTAATTAAAAGCATCAGAGAGGTAAAAGATTTAACCGTGCCGAGTGCAGTTTTGTCTCGGTAGAGCGCTGCTGTTGACAGTTTATTGTCCTTTTGTTTGCATCTACACGGCCTCCATCTATCTAGTTTTAGTGCATAGTGGAGATAGCTTCTGTTGTGTTACTTGCTGTAATTTTACAGCTTCACTATCATTTGTTCAACTTAAGGGCTCAGCAGAACAACTCTGGAAAGGAGAATTTGTGTTTAGTCACGCTACAACGGCCCAGTTTAATTTCTGTCTTTTCCCGTATTGTGGTGCGGTCTGTTCAACCTTTTGCCACCGATTTAAATTCTGTTTTCGAAACGTAAATTGAATGGTGAAAGTTGCAGAAGCCTGCAAGTGTGCCAGAGCCCCACCCTCGAGGTGTAAGTAAGACGAGTGAGTGCGACAGGAACGAAGGAGCTGTGGGCGACTGGTTCCTCCTGAGGGGTCGGCAGATGCTGACGCTGACAGATCAAGAGAGTGATTATTCAGAGCTTAAGAGTTGAACCGGTGCTTGTGTTGGCTGGGCCCCATGGGAGCAGATTCATTCCAAATCACACCTCCATAAATCACACTCTCATATTTGGCACAGTTTGAAAACAGCAGTACAGAGCAAAGGTGGTCACACTGATGAAAGAGTGTTTGTCATGAAAGACTACCACCAGTGACAACCAAGGCTGTGTAGCTGAAGCAGCATGAGGAACATGTGCTGTCGTTACGCTCAACTGTGAGCCACAACTCATCTTATTTTGATGATGACTTTTCAATTTTGCTTTTCAGGATACAATTTCTTTTTGAAGTTGCTGTCAGCTTTTGATGAATAAAAAAAAGTCTCTTTCAGCAAGAAATGTTTGTAGTACACTTTCCGAAATTAGAATAGAACTATATTCAAAACAGACATTTGTATTTTTTTTCACTTCTACATTCATTGTTGTAGTTTAGCAGTTTGAGTGATCTGTCAAACTCTTCTCTCTTTAGACAAAAACACCTCTCTTGTTCAGAAAGTGCTACATTTAGGTTTGATGATGGAAACAGATATTGTCAGTCTAAGTTGTTTAGCCTGTAGCTTCATGTTTAAAAACTAAAGTCAAATTGTGCATTTTTTATGTTCCTTTTCTGTAATAATAATAAATTACTTAATCACAGTAAAATAGGTAGGTTATATCAGTTTTTTATTTGTTGTTATATGCTCTGCAGGTCTGATTTGAACAAGAAATTTTGATTTGATTATAATTAGGGTATTTTTTATGCAGACAATAGAACAAAATAACAATAACACAAGACTTAAAGAAAGCAAACCCTCCTTTTTAAATGTGCCTCAACAACACTTTTTTTGTTTTATAAGAAAGGGAATGATCACCCACATAATTCCTTTATATAACCAATTTGCCCTACAGCCTTGCGTATGTTTGGTCTTTTATATAAAGAAGTATTCAAAATGTTTCTAAATATAGTTTAAACATCTATGTTGTTTAATTTCCATTTATTGCAAGTCGATGCCATAAACAACACAATCTAATTGTTAAAATTAACGGTTATGTACAAATATATTTCCTTTTTTGATGCAGAAATCACTACTTCACGGTGTATAAGTAGCAGCAGCAGTATAAATTAAAATCATAGAAGCTTTTTAAACAATGTTTTTTCTGCTGTCAAACTGACATTGTAAAGCCATTGTTGGTTTTAAGCTTTGAACCTCGGAGGAATTCTGCTCTTTTAAATATTTCATCATCAAGTGGCTTTGTCACATCAGTTGTTGGCAAGGAAACAAAGTGTTAACAGCAGCACATTCCTCTGGCACCAAACCCCTAGAACAGTTTCAGTGCGTTGTCATTCAAAAGCAATTTAGGAAGCAGTAGGATCTCATTATTACACCAATTTAATTCCAATTAGAAGAAATGAATCAAATTATCTTTTTCACAGCACGCTGAAAAAAAACTGGCTGAGAAATGAACATGACTGACGTATATAACTACATTATATCAGCAAACTGATCTTTTTTATGTCTCCCACATGTTTGCTTATTTCAAAGATAAGGACAAAATGTCAAACAGCTAAATTGAAGAGACAATGTTTTAAAAAGTCAGTTAAGCATTTTATGAAAACAAAATTTAATTACCCCTTTTTTGTGATGTTAGGAATCATTTGATATTTTATTATTGATTCGAGGGCATATTAAATCAATAAACCTGATCTAGAGAGTGTTAGATGGCAAAATGAGCATTAGTATTCAATAGGTCCTTCGTGCATGATTGATGAGACTGATCTTTTTAGTGAAAGTAATAGTGGAAAAAAATTAAAAATAAATGCAAGAAAAGGTTATGTGAGTGCTATCACACTGACTTTCTTGTTAGGTTTTACATTTATTTTAAAGAACTATAACCCTTTGTTTAGAAAAATATAATATTTTCTAATGTTTACGATTGTAAGTTATGTTTTTTTTTTTCCTTTTTAAATCAGACACACACAGCTAGGTATGGTGTGGGTGTAAAAAAAAAAAAAAAAAAATTGTAGTTTCCATTCCGACTGATACATTATTGTGGTCAGCTCAAATAAGTAGCACAATGTAAGCTCTAGTTCAAAGCTGATGGAACTTTTCACAAAAAGCTGTCAGCAATTTTGTTCCATCTCAACCCACATTCTACTTTCCACTCTTTGCTGCATTTGGAAAATTAAGCGTGTGGACTGCTGTCACAAAAAAAGCTGATGCTACAAAGTGGTGACTGGCAAGTGCAGTTGTGTTTCGCCAAAACCACATCAGCACCTAGATAAACAGGCAATGCTTAAAAATAAAGTTGCTATCCCAAGTCATAATGGAGCTGTGAGGAAAATTTATTAGAATGAGCATCTTGGGTTGCTCAACACTTAAACTTTATGAATACCACACCAATACAGGCTTCTTCAGCTCTGTTGCATTAATGACTAGTACAGGTCTTTCCTGTGTACAGTAATAACCTAATTTAATGATGTAGAGAGTCAGCAACAGGCTCCTATGCAAGCTGGTCAAAGCAGGAGCAGCTAATTATAATGCATCACAATGCTGACCTTAATATTCAGACTGCAGTCTGTCTTCCGCTTGCCACTTGTCCTACCAGCTGCCACTCAACATTTCACTCGTATAAACCAGCAGTGGTCCAGTAACATGCAGCTCAATCTGACAATAGGCATCAGATAACTGTGTTACAGCTTCAAAACAACCAGCAGCAGCAACATTCCCTGCACATTAACAAGAACATAAGGACAAAGATACGATGAAGGTTATGAGAAAAGGTTCTGTAGAATGTTGTAGTATGAAGGAAATATGCTGCAAGAAGACCTTTTAGGAATCGACTGTTAGAACTTTGGAGATATAAAAGTCAATTCAAACTGTTTTCAGCTCTGATGGGGATTCCATAGATATCAATATCCAACAGATTCTGCTCTTTCAGTCTTGGTTTTGCACAGCACATCTACAGTACATTATAAAAATTTTCTTTTCTTTTTGCAGATAAAAATAATATATTTCTCTGGTGGAATTTATTTTCCAATAAAAGCTATAGATTCTTTCTGTCAGAGTGATTTAACTGATGTGCATTGAGATAGCTTGAAACCGCAAAGTGTTTGTGACTAAAGACTCTGACCACAGAAAAATGCCAGAGTGGCTTGGGCTGTTTTTGATTAAAATCAATAGAGTTAGATTAATAGTCTTTGAAATATCTCTAAAAACCTTCTATTTACAATATATGTGCTCTGTAAAGAAAAAAAAAAGCTTTTGCAGCTGAAGAATTCACTTTGAAATGAAACAAGTTCATGAACTTGCTGCTGACTTAATATTTGAACAATGCCATAAACTTATCTTGTCCATCCTCATAAAACACTTTTTAACATTGTTTTAAAAAGTGCTATGCAAATAATAGTTCATTGTCATTTTTGATTATATTCTACTGTGACAAGGACCACTAATGCACTGCCCTGTCCTTTGGTCTCCTGAAATGAGATCACTCTTCAATCGGAACTTCTTGCTGTCATTATTGAACTCATTCAGGTGCTTGGAAATAAATTTACTGAGTTATGAGTTCAGGTCAGCAAAAATTCACAGAAAAAAGACAAAAAGTTGAATTTACAAATTAATCCTTTGCAATCAAAATGATGTTTAATATGTTCATATTTTTTGAGTAAATGCCTAGCATCTGTCACAGTGTTACTTGAGTAACTCATCACTTTAGCATTAACAGCCCAAAATATTGATCAAATGAATCAAGTCCTTGTAAACCAGAAACTGACCTTGCATTTTCTGCATTGATGTCTGCTACTAGTTTGATTACCTTGTATTTCTTTGTTCGTCTCTTCTTCAGTTCATGAATAAAGCAATCATAGAGGTTAAGTGAATGGCCTTGAATTGTGCTTGATTGCAAGCTTCCAAATAGCTGCAATTTAAATCATTGCTTTTTTTTTTCCTCAAAGACGCTAGGTTTTTTTTTTATTATTTTTATTTTTTAATGAAAATGCCCTCTCTGTGTGTCTTCTTTGTTCCAGGCCAGTGGGGTCAGTGTATTGGGGAGGAGTGTGGTTCTGGTGGGGTTCAGACAAGGACGGTATGGTGTGTACACATGGAGGGCTGGACGACCCATCACTCGCACTGCCAGCACATGGACAAGCCAGAAAGCAAGAGGCAGTGCTTTAAGGTCTGCGACTGGCACCAAGATCTCTTCGAATGGGAGATTTCTGATTGGGGAGGCTGTGTTCTTGTCCCTTTCTTTTCCAACGAGCTAAAGCTGAGGACAACTGAGTGCATTACGGCACAGCATGGCATTCAGAAGCGCCATATTCACTGTGTCCGCACTTCAAACCGAAGCACAGTAAGCTCAAGGATTTGTGAATTCTTTTCCCAGAAACCACCCATGGAGCAGGCGTGCCTGATTCCCTGCCCTCAGGATTGTGTGGTTTCAGACTTTACCTCTTGGTCAGGTTGCAGCAAAACTTGCGGTGCTGGTTTGCAGCATCGGACTAGACATGTCCTGGCCGCACCAATGTACGGAGGGGCAAATTGCCCTAACCTAACTGAGACCAGGACTTGTACTAACTCTGCTGAATGCCCCGTTGCAGAGGGAGAGTACCAGTACAGCCTTAAAGTTGGGGCCTGGAGTAAGTGCCGACTGCCTCACCAAAAAGATGCCCTTTTAAATGGAAGGACCACAGTTGATTTCAGCACGAGCTCCAGTGAGAACAACACAATCATGATGCACACAGTGGCTTCTCACCACCACTCTCATCACAGCCAACGCCACCATGCACAAGTGCACATTAAGTATCCAATGTCTTGGGAACTTGAAGTGGGATATCAGACACGACAGGTTCGTTG
Source organism: Kryptolebias marmoratus (assembly GCF_001649575.2). NCBI lineage: Eukaryota > Metazoa > Chordata > Actinopteri > Cyprinodontiformes > Rivulidae > Kryptolebias > Kryptolebias marmoratus. The sequence goes on along the minus strand of NC_051435.1, from coordinate 6,737,979 downwards.
TGCAAGAAGTGATGGCAAAAATGTCATGCTAAGGTAAGATGTTTCCAAGTTTGTCATTTCTATATTGATAAAATGTACATCAACAGGATGGGAAAGAGGAAAAAACAAACGGAATACTGTTCACATTTTAGAAATTTTCAGACAAATGTTTTACTATCTTGTAAATAATCTTTGCAAATAAAAAAATTACAAAAATATGTTAAAATACAAGAAAAACACCTGCAAGCAGTCTAGTAACATTTTAAAATTATGCAACAGTATCACAGAAATTATGAAGTTTCTCTTTCAAGACATTTGTTATCATGGTGACAATCCCCTCTTGAGCCAATAAAGTCAATGCTAGAACTTCTGTGCAAACATTTAATATCTATTTATTCTGATTACAACACAAAACAAGTATTTGTTTTCAGTTTCAGTTGGATTTCCTACTCAAAAAAATAATCCTAAATTCAACTATGTGTCATAGTTACAATGTCTAAATATAACCAGGTTCTGCCTTATGATGCCACATCCTTCAATATAAGCTAAACAAATAAGAAAAAAGATGTTTGTGTTGACATATATGTGTTTAAATCAGACACAAGCTACACACATTGATCTGGAAGAAACCAGTCATTGCATGCTACTATTTTGATTGTTGTGTTTATTTAGAAAAAGCTCACACTATTGCTTTGCCAAAATCTGTATGAAGTCTTTAAAAGTTTAATCAAATTGTTTAAATATGCTGAAAATATGAAACTATTAACCTTAATTAAATGTATGTTATGTCAATAGGGGGCTTTTTAATCAGTAAAAAATGTGCTTCTTCTTATGCTTGAGAAAATAATTGAAGGAAGTAGGCCTGCACAATGCTATAAAAACTTGTGGTGTGTGATTTTTTTTATCGTTATTGTTTAATAATGCACTGACAATATCATTTGTGATAAACTCTCATCTTGCTTACTCTTTACTGTATCTTCTGTCATCGTTATCATCTAAACCAGGTGTAGACATCAAGGCCAGTATAAGTCTGTTGGCTTGACCAAATATATAATTTACATGCAGAACGTGACCGCATGCAGCTTGAAATATAAAGGCTTCTGATTTATTGCTGTGTAAACACTCCTTTGTGGTATTGATATTGCACCCACTGATATTGCAATGATAATATATTTTTGATATATTATGCAGCCCTGAAAGGAAGGTTGCAGTGTCAGAAAAAACAAAACAAAACAAAACAAAACAAAAAAAAACTTGTGTGGATTTGGCCAGGAGAAAAGATCTGTGCAGAAAATAAATTTTGTCTTACATTTCATTCTAGTGTCTATTGTTGTATGGGGAGTGGTAAAAAGGTAACTGTGTGCAGGTTGTAATAGTACATGCATCAATGCTCATCCCCTCTCATGATCCCCAATGGGGCATTTTGTTCATGAGGAGGTGTTTTCATTGGAACAAAATGCTTTCTATTGATGGTGGTAATTCATTCAATTATAACTAGATTATGTGAGAGCTGGTGTTTCACCAGCATGTTGGCAGGGAGGTGAGGTATTATTGTGTTAAATGTTAAGTGGTGCTCCCCTCAGTCGCTGCTTTTTGAGCTGACCCTGGTATTTGGATTTGATAAGAAAGCATTTTGCTGCACACAGTCAAACACAAAACAGGGACACACATACACACAAACACACACAGTCCTGAACAATATGTGCTTTTTTGTCAGCAACAGAGGAAAATCATTACATCTATATTATGGCCAATTGTCTAAATGCCACTAAATACCATCTTCTTGGTGTAAAGTGACACCATTATGTGACTGTTTAAATCAATATCAAACTAGTATCCATTGAGACAAGCATATCAGAAAAACTATGCATGTTATTGTTTTATATTGCTTTTAAACTTAGTCATGAGCAAAGCTTTCACTCAAAAAACATTTCATGTCTACCACCGCCTTCATTCTTTTTATTTATTTATTTTTTTCTGGACAGAGGGAATTAAACATGTTCTACTTTATTGTGCACTTTATATGCATGAGTTATCCACTGTCTGTATGGTATTATTGTGAGAAAACAATTTCTGTACAGTGGCATAAATTACAGATCATGGTTTTATTAAGAGGTAAAAATAAGTTCTTGATTTCATGGATTTCTGCCTTATTGTACTTTTTCTTCAACCTAATTATGGAGAAAAATAAAGAGCATTGTGATCTCATTTTAATGATCCCACTAATTGGAATCCCTTTGCTAAACAAAAGCTGTGTTAATGGTTAATGCACTGTTTCATGACTTCAGATGAACATATCCGGCCAATTTTGATCATACATACATAAGTAGATCTTTCTTTATATGTTACTGCCAGTAATGGGTTTACACGTGGGCTTGACTGAAAGTGGGTAAGCCATTTAACACATCTTGTAAAATAAATGGAAACTAAAACAATCTTTACCTGTACATTGACCCTGTTGTCCACAACAGCGGTTCCAAAACTAATCACATTCTGATCCACAAAACAACAGCGGCAGAAACATATGACTGTTACAATAAAATGTCCCTAAGGTGTATTTCAAAATAAAGCATTTCAGTTAAAAGTAATTGTAAAAACATTTCACGTGATCCCAAGATCACCTATCTTGATTTAAACAAATTAAAACATTTTAAATCCAACATTTTAGATTGATTTTTTGAACCACATGATGCGTAGTGCACTGTAACACATCACAGACATCGGCATCGTTACTTTAGCTATTTCAAATATTACCATGAAACTTCCTTTAAACATTTTTTTATTGAATGTGCCTTATTTATTGGTTAGGTAAAAATATAATTTGGCCAGGTCCTGAATCTAACTTTGGGAACCACTGGTCTACAGGGATCATCAGTCCAAATAAAGAAACAAATCTCACTGGATTAACTGGACCAGCTTCAGACAAGCAGCCAAATAAATTTTCAATTTGTGATGTACACTTAGTTCACGGATAATATAATTTTCTCAAATCAAAAGGAGTATTTAAATTATTAAGTGAGGTTTTTAATTAGTAGGCTAGAAAGTTTTATCTTTATTTATTTTTAATTATTAGATGAAAAAAGAAGAAAAAAAAGAATATGCAAGTTATTTGACTGGGCAGCCTTGCCACGAAGTGAGTGGGCCTGGACCCTGTCATGCCCACCCACAGCCATGGTCCTGATGCACTGTGGTATAATTAAAGTTCATTATACCCACCAGACCCTTTAAAAGAGGGCTGCAAAGCCCTGTGCAAACATCAAATGCAATGCCAGTGCTTATACAAGAGCATGATTAGCATTTCATGCGATTATTCCAATTGCACGATTCCTTTTTCTTCTTTTCTAAACTCAGCTAGGATGTGTTTGTCAAACCTTTTTGACAAACACATCTCATTTTTTAACTAGCTGCTACAGCTTTTTAAAAGAATCATCAGGATCATACATTAACTCAACTCATGTTTCATTTTATATTGGCATGCTGAATGACAGGATGTTGAGATGTGGGCAATGTTTTCACATGGACTGACAAAAATACATTTTTACATAACAAACTTACTGGATTCTTAAAACTCTGTTAGAATGAAGTGCATCAACCACTGCTTGTCATTTGTGCTTCTTGCATAGCTGATTCAGTTTTTACTAAAGAAGCATAACTTATGGACATATTGAGACTAACAAGTGGATAAAGGTTCCTGAACTGAACACAATCTGGGGTACAGAGGTGGAAATATGTTTAAACCAACTGAGCATATGATTGTGTTTTTAGGAAATAAAATAAAACATTGCATTGCTTAATACATTTTCAGAAAACCACATACAGAATGTTTTGTCCTATGAAGGGAAACCCAAATACATCCAAACTGAACAACTGTGCTGTTTCAGAATTCTTTTCTTATTCATCATTTTATACCTCTCAGAGACTTCTGCATCCTGCAGTCATGGAACTGCTGTCATAAACCTTTCACCTGACATTAAAGAACATTACTATCTGTTTGCAATCTCAAGGCTGATGTAATAGTATATATCCAAGAAAAAGATTCTAATTAGGATTTAGTTCATGTGCCTCTCTTGAAAGATGGGCCAAACAAGTTCAGAGGTTTAGCTTGTAGGTGCAAAAACAGGAACAGGAAAACAAAAAAACATTCGTCTCTCTCCTTGTTCATGTTCGAGATTACTCAGAACATATGGTTTATATTTGTCCTACATTTAGATATACAGCAACTAAATAGCATCAAGCAACCTGCAAAATTCAGCATTTTAATCAGGTAGGTTGGAGTAATACAGCAGCAGCATGAGCATATTGTTTACACACTGTGCTGTACTATAACTGAAACAAAATATACAGATCTTAAGTCCCTGAACAACATAATGCTTTAAGTGAAAGTCATTATTTGCCCTACTTAAGGGAAACACAGCTATACAATCATTGTAATCCAGTTTAAATGTGACAAATAAAACACTGATAGGACTGATTGATGAGGTTGAGCCCTCATCTGTTCAAGTGTACAAATATTTTAATAGGTTTCAGCTCTGAGAGGCTTTGCTCATTCTGGTAGTCTTGAGGATAATCTCATAGTTGAGTAAGATTCCCTCAGGTTTTTTCTTTTTTTTTCTTAATGAAAAAGGTAGCAGTTGTAGCCTAATTTTCTCCTGTGGTATGATCTCTTGAAGTTTTTACTACTTGCAAAAAATGTCTGATGTACAGTGTTTATGCCTAAAGATTCAGGCCAACCATGAGATTTCATGAAGAGCAAAGCCGAGTGTGGTTGCATACTTAAGACACTGTGTGCAACAGTTCCGATACAGGGCATTTATTTTCATTAACTGACCTAAGTACTTCAACTAGATCTTATTAAGTTGTGTCACATTTCTCTTTTTCAGTGAGGTACATTAACCCTGGGCTTTTCATTCTCAGCATTTCCTTATAAAAATGAAAAATGTTGGCAGCAGATGAACACTGAAATAAGAATATCAAATTAAATTACTTAGCAAATATAACAATTTCAATCAGGTGAAAAGTAAGACGTTTGAAAAAATGCATAGAGTGTGGATTTATGTTCATGTCTCATCACAAATTCAACATCATTCAGGCCTAAATAGATTTGAATAACATTATAGCTATGTGTCTGAGTTTGTTTATGTATTTAAAGTGTATTCTTGGTTTTTATATTTTACCTTTTGCTGCAATTCAGATGATGTTAATTAAAGAGAGGATTTGGGTTAAAAACTACAAACTGCATGATGATAACCACTATGATTTAAGTTTTTATATAAAATAAACCAGTGAGTCATTATGATATTGTCATATTCTGCTACCATGTTTTAAAATGTAGCAGGACTTACCGTAGTGTCATGTTTCTTTTTTTTAAGTGATCTTAAGGTTTCAGAGTCAGTAATGAAGTCTTCTTAATCTTCAGTCTCTGTACAAAGGACACCTCTCCCTTGACCTTCCAAGTGTGTGTGATGCCCCAAGACTGTCATACATCTGATTGGTCATCGTGGGGTCACTGCTCTAAGACCTGTCGGTCCAATGATCTGTCTCCTGGTTACCGCCTCCGGTCACGGGTCTCGACTCAGATCCCTCATGGTGGGGGGAAACCATGTCCTATCCTTGAGGAAAAAGAAGCTTGCAACATCATTGGGGATTTACTACCAAAATGCCCCAGGTGACTCCTTATATTACTAAATATAGAATGTAAATCCAGTTTGAAGTTCAGTCCCTTCAAATGTTCAATGTTCTGTTTAGAGTATGCGTTCATATTTAAAATACCTCACAAACCAAATAATAATTGTTAATTTTACCTTTTTGTCTAATCTCATACTTATGACATAAAGCTGCAGAAGGAAAAACAATAATTTCTGTACTTATTTGCTTTGCATGTTTTTTTTTATTTTAGTTTGTTCTGAGCCTGGTAGAAAGACTTTTTCTTGTGGTAGAAGTGACCAGTCAAAATTTGATTTGACTTGGACAAAACATGACTTGGATAAGAGAAAAACAGATTGTCAGACTGTAATTATTTCACAGACGTTTGAGTTAAGATAAACTTTAGCTAATATAATATGCATTGAACAAGTAGTCAGTAGAGAATTGCAATCCCTGCTGGTTGCTTATTATTTTTTTCCTTTAAAGTGCCTGAGAGCAGAGGATTTACATGATTAGGGAAAACTCATTACGGAAATTAAGCATTTGATAGATTACTAGGGGCTGTTGTTCTGGTAATCTCCTCAAATATTACTGCTTTCTGCATGACTACGTTTGTCATAGCTGAAACCAAACATTTATTTAGAAGTTCTGAAATCAAAATAATCATCCCTCCCTCCTCCTGACACACTGTAAGAGAGCTGGCTTTTGCCAGAGAGTGCACACGCTAATTTATCTTATGCTTTGCGAGACTTTTTTGAAAGCAATTGTCACAGAAGTGTGTACGCTGATAGTTTATCCTCTTTAATAGCTTATCCTCTTTTGCATTCATTCGTCAGTTTGTTCCTGGATGGATGAAAGCTTGAGTTCTGAAAGTACATACACACATGTTTCAGATGTAAACTTTACAAAACATGTAAACTTCATTTCATCTGCAAATATCTTTTTTGTGCATGTGTGTTTCATCAGGTACATGTGGAGAACCACTGAGTGGGGTGAATGTCGTATCCTACCCTTACTGAGCCAACAGGACAGACGGCAGGTTAATGTCAGCATTCTGTGTGGAGGGGGGATCAAGACCAGGAAGACCTACTGTGTTCAAGTCGCTGATGATTCAGCACCCCATCACAGGAAGGAAGGTAAAAATAAAAAACACACAGCAGACCCAGGGCTTGCTGGCATAGCATAGCACGCATGGCAAGCACCAAATAATACAATCTTATGAAATACTATATAAACACAGAGTTGCTGTTTGAATGTTTAAAGTGATTGTTACTTGCAAACCTTACATGAATGAAACAGAACCCTCTGCTGTAGGAAAAAAAAAACTTCAATGTGCAAATACACATCATCTTCAGTTTAATCATCACATGATTTAGTAAGCTACAATATACTAAGGCACAGGCTTTGAACAACAGGAGACCACAGTTCTGAATGTGGAATGGCTTGTTTTATCTTTAATGATGTATTTTCTTCATTTCAAACCCCACAAGGACTTTGTATTTTAAACCTTAGATTTTTAAGGAATACTAACCCCTTGTAGGACCCAGAAAGCAATAAAGCCACATAAAACAGCAAATAAATTTAATGAGGATAACCACACTAACACCGTACGGTAAACGAGGTGAATGTGCAAAGTTTCAGTGACTGATAAACATTCTGCAACATGCCAATAAACTGCTTTAGTCAAACAAAAAAACTGTGTTTGATTTTGTGTTCTTTGTATAGAAAATTAATAGAGGATTCTGTCACTAAGTACAGCAATTTAATTAAATTTTGACAATTAAATTTTGGCTTGCTGTGTTTCCACATTAAAAAAATGAGATTTCTGGCAGCATTGTGCAATATACTTAAAATAAAGGAAACTTGTCTTTCCACTGTGAATTAATTTACCATCTGACAGGTCACAAAAGAATAAAACTTCAGATAGACTTATGGCTGCACTTAATGTCCTTGATGGCATGAATAGAATCCTGTCACAAATGTGTCTTTAGTGGATGAATCACTGCACAAATTTTTCTGTTTGCAGAAGTACATAAATAAATAAACAAATAAATAGATAGGTAGGCTTATTGGTATTAACTATTGTTATTTTCTTCAATATAATACTCTTCTACAAATTAGAAACGTTCGAGCCTTACAGTATGAATCACCATAAATTATGAGAAAAAAAAGAACAGGCACAGGCATACTAAGTATTAACTATTTATCATTTTAATTAAGCACAGTGGGCACTTTTTAATGACTGTCAACTAATATATTCCCTATTCTTTAAAAAAAAGAAAAAAATACACTCTTCCTTGCATAATGAATATAATCATTTGTCAAATAAAAGCACATTAATTTAACTTCCATCTATAATTTTTAATATAGCTTGTTTACGTTTGTGGTTGTTTTGTTTTGTGGATTTAAAAGTATTTGTGCTAAAACCGAATGATATAAGGAACAATTATTTTGAATGTAATCTTTATTCCAATATGGCTCTCACAGTTTTGGTTAATGTGAACACCGTGGAGCTGCAGTGCTTGTAATATGAAGAAGTGCTCAGTCAGGTTTTGTGAAGTACAATTCACTCCTATTGGGTTTCTGCTTCAGTAACACAACTCAATTGTAGATAAACACAATTTATGGAACAGAGCCAAAAGATTCCCACTCCACTTTATCACTGTGTTTAAACAAGCATCTCATTTTTACAAAAGAGATCAAGCACCGTGTAAATTACTGTGGGTAAAATGACAAAATGCTCAGTGGACATTTAGTAATTTTTCTGTGGGCTCTCATTTAAATGGAAATTTGCCTATCAATGATGTGCGGAGGTGCATCAAAATGGAATATTAGATTGAAATCCCAATGTGAACAGGCTAAAAAAAAATATTCTTCTAGTCTGTGAGAAAGACTAATGTTAGCACCTATTACATGTGGCTTAGCTGTTTGAGATCTTCAGGTGATGTCAGCCATGCTTAGCAGTAAATTGGTTATAGTATGTTATGATTTAATATCTCCCTATTTAGATTCAGTTGTTTCCTTTGCTGGCAATTGTGCTTTATTTTATATTTTCTGACATCAGATGGGCAAGTCTCACTGGTCTTTTTACCTGTTACCTCTCCACTAGCTTTGTCAAACTTGTCCAGATTTTTACCACAAACTGCAAAGCTTAGAGTCGACGTGTTTGCCAATAAATACAGACCTGTCTTTCAAATCACAACAGAAATACATCTATACTTTTCAGTTTGATAGCAGTGAGGTTTCTTGAGCTTCTTGACTCTCTTTGCAATATCTGGCAACAAGTTCTGTTAGGAGCCCAATCCCGAGCATATTACCTGGCAATCACACACACTCACACTACACAGCTGAATGTGTGTGGTTTTACTTGAGCTCAATTTATCCTTTGCTGTATTATTTGTTTTTTCTTTGTTTGTTCAGTGTCCAGGCCTGTGAATGCCCAGCTGTGTGAGGGTGCTGAGCCTCCATTGGCTGTTCAGAACTGCTCCATTCCTTGCCAGAACCATTGCTTACTTTCACAGTGGTCACCCTGGAGTGCCTGCCTACATGAAAACTGCAAAGACCCTCAGGGGAAAAAAGGTAAGCTGAAGTACACACGACATAATCATCTATAAGCTTTGACTTTTGACGTGTTTGAGAAACTATGTCCATTATTAACATCATTAGATCGTTGTGAACAGTGATTTGTTACTACAATACACATAATTGGCCTTAAAAACACAATAGGAGTATACTTCAGATAATTTTACAGATATTGTCCTAAAATCTGGGGTAAGTAGCTGAGACTGATCCCCAACACGCATTCTGAACACTCACTAAAATAAAACTAAAATTTTGCCATTAACTATTTTCAATCAACTCGATCCATCTGTTACCATAATATCACATGAACTTCTGGATGAATTTTAATGAACTATTCAGAAAGTAATCATTGGATGTACATCTACAACTGATTAACTTTTGGAGTTAGTCAAATTCAAGATGACCACCACAGATAAATTACCGTATCCAACAGAAAAATAGTTATGTCTCAGTCAATTTGACAGACGCTGAGCTAAAACTGAGTTATTCAGAACACTTACTCCGAGCGTGACACCTTTAATTATTGCAGAAGATCACTCCTAACATTAGTTTCAAAATTTGAACAAAATGGCTACAACCCTGTCATTCGTCAAGATAAGATAATGTTAGTCTAAATCTGTGGCATGCAAAGGGGCCGGCAATATACATTCCATCAAGGAATGCCAGGCCTTTAATTATTTAAGAGATAGGGAGATTAAAGCATTAGAGGGCAGGAACAGTGGTAGTTTTATCCCAGCACACATGTTTTAACATAATATTATTCAACAGGGTTTAGTAAAATACATGCATTTTGCAGTTTGTGCAAAAAAATCACTAAAACTCCTGAATGACTAATATGTGCCTTTACTAAAGTAAAATAAAATGATTGAATGAGTACAGAGACTAATAGCTTGTTGGGAGGTGACCTGTGGGATGTTTGCTAATTTTTTTCTGGTGTTTTTACACCGATATATACAGTAAACATTTAGCTCATGGTAATTTTTCTAGTGTCACCCCACTTTTCATGTCTTGATTAATATCAGTTTAATATATATCACAAACTAGTCTAGTTGTATATCTTTTTTTTGCACTGAGATTGTTCTAACTTCAGTAGTCAAGGCAGTGTGGACCACATTCAGCATATTGTATTCATGGTGGCTGTTGTGTGTTTTCAGTCTGCTTTTGTTTGACAGCACAACCATCTCCCTTAGGACTTGTGTTAGCAAATCAAAGTTGTTCATCTAATTAAGTTTTGGTGGTCACAAAAGAAATGACCAGATTGAATTCTGAGGCAATGTTTTGATTTGAAATAATGGAAGCACAATTTAAGAAATAAATACATGCCTGAAAGGCTCCTAGGGTGAATGATTGCTGTTTGAAGCTCATTCAATTTGGGCCAAAGTCTGCAGTTCACATTCCAATGCATTGTTAGGCCTATAGGAAGCAAAAGGTAGCTAAGCGAAAAATGTTTTTGCTTTAATAATCTGTTTTGGGAGGATTAAGTTATAATGTCTTTGGTTATGATGCCTTCCAGCCACTGTGACTTTATAATGGTCTTTGCTTTTGGTTATGAACTTTATTCTTTATTCAGCTTGAACTTAGCTTTTAGTTTACCCCTCTCCCAGCCATCTCCATCCACCAGAGATCTAGAGCTATTATCTGTCTTGACTCCAGATTGCCACTCGCCACCTGCTACCCTGTTTCCAATTAGCACACCTGCATGTACTTTCCCTATCATTCTCAGTGGTATTTAACCTCCAGTTTTTCCACTTGTATGTGCCAGAGGCTCTCTGCAGCGTCCTATTTAGCCTCCCAGGCCTTTAATGCCATTCTGTCGTCCTTTTTGGATAACTGTTATTTAATTATTCCAGAGTGGCATTCCTACTTACTGAAATGTTTGTCTTTTTAGTTCAAGACTAGCCACGTAAACTTTATTTTTAATTTGCATGCAGCAAACCTTCTAAGTGTGTGCGTACATTCTGATTTAAACTAACATGACAGACTGGGCTCTGGCCAAAATGTCCCAACAGTGCAAGGAAACACTCCCAGAATAAGGCTGTGCCACTTTTTAACATCTTTAAACTCAGGATGGCACATACTCAATTCGCAACAATACACCTGGGTCTGAGGTGGACAGTTGTCAAGACAGGTGAGGAAAAGACAGACAGACAAGGGATCTTTAATTTATAGGTGAAGTATAACACATTCAGTCTCAAGTCACTGTGGACTTTTTTCTGTATCAAAATAGATCACAATCTGTCTTGAAACTTTAGCCGTGAGAGCCTGAACTCAGTCAAATCAAACAAACAAACAAAAAATAATAATTATAACTAGAACATATTGATGGATGTTTTTTATTAGATATAATATAATATAACAATATAAACTGTTAAGTGTTGCAAATACATGTATTTTTTTGAATTTCTTGACTGGGATGGATATTGTAATGATTCCACCAGAAATTGCAGATTTTAGCATTTTTATGAGACAAAGACTAAAAGACACTATAGATCATTATCAGGCTGGTATTCTTCATTATAGAAATTATTTGAACATACAGGCTTGAGAAAGAATTATCTTGAATTCTTTTCAGACTGATCATGTATTTAAAATCAATAATAAAATGTTAAGCTAAGTACTTCCAATATGATCAGCAAGGGACTCCACTGACCTGAAAGCTGCAGCACATTCATGGTCTCAATGGAAGATTTTAGCGTACTTTGGCAGTACTGAACTTGTCAGACAGAGAGGTGTTTTGTCTGACAGAGGCTATAAGGCAGAATGTCAGCAGACCAGACCAATTTTGTCAGAGCAAGATGCAGTATCCCCCTGGTTAGAATCTAAAGCTGATTTAAGTGGTGAAAGGACGTGTGAGTTGAAAAAAGCCATAACAAGCGTCAACCAAAGCAGATTTGAGAAAAGAAAAAGTACAAATGAAGTTCAGTTGTCAAAACCCCAGGAGAATAAGGAAAGTATGAGCAGATAAAATGATTCCTGTCAGTGTGTTTTGCTTTTCTGTTGTGTGTGTGAGTGTAGGTGTACACAAGTATTCAATGTGCTTGTGCTGTCTCAGATCTTTTTGCACAGATGAAAGCATGTTGCATCTGAATGCTTTTGAAAGGACATGCATTGTTTGTGGAATGTAGTGCGTGTTTAGCGTGCTGGTTGTGCTGGCAGAGCTGTTAGTGTGTTAGGGCTGTGCTAAAAGGGCATGATGACCTCGTCCCTGCAGTGAGTAAATGTGCATGAAAGCGCCCCGGGGAGCGACTGAAGTGTGGACTGTTCAGGTCAGTGGCCACACTCTCAAACAGTGGATTTGTATCGGATGAGCCAGCTCCTCTCACGGACAGTGTCATTAATACGTTTCAAAGGGTGAAAAAAACAAAGCATGGGCTGTTTTGTGTAGGGCTGTCTTGTGGCAGGCTATCTTTTAATGGCATTTATACAGACTCGGAGTGCACAGCAGACAGGGTATGAAAGCCATACAGAATCACTCAGAGTGAGAACTGTTGCCTGCAATGCACTGAACAGATATTGAGTAGTGGAGTATTGTAATGAACCAAGTCGTTTGCTTGTAGCCCTTGAGCTTCAGAGGATTTCCTGCTGTGATTGAACGGCCTTTATGTTTCACCACATCAGAATAAACTGTGATCCGTCTCTAACCGAAAGTCCCGCTAGATCCCCGTTTTTCAGGTACAGGAGTCAACCAGCTTTACTCTCCGGAAAATTACAAATTTAGATTGCCTCGCTGTGGCTTCATGTCTTTTCATGTTATCATGGCCTATCACATTTGCTGCTATACTGGGAAATCAATTGAACATGGGAGGTTACTGGATAGATTTTTAGCAAGGCCTCTACCAAGAACATACACAACTCGAGGGAAGGTGTATTCCTAAAAAGTGGTGCTAAAAATTGCTGTCTGGCCCTTGTTCCCTTGAAATAAACCTGGTATGGCCAAGAAACCTTTTAATTATTAATATCCATGGGGGCATGGCCAGCCAAATTGTTTTTTGCGGCTTGGATGCGAGTAGCAGTAAGTGCTTTGGGCAATACTGCAATCGATCCACAATGTCTTTGCTCTTCAAGAGCGCACTCAGGCAGCATCACTCAGATCAGGCAACTGAACTAGTGCCCCTCTCTGGTAGATGGTTGGGGGATGTAATTTGCAGAATAGGGGTCCTTTGGTTAAACAGTGCTGCCCGTGGGGCAAAGGAATGTGTGGCCTTTACACCAGTGACCAGCGTCAGAACTGAGACAAAAGGAACATTGCTTGAAAAGGAGAAGTGCTACTGCTCAAGTGTCTCTGGGGGAAAGATTGTAGTAGCTTAGATCTTTTATCCCTCAGCTTTATATTTGCAAGAACACTGTGCTGTCATAAGGGAATTGGAAGGACTCAGTAGTCAATTCAAGCTATTGATTTAAACATGTTCAATCAGTAAGGACCTTTTCATGGAAAAATGAATATTTTATGAACACTCCATCTTTAGGAGAATCAATATTGTTGAGTGGGGAATATTAATAAAAATATAGGACAGTAAGGTGATGCGGCTGACTAGGTAAGTGCTATAGTGATAATGAGTGAGACAAAATGTTCATGTCATTCAATAATTTGCCGAACGCTTTCAAGCGTTTTATTGTTCATGTCGTCTTTATGATCTGCCTGCCATTCTTCAAGCACCAACAATCAATGTTTTGTTCATTCATATTCAACAAAGGCTCTCTCTGAGGTTTTGAGACACAACAATAAAAGAAAGCTGGCATGGCCAAAAAAATTACAGATGAAATACTTTTTCTGAACTGTATTGTTAATGCAATTGTAAAATCTGTGACACTACTGAACAAAAAATAAAGAGAAGTTATCAGGACCACAAAACATTTCTTCAGTAGGTGGTCATTTATCGTCAGATTTGTTGATGTGACTTTGACCTCTGTTCACATATCCATCATGGTTTCAAGACGATTCTGTTCAAAGGTTGGACATGATGTGAGCTAAAATTCAGAATTTGGAACAAAGATAAATTCCACAGCTTAACCTATAGTTTAATTTTAGACTCTACAGTTATATCTGGAGACTTATATTTTCCTGAGTAGCTTGTCAATTGGTAAACTGAGACAACAACAGTAATAACTCATTCTTATTACTGAAAACTGAAAATCCTGTATAAAACACAAAAGGCTGCAAAACAATTTAATTTCTGTGTTTCTCTGTTTTTGCATTAAAGTATGCAGAAATCACACATTCTTTATAATATACTGAATTATGAATACTAAGTCAAACAAGTACCAAAGGGAATGCAGTATGTCATACTTTATTGAGTTAAATTTCAGTGATGGAATTACCACAGTATTATTTGTGAGATTCCTATAAATAGTCTTGCTATAGTGTTTATATAAAAGTTTATCTTAAAACATGGCAGGACAATTAAGAAAGGTTACAACAATTTGGAGACAAAAGTGCAGCAGCACTAAAAAAAGTGAGATTCTGTAATTGGAACTGGAAAGGCAAGATGTCATTGTTAAAACAACACAATTATTGCAGCTTGACCTGGCTCACGCACACTTTTCCACTTTCTTAACACCTTCACCTCTGCTCTTCCGTTACTCTCACTATCTCCTCTATCTCACCCTGGAAATGCTGCTTTTGTTGCGTTTCACTGAACACTTTCTCTTTATGGAAGCAATTTTTGGTTGAATGTCAACTTGGTTTTTTTTTTTTAAATAAAAGCAACAAAATAAGAGTGAAGGAATTTTTACTGACAGAATTGTCTCAGGGAAATGTAAACTATCTATCTATCTATCTATCTATCTATCTATCTATCTATCTATCTATCTATCTATCTATCTATCTATCTATCTATCTATCTATCTATCTATCTATCTATCTATCTATCTATCTATCTATCTATCTATCTATCTATCTATCTATCTATCTATCTATCTTTCTTTCTGGGCCAATAGAAATATCTATATAAATGACATTTGGTGTTTCAAATCTGTTGCCGGTTACAGACAGAGATTCAGGATTTCTCTAAACTCTCAGGTTTTTCACAGATCACTGACTGGAGAGTTCCTGCACCTAAAACTGAAGCGTGATAAATAGATGTAGCACTTTCGCTTCTGAAACACAATATCTCATGCTCTGCTAGCTTGAATCCCAAAGAAAGGTGAGGAAGTGAACAGATGTACACTGAACATGTTTTTTTATTTATTATTTTTAAAGAATAATTGAACCTGAAGGTAACTGCAACAAAACTGCAATCTTTTGTTTTGCTGTGAGAGAAAGAGAATGTTTTTTTTGTTTTATCTTTTGTTTGTTTATTTCTTTTTTGAACCATGATTTTTTGTTTTCAAGTTTAATTTGTTGAAAGAAAATATGAGTATTTTTTTCTTTACTATGGGTAACTAGTATAGTTCATTCAAAACTACTAGAAAATCACAAGTGCATAAATAGTTAATAATTTCCAAATATATTAATATTACTTACTATCACTTGTCTGCTGTTTGTTCAGAGGGAGTTGTTTATGATTTGTGTGTACGGCAGCATGTTTGTTTCTTTGCAGAGAATAAGCTGTCCTTTCTTTGACTTTTCCTGTACTTCCCCCGCCTGCTTTCTGCCAGGTTTCAAACAAAGGAGGAGGGAGGTGTTGTGGCAGTCCAGTGGGACTCTGGAGACTTGCCCTCATCTGATGGAGTTCATCCCCTGTGAGGATCCTGCCTGCTACCTGTGGCAGGTCCAGCATGAGGGGAGATGCATCCCCACCAATAGCTCCTGTGGTTCTGGAACTGCACTCTACAATATAACCTGTGTCAACACTGGAGGTAACGCTCTGAACACACAAACAAACTGCATCAAATTTGAAATGTCTCTTCCTGTGAGTAAAACGCTGGCTGTCAGCTTAGCTCCTGCATTAAATTTGGCCTTCTCCCAGTTTCTAAAGCCTGCTTACAAGATAATTAGAGGTGTTGGGAAATGAGTTGTGTTCTTGCTCCAAGTTAAATGGGAATACGTTAATCATCTTTTTTCATAATCTCACCTAAAAGAAGGTTAGGTAATGAATATGTTTATTTCCTCCTCCAAAAAATAAATCATTTCCTTAACTATCTTTTTTTCCTCATTGTGGCAAGGCACCTATTTAACAATCAGAACCTAGAGAACTTTGCACAGAGTCTTTAAAACAACCAATAAATATAATAATAATGATTATATCCTGGATAAACTCAGATGTGTATATTTTTAACAACAAGCCTGTGCTAACTAGATACTGAAATAGGTGTTCCTAAAACAATAAAAATTGAAAATAAGTCACAAGGAACCATAAAATTGATCAAGGTTACAGTAGAACCGTTAATGCTATCATCTGGAGCGATAATACCTGCAATTATAATGTGATACCTGAACCATGGAGTGTACTGTGAGCTGTTGTGCTCAGCCATATTACCAAGTTGGGTGGAAGGAACATCACCATTAACAGAGCATGCATTATTCATTACGAACCATTGTCAAGTTTATGGGCACAGAAAACACTGAGCTGATTAAAAGTCAGAATCTCTGCTTCCCACTGAGCATTAATTGCTCATCTCCATTGATTATAAGCCTAATCGGAGCTGTTTTTGTCCATGTTTTATTACTCTGTCACAAAGGATCATGTGTGTGTTTATCACAAATCCAGATGAAAGTCCAAATACATTAGCCGACATGGGAGTCTAATGAGTTTTGACGAGGCAGGTAAGAATGAGAGCTTTGTCAAAGCGGCAGAAAAAAGGCTGATGAAAATGTCAGTGTTGTATTTATTCTTTGTAAATGTTGACAAATTAGCAATTGTTGCTTCTTTAATTCAGTTTGTTGGACCTATCATTCAGGCCTGTTTGGACTACTTTTTAATGAATGTCTTAGTTGTGCCAAGGACAAGTTTTAATGATGCAAACTCATATATGTGTAATAAGTACTCACAGAATATAAAGGTTACCTAACAATCAAATCATATATTTAGTTAAAATTGATACAAAGACAACATATGAATTATTCAAACTGGCAATTATCTTTCTTTGTTTAAACATGTTTTCAATTGGAATATGCAGCAATAATGTGCCTAAACAAACTCTGGGTGAATTTTTGATATTTTTGTTGCATGACTTCTTACACCATTTCTGTGCTTTTGAAAGAAAAAAAATAAAATTCTTGCTTGAGGATTTCTGAAGCTTTACTAGCCTAAAAGGCTTTTAACTGTAAAAAAAACCTGTTTGTTGGGTTTCTTGTTTTATAATTCATCAAAATATTTGCAGTTGATGGGCTGTATGCAGTTCAGTTTAGCACCTGAATTATTTGTGGTGTCACATTGTTTTGTGTTTTATGTTCAGGACATGGTTTGGGGAAAAGTTTTGAAACAAAGAAGAAAAACAAAAGATCTTATTTCTTTAGCAAAACTTATTGCTGTTTTTGAACAATATCCATATGTTTTGGTAACTTGATTGCAGGTTTTACAGCTGTAAATAGGAAAGTTCACAAAAAAAACATTTAAAAGCATTTTTTTATACCAGCTGTCAAGTTTCCATATAAATTAAAAAAACACTTTTTTTAAAAGAATTCTTTTTCACATTACCTTTGACAAGAACACAAAAAAGCTGGCCAAACTAAAGATGAAGCTCGTGTTGTTTGATATTCAGCTTGTACATGAAATTAGACCTTTTTCTTATTAAAACTGATGCAGCCAACATAAGTTATATCATGAAAGAGAAACAAAAGTTTTATTTTTTTATGAACAAATGAATTTCAGAGAACAGATATAAAAAAATGATAATTAGATACAAAGAGTAAGACTATGCTGATCTTTTTTTTTTTTTTTTTTTGAGTGCACATATCTCAGTACTGTCTCTGTGATCAAGGTCAAGTTTTTCTCCTCAAGGAATATGCTCTTAGCTGTTTGTGCTGTTGTGCTTGACATATAAATTTCAAAGACCTTGGAGAAAGCAGCTGCTAATTGCTACTCTGTCTGCATGTTCAGATTCAAAACATCCAAGCTCTCCCTCTCAACTGTTTTACACACAAAGAAAAAAAAAAAGATGACGGACACTTTGTATATAGAAAGGCATGAGCCATACTTCTTTCTGAAAAAAAAAAAAGCAAAATAAAATTGAAGGTTTGGGTTATCTCAAACACTCAGGGAAAAATCTACTTTTAAGGTTGAGGTGAATTCAAAGCTCCCACTAGTGCTTCTCCTAAGAAATTCTTAATATCAAACACAAAACAACACTTCCATACAGATGACTTCCAAACAAAACAAAATATTTTAGTAAATTTCCTGCGTGCTTTGTTCAGTTTTTATTGCTGCGTGTCATCTGACATCCCTAAGGTAGAAAAAGGAAGGTCTTTAATCTTTTATTCGATTGCATATTTGTAATGCGTGGACCAAATTCAGTCATTCAAAACATTCAAAAAGAGACTGAAAGCACCACTTTCCTGGCTCTGATCACACTGTGCTAAAGCTCCAAGGGAGATTTGTAATGGTATTTTATATAATATCACTGGTTTTCGGTTGTTTCCTGTCAGAAAAAGGCTTCCTGTAATATTTTATGGAATTTCAACAGTTCAGTGAAGAGTGGAGTGGGAGTTTGAAGATGTTGAAGCAGAAATGTTTGGTCGAACAGCAAACCTGCAGATATACTCTCTGCTGCCTTTGTTTCAACCATTTTAATTCAAACAGAAGTGGTAAAATATCAATACATTCTTTATTATAATCTCATTTTCTGTAATGAACAAAATATGTCTGATATCTAGATGCCCTTTTTAAAAATTATAGTTTTTTTCTTTTTTTTAATTATTCAAATACAACTGACCCAGATGTGTGGGTTCAAAATAGAACTGATTTTAAGGAGCTTCTGGATTTCATCCTGTACAAAGGTTGGAGTTTAAAGGTCCTTATAAAAGTAAATGAAACACTTTTCAAGTAAAAATGAAAGCAAAGAAGACCTGTTGTCATTTAATTTACACTTTAATTGATTAGCTTTTGGCTTTTTATATTATTCAATTAGTGGGCGAAGGAAAAGTTTGTTCACATCTTAAGCATAATCATTTTTATCGCTAGTTTAGATATACTTTTAATTCTAATAGGGAACTATCTTTGAAGATTTATTTTCCTTCACTTTTTTGTCTTTTGAAGCACTGATTTGTGGAATAGTGTTTTTTAAGACTTTGATGAGAACCAACATTAAAGCGCACAGTCGAAGAATTTGAGTCTAAATGAAAGGACCTCGATGAATGTCGATCCTTTGATGACTGACACAGCTGAGACATGCTGGACAACCAGAGGAGCAGTGAGCCTGGTGAGTATTAGGATACAGTGGTTGAAGGACTGCAGTGATGTAGAAACTGAAAATAAAATTATTTTGACAGAGAAAAGCTGGAGTGACAAAGATAAAAGAAAAGATGGAACCTGAGGGAACAGATCTCTGAAATGGGACTTGTGCTTAAAGTGAATTTGTGTTGCCATACCAAACAGAACTTTGTGTGTTACTCAGTGACAGCATATTTACATCTGAGTTTGTGCATTGATCTAAAAATAACTGTTTACATTTAAAGTTTTGTGCTGAAAAAAAGCTTTATTCTTGATTATTTGTCAGTTATTCTCCAAACAGTGTGTACAAGTGTGTTGGATTGTCAGTAGGTGTTTGTAGAAAGGTCACACTTTCTTTGCTTAGACCCTTGCTAACATTTATTTATTAAAAGCCCCTTTTCATGTGGTGTTTTCTCCTTGAATCATCAGAAGCACAAATTTACAAGTATTTGCTTTGTGTAGCTGCTTTGAAAGAAGTAAAGGATAGTTTTCTATTGATAGTTTTCAAAACCAGTAAAGTGTTTTAAATGAGTGAAAACACTTTAAGATTGTGAACTCGGGTGAAGTGACAGGTACCCACAATACTTGCAGTGTTTTCTTTATTTTGTCTCCCAGATGGACTGAGCATTTTGTTTGCAATTTCCCAGCATAAAACAGCTCTGCATCCCACCCCTAAAGAAGGATGAAGTTGTCTGGGAAAAGTCTATGCCTTCAAAGAGCAAACATACAACACTTTCCCCTCCAATCTTAAACAGCTGGAGATTTAAATGGTTTTTAATGAGTTCTCAAGCAATCAGACAATATCTTTTGTTTCCAAAATGTCAGGTTGTTTTGAAAAGTATATATCCTAAATTTACCCTGGCATAGATACAACATAAATGAGGAGCACATGGATTGATCAAGGACATTTTGGGTCTCAGCTAAAGAGACTTAGTATTGAGAAAAACTTAGAAAAAAAGGACCTGGTGCATCAAACTGTCTGAATACATCTAATTCACTTTATGAGTTCATCTTTCTTAGAAAATAAAGGATTTAATAGCACAGTCTCAGAATAAAACTTAATAATAATAGAAGCTAAAAAAAATACATTTTTACTATAACCTCGATTATAACAGTCAATATGACTGAGCTCAAATAAATTTGTACAAATAGTTACAGTGGATTTTAAATAAAATATATTTTTCTGCTTGTATTTTTAGTTAATACACTCACTGCAGTTTCTCAAGTCGTGAGATGATAAGCTAATGAAGCTTTAGGTGCAAATGCATGTATGGATATTTTTCTTTTGAACACATTATATATAAGACTGCAAATAGCTGAAGCCTCTCAAATAATTACCAAATGTAACTTTAGGAATGATTAAACACACCAGCATATAGAAACAGTCCAGCTCCATTCAATTTTAGATTTTCCAAAGACTGCCCTCCCAATAAATAAATAAATTCACTAATTTGTGGTTCTTGCTCCTGGATAAATGAGGATGTCTATAAAAAACATCTGAAAGTGTTTTAGATTTAAATCTATTGATTCGAGTTCTGCAACACCATTTTCTTTCTTCATCTACTAACACATATAAGAGTTTAATCTCCTACTGTTTCATGTTGAGAGGTATTTTGACACAAGCATGCATCTATTTATCTTCTATACCTCCTCAAACTTTGGTTTGTATCATGTGTTGCTACATTTTTTTAAATTCTTAAATACATTACTGATATTGTGGATTATGTTACGGGTTTCTGTTAACCTCAGGTTATGTTTTTATTTACCTAAATTTGAGACCAGATACATTTTCATGGTGCATTTAAGTTTTGAAATGAAAGTTTCTGTTTATTACAGAGATGGACAGATTCAAACACTCAGACTCACACTTGAGAGGCAGTAAAAAAATAATAAGCTTGTATTAATAAAACAAAAGGCATACAGAAATGCAGAGCACATGAAATCCAAATTAATCAGCTGTGCGTGACAAGAATGGCAACACAACTACACACGAGGTACACACAACAAGGACGAAGATGTAACAACAAGCAACAAAACACTAGAACTGTATGTACTAAGGGACTAAAGGAAAGATTCAAGAGTAGATGTCAATTAACTGAACTGAACTTACTTTTTGGGGAGAAAGATTGGAAAGCAAAGCTAACAAAATATACTAATCAGGAACCCAACTTAACAAAAAGCAGCATGAGAACAAAACACGAAACAGAAATAATGAATTAGCATTCTTCTACTCATACAGAAATAATAAAATCAAATCACAGAAGGGCTGAAAAAGCTTAAAAAGCACTCTGTCATGGGTCAAGTGAAGTGTTGCAGCAAAAACGCAGAAGGGAGACTTACATTTTTTTGCGTCTATTATCAAACAAACCTCATGAGGAGAGACATAGTCACTGCCCGTGTTTAATGGTGAAAAGGCACACAGAAAAAAAATAAAGAGAGTAATATTTATACACTTTAAGAAAACTGTCACAGTGTTTATACAATTAATGGAGCCAGTCATAATTAGAGGACAGGTAAGATGCATCCAGCTATATCTGTTGTATCAGTGAAAGGATCTTATATTTCATGACAGTAGCTCTTATCTTTGACATGAAGCTCGGTTCTAAAAATGTTTTTAAATGGGATTTAAATGAGGACAAAGATGTGGTGCTCCCGATCTTATCTGGCACATCATTCCAGAGGAAAAGGTCACCAGTGGTTGTGATGGTTCACAATGTAATTGTTAGATTTAGCCAATAAAATATCGTAGTCATGTTTTAGGTGTTAAAACTGTGAATTTTGGTTTAAGAATTATTTAAGCCTAGAAAATGTTCATGGCATCATGTCGAATCTAATTTTACTTCTTACAAATCCTCTCTGTCTGTCTCACTGGACAACAAATGCCACCAGCTCTGCCAAAGACTGTGTTGCTGACATGAAAGAAACCTTCCGCTGAAATCTATAATTTTGAATGTCATGCTTGGAGTTGTACTCATGTCCAGCTATGCAAACACAATGCTTTTTGTTTAATGCTTATTTCATGTTTGACTTGAGACCAATTTGAAATACATCATACTAACATGCAAAGTGTAAGGTCAAAGAAGGGTGTGAACTTATGTGTCATCCCTGTTGGATAAAAGCATCAACAAAAGCTAACTGAGGGTACTCTACTCCGGGCAGTAAATAGAAACTGACAGAGCAGGAACTAAAGGAACTAAAATTGTTGCTGGTTCATGAATCTGCCTCACACAAATCCTGGTTTATGATACTATTTAAGTTGTGCTGCTTTGAAGTGACTGTTATCAAAGGTGGTTCACACAGATAAACATTTACTCACTTTGATGAAAAAATATGAACAATGGCAATTGTTGTGAGTAATTGTATTCAGTGCATTATGTTTGTTTATATTTTCAACAGTAAATGCAGATCATAAGATAATTCTGTTTTTTTCACTTGTTTATTACTACAAATAAAATCTCACAAAATTCACGGTAACCCTCACACTGTATGTGATGAATATAGAATATAGCTTTGCCCAGTCTTGTTTTTTTAATGCTCATGTACAGCAATTTATTCTAACATGTGCAAACATTAAAAGTAATTAATGTTAATTAGTAATGCTATGTTTGCATTTATCTGTGTGCTCCGGATTACTGAAAACACCCACTGTTCCAGCAATGAAAGTAAATGCAAATTTTCAAATTTAAATTCATTACTGCTTAGAAGCTGTTCCCACTGAATTGAAGTCAGTTTTATTTTTTTGTGTAATTAGGCATGCCTCGGCCTTTTCCCACCTGTTTCCCTTTTCCTAAGAACTGCTTCTTGACAGCCACTCTCCAATATTTCTGAGACAGCTTTGGCAAACTATGGAGGGATCAGCTGAAGGGCCAGAAGCATCTTTTAGTTCATGTGAAAGGTCTATGGTACAAGTTATCCTTTTTCTTAAGGACATCACTTTCAGAAACTATTGGTCTGTTGCTGTCAAACTGTTTTCACATGTGATTTTTGTGGACTTAGAGTAAGAAAAGGGAAAAGATTGAGTTTGTGTGGCAGTCTGTATCAAAGAGTTTAAATCTAAATTGAAAATGGTAGTTTACTATAAGCCTGTTAGACACATCACATTTCAGTCCTTAAAATTAGATGTTTTTTCAATAGATTGTGTTTAGTCAGGTACAACAAATTCTTTGAAACAAACTACAAAGAAGTGCAGGGCAGCTAAAGTTGCATACACTTTACTACAACTTTATTGTATCTATTGCATGTAAACTTATTAGTATCAGGTTTAAATTTGTGTTGCCATTTGTGTTTTATGGTTCATTTTCTTGGCTCCAAACTACTGTAGGTTAAAGAATCACTGATACACTTTACTAGTTGTCTCTACGCCTCAGGCTTAGTCAAGTTGTTTTGACAGTTTGCACAGTTTCCTCTTCTTGCACAGTCAGTGCCACCGAACACCAGGCCTCCTAACTTCAAACGTGCAGGTGCATTTTTGACTGATAGCTGACATGAATGATTTACGCTTCGTGCATGTAGGGCTGCTAACCCGAAAACCTACAGACTCTGACATTGGTAAACCCAACATCTACGGCAGTATGTTCCCCATCTTGGCTGTCTCTTTCTGTCTAACTGGTCAACAGTTTGTAGGCGATGCTAAAACCACTGTTAAAATGGAGGTATGGCTGTCAGTGAAAAGGAAATTCTAAGAAATGTGTTTGACAAGTTGATGCAGCAAAGACATAAATTGGTGACCCTGTGTTGTTTGTCATTTTTCACTTGAATGGTGAGATTTTGTCCAATTTACCTCATAACTTTTGCCTCCCATCCCCACCCCCACCCAGGTTTGTTTCTTTAAAAGCTGCCTGGCTGAATAAATGTGATGATTAACTTTCAAGCAAAGGTGAGGAGATTTTTTTTAATCCACCAGAATAATAACAATGAATAAGATTAATTGGTTGGTGGGCGAGCAGAGGAGAAATCATGTTGAAATTGCATGCAGTAGGCTGTGATATTATTTCTGAGTAAGAGCCCTAACTACAGATCCCTGTATTAATAATGCAGAAGGACCCCAGGGGCAGCCATCTATTTGCAGAACCCTCAAACATACGCACACACATACACAAGTTGTGACTTTGGCTTCATGCTATCATGTCACTTGTGTTCAGGGAGTGTTTCCAGGCAAAGTTTTGTCTTTTTGTTTGCTAATGTATTCATTAGACCCTTGTGATTTTCAAGCAGACTGACTGTTAAATTACTGTTTTTCAGCTGTGTAAAAAACAGCTAATATTTCTACATGTCGCAATATCATTTCTTTCATTTATTCTCCTAAAATTTGCCTTTAAGCCTCTTGTTTTCTCCATGAATATTCTTATGTGCCATTCGTTGCCTCAATGTCTAAACATGTCAAAATAACTTTGCATACTGATAAGAATTTCTACACTGATGTGGGCTCATTTATGTCCTCATAGACATACCAACAGCTTATGGTGGATAAAGAGCTTTTCTATAATGTTAAATGGTAATGCATGCTGTGATCATCTTACTGCTACCTTTAACTCTAAGTGCATTATACTTTGTAGAGAAAATGAATATTGTGAAATCACCAATATGTCATAACAGTGGATTTTTCTCAAACTATAAAGGCTACATACAAGATTAGAAAGCAGGCAGTGACTGAACATGCAGAACACAAGGACAATGTGTTTCCATTAAGATAAATTACTTAAAACTAAAAAAAATGCATGGAAAAAAATTCTCATAAGTAACTTTGGATAAAACTTTCTAACATATTGCTGCCATTTAAAGTTTTTACGTGTGCACTTGCTGCATCTCATTACTCTCTTTACCGTTAAGGTCTTTGTTTCCAGTCCTGTAAAGGAGGTTAACATATAAAAAAAAAATCTATGGTCTATATATAGGTTTTTTTTGTTATGCTCACTTTGCATAAATCATGCACATCTGAAATAATTACCTGGGTGGGAGCCATGGTGAACCATGGCAATGAATTCCCACGCAGCTTAAAATCAGTTCGAAACAATTATGTTAAATGCAGTTTTTATTCAAGTGCAGCAGCCTCCGGATTGCTGCTTAGTTAGGTGCATTTAGAAATGTATGATTATAAAATACACGTTTGTTCTCCCACAGCTATTTTTCAAGTTTTTAACTCTCTGAACTAACTTACTAGCTTCCTTCTCTTCACTTGCCTCATGCTACTGTATGCAAGTTCAGTTCAAAAACTGTTTTTCTCTACTAGTATTTTATCTTATAATTAAAAAAATACATAAATAAATAGTTTAAATATAGTAAAATACCATACCATGAAAAACTCTTTATACCCACACAGCCAACATTTGGAAGAAGGTGCTCTGTCAGATCTAACCACAATTAAACTTTTTTGCTTAACTGCAAAATGCTTTGTTCTCATCACCTTGAACACACCAACCCCATTGTAAAACATAGTGGTGGCAGCATCGTGCTGTGGGAATGCTGCTTGATAAGGAAATGAATGAACCTAATATGGGGCAAGCCTAAAAGAAAACCTGCTGATTCTGCAGAAGACTTGAGACTGGGGCAGAAGTTCACCTTCCAGCAGGACAGAAGCGCTAAACGCCAGAGTTACTATAGAATGGCTTAGATAAAAGCATATTTTTGTGTTAGAATGGGGCAGGCAAAGTCCATTTTTATGCTGTTGTATTGCACTTAATGTAAAGTGCATTCACACTTTCATTTGTTGTAAAACCCTATTTCTGTAAACAGTACTCTCTGGCTCTTCACTACTTCAAGACTTCAGCGGTACACATGCCAGTTATTTTGATGGGTGTAGATATGCAATGCTTTAACTTTATGAGCATAAGCTTTGCAAACTCCTCATGGGAGTATTTCTCATCTATCTCATGAGCCGTTACCAAGGCTTTCTCTATCTGCACTTACTCCCTCTCTTAATACTCATGGTGTTTGCTTGGAGGTAATAAAAAAACAAAAAAAAAAAAAACAAATTGATAACAAATACACCCTAGGGTTGTATATTCTTAAACCAAACATTATGATGGAGCGACAAATTCACCCAAGTTAATAAGTGTGAGTGTATATCTGAATATCATAGTTTTCACCTGCTGCTGGCATTATTTTGACATTTGAGTGGCATTCCTGTTTCAAAAATATCTGTTTCTTTGTTGCTCTCTGCAACAAATGGAAAAATCGGTGGAAAACCAGCCTAAAAAGTAAATAAATAGAATTCATAAATGTGTGTTTTATTTTGTGTGTTATCAAATTTATTTTCTGAAACTGTTGGAATTAATCATACAGTATACCAGACATTACCAAGTAATTTATTTGATGGTTTAAAAGAAAGCCTTTTCTGATGAAAAAAAAAAACTCTCCACTGACACCATGAGAGTACTAAAATGGTAATATCTTCGCACAGAGAAAATGTATGAAATTGATACTTTCTTTTCGGAAAGTCTGAGATTGTAAAGCAGAAAAAGATCTTCCACATCTATCACTACACTGCTCTGAGAGATAAAGACTATTATCAGTTTCTAATGTCAAGTATAACAGATGTATACAGCATATATTTCCCTTTTTCTAAACAGAATGAGAACTACATATTTGCTTACTTTTTAAGATTTGTTCATCTATTGCAGTTTTATTTACATTCATTTAACTGTATATTTTCCAGATCTGCTTTTTGCATGTCTTTCTTATCAATTCTGGCTCAAAAGACCTGATTTTATACTGGTGTTATGCTTCTAATATACAGTACACCTTCCATGTTATTCAGAGATTTTATGCTATCCACGAGATATGTTTTGTCTGGTCAAGAAAAGATACAAAATGTGTAACACATCTCATCTTCACTCAGTTTGAAGTCATAAATCTGAGGTCTCTATTTCAGATTTCTTATTATGTTTTCTGCAGGAGATGTTGTGCCCAACACCCGCTGTGCAGATGACCCTCCACCCACAGAGGAGACCTGTGAGGTGGCCTGTTCTGCAGACTGTGTGGTTGGCTCCTGGTCCTCTTGGTCGACCTGCTCTCACAGCTGTGCAACAAAAACCTCAGAGGGCAAGCAGAGCCGCACTCGCACAGTTCTGGCCATCCCAGGGAAAGGTAATCCAAAATTCCCTTTGATTACTTTGACATATTTCTGGCTCGATGTATATGAACTGTTTCTTCGGCGAATATTTGACACTTGGATCATGTTTATTTTGATTTACTTTGAAAGTTTAAAAGAAAAAAATGTTGTGAGGGTTTTTTGTTTTTTTTGTTTTTTTTTTTTGTTTTTTTTTTAGAAAAAGCTGCCATCATCGTAACTTTGCTTTACAATCATGGCACAAAAGTATCGAAGTACTAATCATTAACCAATTACTAATCAGTTATGTGTTCCTCATTATTAAGAGATTAAGTACAAACTTTATGAGATGATAGACAGGAAGAAACCACAATCTGGTTGTGTTTTTTATGATTGTAATAAAAAAAGATTCAAATAAATTATTTGCCAAAAGTCTACACTCAAGACTGAAATATGTTTTGTTGCTGTTTCTGGGAATCTAAATGAAGAAATGTAGAACCAACTGAAAACTAGACTCAGCAAATAGTAAATAAAAACTGACTGAAAAAGAGGTTTTATCAGAGGAGATTTCCCCAACACTGCAGTCTTTTGGCTGCTTCTCTAGATTTAAGAGTCTTATATAGACATTTTTCATCTCGGAAAACAGTTGAGGTTCGAGCTGACCATCCATTATCAGGAACTTTTCCTCGGGCAAGTATTTCTCGACACACACAGCGTGTTGTGTTTTCAAGTCAGACAGCCTTGGCAGTCGACTGCTGCCCATTAATCCCTGTAACTAAACACGTATCAGCAATAACAGCTGATGAAAGAATCTTGCAGCTTAAGCCAGGTTGCTGGCTATCTGCTTGCTGGCAGAGGAGCTTGGAGTGTCTGTTTGTGTGAGGGCTGCATTTGTGTTTATTATGTCTGCATGTTGGTATCTTTGTAACACACTGAAAAGCCAGGGATTGGAAAGCAGATCAGAAATGCAGGTATTTCTTTGGTTGTGGTTCAATGACAAAGTCTTTCATGCTCTGCTCTAAAGGGAAGCCAAGATACACTAGATACACTCTTCAGGTATGCCTTTTAACACACCAAGTGAACTGTTGATCATTTTACCTCAGCCTTTATAACCACCATTGAACAGTACTTGTGCACTGGTTCCAGTAATCCAGTAATGCATGTTATTATAGCTCTATCTCAAGATCCAATTTTCAGAAAACTGAATGGGTTGTATAGTTGTACAAACACAAAAATGGTAAAAAAAATAAGCACATACACAAGATTTTTCAGGCTATGCTTTTGAGAACCTAATAAAAACAATGAATATGGCCCTCACTGAGTCTTCAGTAAACAATATTTGATGAAAAAGTAGACCTGACTAATTACAGTTATTATTTGTTAAGCGCAAATTAAGTTTAAATCCAGAAGTAGTGATGTAAATCTAAATACACCTTTTGACTCACAAACTCCTTATGACGGAGTGAATTTGAAGTAATAAGTGAGAGTGTGAGTGTTTGTCTGTCTTGTTTGACTCTGTGTGGCCCTGTGACTTGTCCATGGCGTACCCTGAGTTTCTCCCAATGACTGCAGGAAATAGGCACCAGCTTCTCATGACCTTGAACAGAAACGAGGAAATCAAAGAAAAAATGGATGGATGGACATTTTACAAATGCACAGCTCTGTTAATATCTCATCACAGCATGCAAAGAAGTCTAGACTTTCATTTGGCCATTGGACTACCTTGGTTTTAGAAAATTAAGTGGTGTGCTTTAAATCTTTGTTGTTACATGACCCAAATATTCCCAAGCTTTACTCACAAAATAGATGGCCTAAATCAACAGAAAAGTTCATTGTTGACTCAAAAAGCTTCCAACCTTTGGTGGCTTTATGTTTTATTTGCATTTATAATAGGGCTGTTTTTACTTTTTGTTTTCATGTCTTTTATTTAGTTTATTCCTTCATGTTATGTGACTGCTGTTGTGTCTAATTTATTGTTCTGTAAAGCACTTTTATCTTATAGTTGTTTAAAGGGCTTTATAAATAATGGTGGTATGTTATAGTAACAAAGCTGCAACATTACCCTTCCAACACTGCTTGATAGTAGGTTTGGCATGTTTGTATTGATATGCTGTGTTTAGTTGTCACCAAAGCTGGTGATGTGCATTATGACCAAACATCTTCCCAATGGACATGTTTGGCCTAATTGTTTCAAAAACCTTGTTTGTTTTTTTTAGATGCTTTTTTGCAAATCTTACTGAAAACCTAAATGTTGTAACTTGACAGCCAGTTCAAACAAATCATACTTGTACTTTACTGCTGTCGTTTGACATTTAGTGTACTAACCAATGCCTGTGGACTTTGACATGCAGCTCTTATGTTTATTTATATATTTTTTGCAATTTCTATGAGCCTTGTTCATTTTGACCTTGGGGCGAGTTTGCTGGAAGTCCAGGAAAAACTAGAAACTACCTTGAACTTTTTTTTTTTTTTCTACTTCACTTGTTTGCAGATTGAGAGCTGTTTGAGTCACATGTATGTCATATATAATAAATAAAATATGACAGCTAAGGCAGAGCGAGCAGAATCAGGAAAAAAATTGTAATGCTGTGGCTTTAGGCAGTACATCACTGTACACATTTTATTTTCAAGATGCCATGTAGTGTAATGTTTTTTTTTATTTTTTATTTTACTGGATCCTTTCTCCTTTTTCTTTATGTGTTCACATCCAGAGGGGAAAGCTTGTCCAGCAGCCCCAGCCCTGGAGGAGTGGCGAGTCTGCAATGACCATCCTTGCATGGTATTTTACTGGGAGGCCTCAGCATGGGGCACCTGTCTAGTGAATACCTCGACTGATCTTAATGGAACAAGCTTGTGGAATGAGACTTCTGCCTGTGCTGTTGGTGTCCAGAGCCGTAAAGTCAACTGTATGAAGATGAATGCTGGTCCTGTGATAAGTAAAAGGTACACTGATGGCTTAAAAGCAATTTTCATTTTGCTAGGCAGTTTGAATGAATTACCCATTGTTTTGCAGTTCAGTATTAGTTTTTTCTTTATTTGCTTTATTGGTTTATACAGATTTTTGTTTCTTACAAACAGTTGCGTGTCTTCATTTTCCTCTGGGCAGATATCTACAAATCCTCACAGGTGTACATATTAGTTTACTCTTTGCTTGATCCATTTTTGCTAGTGATCAAATTAAGCAAATGAGTGCTTTCTACTTAGTGTTCACACTTCAGATGTAATTAAAGACAATAGGAATGATTTTACCAAGACAAAAATGGAACTATCATTTAAAAACAAAATGTTTTCTTCCTCTCTCTCTTTTCTACAGCACTGTTTTGATTACTTTTGGGTACAAGGAAATGAGTCATATGATAAATTAAGGGAAAATGAGTGGGGAGTTAAAGATGTGATCATGTTCAAAACACAAGCTCCATTTTTCAGAAAATGTCTTATTTAGAAAGTGAGTATTGTTCTGGTATTTAAAGATGACTCAGAGGACTCGATACACAGTGAAATCATATCCCCAGAGTTTTGTGAGCTGACATCTTCTTTTATACATTCATTCTGTGCTTTGCATTATTATTATTTTATTTTATTTTTTTTTATGCTTTTTTTTGTGTATGTGGGGTGTGTGCGTGTGAGTGTGTGTGCGTGTGTGCATGTGTGGACCAGAAATTCATCTTGCTTCTGCTCCCCCATTATCCTTCTCTTTCAGCAATATAATATCAAACACTGCTAAGGGCTTTTGTGCTGTCACTTTAATGATGTTAAAGCCTACACCAGAAAGACAGATTTATAAATAATTCACAAAGTTTGCCCTTCTTTAGCTCAACATATTATTGACAGGGCCATAAAATGGATTATGGAGAGGCTTTTTTCTCATGCTCGTCCTGTCTCCCGCCACAAAAGCTTTAATGAAAGCTGTCATTTCTGCTCCACCAACAGATTTTGCCTGTACAGTGTGCTGTGAATTTAATCACTTTGCTCCTATTCATATTGCAGCAAAGTATTCATTTAATGGCAACAGCACCTAGAGCTTAGACCTGTATGTTGCCATTTGCTGGAGATGATTTTGACAGTCAGTAAAAAGTTAGTTGGTGTGTTTATACAGAAAAAAATAATCCTTTGTTCTGCCTATCAAAACTGTGCCTTAATTTTTTGTGATTTTCTGATACATATTAGCCCATATTTAGCATAACCTATCAAAATTCACACTATGCTTTAAGATTTTAAACACTGAAATATTATTGCACATTTTTGTACTAAAAAAAAGAAGTCAAAGACAATGAAAATTCAACATGTATGTATTCTTTTTCTATTTAATGCTTGATTGCACTAATAATAATAATAGTAATAATATGTTTCTGAATTGTCCCCATGTGAAGAGCAGCAACCTCCAAACACAACTGATGTGTCACTTCAGTTAGCAAACATCTAAGCATTTCATGGTGGGCAATAATCTCTGCAGAGAGCCCTGGCTCAACAAAAATCTTAGTGTTTTTAATAATTTATTTATATGTTTATTTTTGTCTTCATATCAGTCCAGAGCCTGTAGGCAAACACTAGATTGATTTTCAGCTATGATTTTTGGAATATGTATCAACACATTTGTATAACATTTTACACTTTCATTTTTAGCACATACTATATGAATATTACCTTTTCCGGTGTAAATGACCATATGAACACACAACAAAGTTAACAGACAAAAAAACAGACATTTTAATTCAATGTTATTATGTATAAATACAATTTTAAATATTGAACATCTTTATGTATGACCATGAATATTCAGTTATATTTTATTGCATCCCTATAAATATTGACAAGTGTGTAGGAGACTGAATTCTCCCAGTGTTGTCATTGCTGAACACCATGATCTTGACTGCAAGTCTAACGTCCTCATTTTGGGCAAATCCCACAATATTCCCCCAGCTGCTTTGTTGCACTGCCATGCCCTCTGGCATACATCAGTGCAAAAAAAAAAAAAAGGAGAGAGAAGAGAGGGGATAAAGCTCGGGAAGGAAAGGTTTTATATATCCTGCCTTCTCATGCTTTGGCGTACTTTGATCTCGTTCCTGTCCGTGCTGGCTTTTTGCAGTTGGTGGGATGTGGCATCATGCTGGGCCTCTAGTGAGACCTGGATCTGGTTGTCGGGAAAGAAAAAGTGACTCTGTCTGAAATGAAATTTGGAAGTCTATGCATGCACGTCTGTGTGTTGAGGAGGAGGAGTTTGCCTGCTGGTTGATAAAGACATCAAAGCTTGTGAATTATTTGATTTTACATACTGTAGCTGAATAAATCCCCATCACTTTAGAGCTCTAACAACACAAAAAATACAACACAGCCAAAGGGTTGATACTGAAATATCACCCAAGATACATATCAGCCTGAAAATAGCAGAATTATGTTATATTTTACAACTAGAAAATTGTCAATAAAAACATATTTTGGCATCTTGTGGCGGTGTATAAATGATGCAGCTGAGCAGTTTGTATGTTGTCACTTTTCATTGGCTTTCTTTCCTAAAACGCTGTCTCAGTCTTCCTTCCCAGCAACAAAATGCTAAATTTATTTCTTCTATTTATAGTTGCATAGGTAGCTTGCCTATATATATATATATATATATATATATATATATATATATATATATATATATATATATATATATATATATATATATATATATATATACGTAGAGAGAGAGAGAGAGAGAGATGGCTCTTGGCACAGGTGGAAACAAATCTTTTTTTTTCAGGCCTTTTTTTTGCCAGGAATGGTTGACTGCTTCTGTTAAATGGTGCTTTATTAAGTCACAGGACCAAAGATCTCACAAAAAAAAGAAGATGTGTTAAAAAATTGTTTAATAATTTACTTACATTTTCTGTATCTTGTATCTTGTAAGCATCTTGAAGTCTTGTTTACAAGTGATGGCTGAATGAAACAAGAGATGGAGCCACAGATCGGGGCCTTGTCTGCAGTAATGAGGGTGTTGTTCAGGCCTGACCTGCTGAAGAAAAAGCTGAGCTGAAAGGCAATGCTCTCAATTTGCCAGTCTGTATATATTGCAACCCTCCCCTATGGCCATGAGTTATAGATTATATCCAGAAGAATAAGATTTCAGATACAACCAGGGGGCAGCTCAGAGTAGAGCCGCTGCTCCTCTGCATTAAAATGAGTCAGCTGAGGTGGTTTGGGCATCTCATTAGGATGTCTCCCTCTGGAGGTGTTCTGAGAATGTCCCCTGAAGAGAGTCCCGAGGGCAGACCCAGAACGCTGGAGGTATTTTGCATTCTGTCTGGCCTGGGAGCAGCTTGGGATCCCCCAGGAGAAGCTGAGTAATGTTACTGAGGAGAGATATCTGGATCTTCCTCCTGGACCTGTTGCCTTTGTGACCCGACCATGAATAAGAATTAGTTTAACAGTTGAGGCAATACAATTAGAATGTATTCCTTATGCTTCGATTTGTTGACATCAATATTTGTTGATGATATATGACAGTTATTTTATTTATACAGAATTTATCTGCTTTAAGAGTTTGAAGGACTGATACGATTTCATGACTCAACTCTGATAGTTTCAACTTTTGTTTTTTGTAAAATGTTGATTGATTTTTGAAAGAGCAGTTTACTGATGTTTTGACACACACACAAGTAGCCAATGATTAATTGCTATTCAGGGGTAGCATAGACACATAGACATTATACATATAATCTTTAGATTTAATGCTGTTTTTTTGTTTTAATAGATTTCATGAAGTACACACAATTTAATTTAATTTATACTTGTATGAGTCAGTAAAAAAACATATATTTAGGTTGAGAAAGAGTCTTTTCCAAAGCTTCCATCCTCTAAAAATTTAAATGTGAATAAATGAATACATGAACAAATCAAAAACTAAAAATACATTACAGTTGCATAGTTTTATTACCTTTTATTCAAGGCTATTATGCAGTTTCCTGCCACCATTTGTAAGTGTCACATTTTTTAAACTGATTTGTTCCAAAACATTTTTTCCTTTTTTTGTGTTAAAACAATTGGTCAAAGCAAATAATGTGTTTTACTATGTTGCACAGTTTTAACTCAGAAAAGATTTGAGGTTGGTTTGTCTGGCTGTGAATTTATAAAAAGAAAACTGAGGTCTTCCCCCATACAACTTAATGTGCTTTCCAGTTCTTTTCATTTTAAAATGCACAAGCAAGCAAATATAAATAAACCATCAGTCTTGATTCTGCAACAAAATAATTAATTCCTATAAGCTTCAGTTGTTGGAAACTATTTATTTTCAGTGAAATAAACCCTCAGTTAACTCATGTCATATCTGAAAAAAATACAGGATCAACTGTAATACTTTGCATAATATTTAAAGTAATATTTATATTATAAATGATTTGTTTTATTATTTATATATAAAAACAAACTACTATGAAACAAAAAAGAATTTTGTCCTGCTGAGTAATGAATACTAGTAAGGATTATTTTTATCATGAAGCAAAACCGGTGAACTACAAAATGTGTACATAATCCTTTTTGTCTGAGCATTCAAGCAAGACCACACGTAATCAATCATGTATCCTGTGGGGAAACATGTGAAGGACAGGGCATTTGTTTCTCTACACCACTGCTCTGTACCCTTCTTACCTTTTAGAAGCTGTGTCTTTATCATTCACCGGGGTGCAGGGAGTTTAAAATGACTGTTTGCTTGTTTGTTTAGGTGTGTAGAGTCTTCTCGCCCAGAAAGTGTCCAACCCTGTTTGCTTCCCTGCAAGAAGGACTGCATAGTGACTCCCTTCAGTGAGTGGACACCCTGTCCATCAGCCTGCCTTACAGGTAGCTCCTTATGTAGATTTCTACATAAAGCTTTTTTGGAAACTGCTGTCTAATAACTACTTAATCTCTTGAGAATCAACCAATAATTTAATGATGCTGGTAAGCTTTTTCTGAAGGACTTTCTAGAATGTCAACATCTTTAAATGGTGTTTCATAACTCTATGACAGAAATAAAATTGACCTAATGAAGCTGCCTCATTTAAACATTCAAAAAGTATATTTTTAATTTTAAAAAATACTTGTAATACACATAACTTAAATATGTATATGGCATACAATATTGGACAATTACTAACTTAGTTTAACTGACAGCTGTTTGTTAACTTCTGCAGTTGTTGAAAAATGACAAATATAATTTGTCACATAAACAGGTTCTTGTAAGGTTAATAATTACTTTAAATTGCAAATGATGATGTTAAATGTTCATGACATTAAACTGACAAGTCAAGAGGAAAATGGATATTTAATGATTTTCAATATGTGCACTGTAGTATCTGTGAAATAAAAAAAAAAAGTAATTGTTTTTAGAAGAACTGAGCAGGCATCTCATCTCTGTAAATATGCTGTAGTCCACTGGGCCTGCTGACGATGTAATCACTTTCTTAATTGCAGCATTTTCAATGTTTTGTAATTAGTGTAGTGTAATGAGCCTTGGAGCTTGAGCCAAATGAAGCCATTACAGGGTGGTGTGTCCGAGACCAGACTGCAGCGGAGTGGAGGACATCACAGCCATCAAGGGCACGCTAATCAGAATCAGATCAATTTTGAAGCCTCTTGTTTCTTCGGCTGTGTCTTTGAGATGTCAGCTTGATCTGAAGATATTGAATCTTCATCTGTTTGACATCCAAGACAATTACCAGGCACTTGTTTTCCTATCATTCTATGTTCTCCTCATCGTTTGAATTTCCTGTGCAAATACTGTGATTGTACACAGACTTTTTTTGAGAGTTTGAATTTTGTGTTTAACAGAAAATTCAACCACTGCCACACAGTCCCGATACAGAACCATCGTTCAGATGCCCACGAATGGAGGCCAAGAATGTCCGGACACATTGTACGAAGAAAGGGAGTGTGACTCAGTTGGTGTGTGTCCAGTTTACAGGTAAAAGTATATTTTATTTATTTTGCACCCAGTTATTTCTTATTGGTACATAGGGTAATTTACTAAGTTATTTCAATTATTAAGTACACAACTGTTACTTACTGTTACTCTCCTGCTCTTTGATAGTGTAACTAATATAGGAGATAATCTTGGAAGGGAAAACATTCAAGTTACTTTAATTGTCTCAAGGTATATACTTAATTTAAAAAGAAAAAAAGAACAGTCAAAATAAAATGAAAAATTTAAATAGTAATGAAAATATTGGAGTGAGAATGAGCTTTATAAGTATTTTTGACTAGACAGTCTTTCACCAGGGTAAACTAAAGCTTGCAGCAAACTCAAGTCCTTCAAACTTCAAAGTGAATAAAGATTGAAAGTAGATTTGTCAAGATAAAGGACAGGCAGAACGCAACAGAGGCAGAGAGATGGAGGTTTCTTAATTAATTACTATTTGATTGCTTTGATCCGTGTAATTAATTGTTTGTTGAAAGGTCATGGATTCAAAGTGCAATTAGCTTACTGTAGTTAGGCAACAAATTGGCAAATAAAGACAAACCTTAATAAAAAAAGAAAAAGACATAAGGTGACAACAGCTTGCAGGTTTGAAAACATCAGCATTTTATCTATCTATCTATCTATCTATCTATCTATCTATCTATCTATCTATCTATCTATCTATCTATCTATCTATCTATCTATCTATCTATCTATCTATCTATCTATCTATCTATCTATCTATCTATCTATCTATCTATCTATCTATCTATCTATCTATCTATCTATCTATCTGAAAAGCAATGTCAATGTTAAACTACCAAAGCCAATTCATCATGCAAATGATGCATTAATTAAAAAGGGTAAAATGTTTCATGACATTAGAGAGTGTAAATACCATTTATTTTCTGTTATAATTTACCACCTGCTATTCTAAAAATCAAATAAACAATGAGGAAAGCAATAATTTACAACTGGGTCTCAGTCTCTGTCTTTCTTTTCAAAGTAATTATTCTGTATTATTGCACAATGCATAATCATATAAATACAAATTAGACATTTGGTTACAAGGTTTAAATTACTTGTGTTTGTTTTGGTGTTTGCGCTCAATGTGTCTAGATCTGCCTCCCAACTTCACACAGCCGAAAAAGAAAGCATACTAATCATAAAGTGTGTGATATTCATTTGTGCTCCCAGCAGGACTTGCACCAAACCAGAGGCTCATTCAAATAGCTCAGATTTAATGGCATAAAAATGTTTTTTTTTTCTCTTTTTGTCTCTTACCGACTCCAGTAACATTAGATCTTGTAGCTCAGATCATTACTCATAAGCTAATGAGAGTAATAATAATTTTCTAGCATTTTTTTTATTTTAGTTTTACAAACTGCAGCAATTCATTACCGTCTAAAGTCTTTTACTGTATTTCGATACAGATGGAGGATGCACAAGTGGCACAGCTGTACTCTGGTCCCTGATTCTGTAAGGCGAGGATTATCTGGATCAGGAGAAGCGTGTGGAAATGGTTTAGAAACAAGAGGCAAGTATTAACCCTGACCTATTGTCATTTTTACACTTTCTGTTCTCCAGACAGCTGTTGCCACTTTGTGTCACCTGTTTCAGTCTCTTTTCAAGCGTTTTAACCTCCATCCTCCTTCTGTTCTTGTGTAAAAGATCTAATAACCTTTTTGAAAAAGCGACTTACGTTGGATGGAAACACTGCAGATATAATTTCTCCAGTAAATGTCTGTTTTGTACCCTGTCTTTATAATCATAACCTGGCACATACTTAATTTTATAAACAAATTTTATGAACAAATCTCAGCAACAGTTAAAGATTCATTAATTTATAAAAATCATTTCATGCAGAACACCACACATTACCAATAAAGTAATGCACAAATATAAACAAAATATATTCTAAAACAAAAACTAACTTTTAAAATCAATTTTAAAGTTTTTTTTAATTTTTAAAGCTTTTACCTCCAGTTTAAATGACATACCATTTTGCTAATGTGGC
Source organism: Kryptolebias marmoratus (assembly GCF_001649575.2). Lineage (NCBI taxonomy): Eukaryota > Metazoa > Chordata > Actinopteri > Cyprinodontiformes > Rivulidae > Kryptolebias > Kryptolebias marmoratus. The sequence goes on along the minus strand of NC_051435.1, from coordinate 6,699,490 downwards.
TCAGGAGATTGATTGGGTCATCCACAAATAGGAAGGTTAATGGTTCGATTCTTGGTTCTTTTAGTCTGAATGTCGAAGAGTCTTTTTCAAGTCACTGATCCATGAATTGCCCTCATTTTACCATCTGTGTGAGTTTTGTTGCAAATTTAACTTCCAAAGTTTTTAGGGTAAGAAGTCTCCATAAACTAACTGTTTTCTGTACGTTATGTTGTTTTGCTTATGAGGCTTTTGTTTGGACAGGTAGAAATAAAAAAAATGAATACCTCCAAAATTCACAAATATTTTTCATTTAGTTAGTCTCATCAGAAGATTCCATGAACATACAGTATATATTTGTATGAGCTGCATGCATATTTGACCATTTTATTTTTGTATTGTGCATTTAAATTGATTTCATTCTTATATATATATATATATATATATATATATATGAATAACATGCATCTCTTAGTGAAGCTGCCATTGATCAACATCATTAGAATTGCAGAGTGGATAAGTTTGCACTCTTTTGTAGACAAACAGGAATCTCAATAACTCCTTGAAAGTATGTGTCCTATATGATATACTTACATGACTCAAGTGATGTTCACAGCTGCACTTTGTTTTGCCTTGAGAAGCTTCTAACATTTCTGCTCTCAGCAAGACTCACTCGTTGCAATTATGACTGACATTTTTCAAGTGAATTTCCATTTTCCTTTTCAACAGGGCTACAGGGGAAGGGGTGTTTGGGGGTGTTTCCAGGTTAAGAGCGAGCCTCATTGACCTTTATGGCTTCTTATTTGAACATGATTAGAAAATGACTAAGTTAAATACCTGTGACATTTCAAAAACTGAAGTGTGAGCCAGAGGTTTGTAATTAGTAGAAACACAAAATTTAAATGTAGGCTTTAAAACAACAAGGAACTTTAAGCTTCTTTCACTCAATGGATGGCTGAACCAATTCACTGAAATAAATGTCAAACCAATGCATAATTAGGGCACAATAATTGGGAGCGGTACCATAATAGGGGTACAGAAGGGCATATTTAAAACTGAAGGGCAGAAAGTTGGATATTCTTCCTTATTCCAAAGACTTTTAAAGATTAAGTACTTTATTTTGTTTGCTCAAGATACATATCATTTAGGTAATAATTGTTCTATAGGAAAATGCTGAATATTTATTTTTGGAGTAGCACATTTTCAATGTTCATATTATGCAAGTTCATTCTATTTTCATTATCCCAGTTAGACAGATTTTTTCTGTAGATAACCACATCAAAAGGTCAGATCAAAAGAAATCTAATTTTAAGTTTATACATTCAGTAAGAGAAATTCCATATTTGACAATACAATAAATTTATGTTTATAAGTAACAACAAAAATCAGCATCCAATTTAGCTACCACTAAAACCTAAATGTAGATGTTTTCAGTTTTTGTTGTGTTTACTGTGGAGTTTTTAAATGTCAGTGTAACTTGCTAAAAGTTTTTAAATATCGTTAACACTTCTAAAAGTGGAACATGTTTATTTTGACTTTAACTTTAACTTCTTCTTTTTTGACAAATGCTGAATGAGATCAAATTTTTAACTCAGGATTACTCCACATTGCATTTTTATGCACCCCATCTTTTCCTCTGTCTTGACTGGAGTCCCTGTTGCAGAAATATATCTCAACAGCATGATGCTGCCATCAGCCTTTCTGACTGTAGGGACAGTGGTAATGAGGTGATGCTTAGTGCCTGGTTTCCTCCACACACATATGGCATCGTAGCCAGATACTCAGACCAAGACCTTGTGGCCCTAATGACTCATCTTGGCTAGAAGGCCACATGTATAAAACCATTTATGGTTTCCAGTTTCTTCTATTTTAGAATCATCTAGACTTATGTGCTTTGGGGCATATTCAATGTGGCCAAAATGTTCTTGTATAATTCCCAGATATACGCCTTGACACAATCTTCTTCAGTGGGTAAATGGACAATTTCCTAGTTTGCACTTTGACATACACCATTTACCATGAAACCATATAGGCTGCATACAGCTGTTTGCATTTTGAAGCATCTTAAAAACCACTGAAAGTAGTTGGATGCAATAGAGCCCAATTGTGAATGTTTTATTTTCAAATGCTTTAAAAAATGCTCTCCATGAAGCTCATAAAAGTATTTTATTTTTAATGTGTTACCAAAAAAGTGATGTATCATATTCTAAAAAAATACTTGAGTGTCTGAAATCCTTGAGAATATTGAAAAGATGAATTATAATTGTTAAAACAAAAGTAAAAGCTTGAATTAAGATAACATGCAATTATACAAAACCTTTGTAAAATAGTAGCTAATAAGTAGGAGTGATCAGTAACCAGCGGGATGTTTTATGGTCTTCCTTTTGGTAGAACTAGTGCAGTTGAAAATTATTGTTTGGTAGAAAATGAGACATATTTATAATCTTTAGCTGCAGGAATGATGTGGCTTATTGACTATGATTATTCCAGTCTACATTACTCTTACAAAGTACTTTATGTAGAAGAACATTATACAAGCATTACAACTAGATAAATGAGAGAATTATATCTGATGTTGGGTGAGTGGGTGGGTATGATTATTTAAGAGTTGGTATAAAAAGTTTTTTTTTTTAAAGATCCTCTTTTACTTCAATAACCTTAATTTGGCAAGATTTTAAACCTGGGATGTGAAAACGAAATGCCTCCTTTTATAAAGTTCACAAAGATGCACATTTATTCCGAACTGTATAACCACAGACAATTCCTGACATTGGCGGATATGCGATGTCAAAAATGTTACCATTTGTGAGAAGTGACTTTTTAAAGGCCACACAAATGGCCTCAGGCAGCCTGAAACTAAAATAATTATGTTAAAAAGGATGGCCGAGAGTTCAAAGTCAGAGTGGCTGTGCTAATAAAAGTCACTAGGGATGACAGAATGAGGTTGTCAGTGATGGAGAGAAAAGGTATTAAAACAGAAATAAATGCCAATGAAGTAATGCAATCAGTCCCATAGTGATGTAATTGAACTGTTCTCCAGCTTCTTTTAAAGATAAGTTTTGTTTTTCAAACTATTTGTTGGAAAATTTAGATTCTGCTTCTTTAAAACTTGAACCTTTTCAACCTTTATTTGTGCATTATGATTAAAAGATCCTCTTGTTTTCTTTGTACAGCTATGATTTAGTCTTACATAAATGTACCTTAATAACAGTTCTCATCCTTGAAGTGCCTTGTATGTAAATGTCCACCCCACGCATCCTCAGTAGAAACATGTAGAAACCATACAGTTCCTGGCTGGGGGCAAAATTTAAAAGTCAAATAGAAATCAGTACAGTGAATTAAATGCATGTTTGTAGATTGGTGAATCCTCAAAGACACTGAGGTGTTTGGGTGAAAATTTCCCTCTCGTGGAGTAGCTGTCTTTTTATTTTTTGGGTTTAAAGAAGCTAAGGTCCACTTATCTGGGAAGTCAGTGGTTTGTACAAGTGTCCCTTCACCCTCTTAGTCATCTCACTTTGCACTGACTTAACAGACTCCTTGACCAGTAAGGAGCCAAATTGAGCAAATGATTTGTCTGCAGTTTTAACTACCAAGTGCAAGAAAAAGGAACAGAAATCGGACATTGTTTCTGGGTCTGAGGATTGTTGTAATATTTGTACCTGGTGAGAGTTTGCATTATGTGTATTGCTTGATTTACACAATTTAACTATTTATATCCTGCAAAACTTGTAGTTTGTGCTGTTTTGTTTTACTTGATGATAATGATAAAATAAATTTAAGAAATATTTGAAAAATAATTATGTTCTGTTGTGAGACCACATACCACAAACACTTTAAGGATATTTTGTCAATACAATACTCGTGCCTGAACATGAATTTGTTAAAGAAATTGTAATGACATTGTTGCCCCTCTGTCTGTTTGCAGGAGTCAGTTGCATTGGGGAGAATGGAGAGCCGGCCAATATGACAGAGTGCTTGCAGTGGGCTGGTCCCCTCCCGTCTCAGATCAGAGAGTGTCGGGTGCCTTGCAAGGATGACTGCACTCTCACTGCTTGGTCCAAGTTTTCTGATTGTGCTGGATGTGGCAGCTCACAAACTCGCAGGCGTTCACTTATAGGTAAGGACTCTACTTTTCTTATCAGGCGGCGAGACACTAATATCACGCAAGACACCTGTTTCATTTTTTGCTACTGGAACAATTGGATTGTCCTCTGAGGTCAAACATTCTCACATTGTTGGTGTATGCTTTTATTGATACGGCTGGCAGTGACTTTGGAAACAAATTAAACCAGAGAAGATGAAAGCTTTTGTCATGCCTGACTACTGAGTGTGAGGTTATGGCTATTTCCTAGAGGCAGAATGCACAAAGACAGCCTGATACTTATCGATCTTGCCAAGGCACCAGCAGACTGGATTTATTTGCTCTTCTTGGATGGTGCTAATTGCAGCAAATTCTTTCTAAGCTGAAAACTTTAGCACTTTGACATAGCACAGTGTAATAAACCATAGTTTTTGGGTTATTCAGTCTATGTTACTGTAACTTTTACCATCCCTGTAGTGTTATGTCAGGCCTAAATTAAGTCTCCCAGAGCTCGTAATCCCCTGTTTTGGTGCAGATGGCAAAATTTGACTTTCATGCTGTGGCTGCAGACCAGACTGGATACTATTTGTCTTCATGAATATTTTATCTGAAGCCGGAGGGGTTGTGGTAAACACACCCTGTCTCTCTCTATAATGCTCTAAGAAAGTAACATGACATCAACCTTAAGTGTATATTTGGTTGCTACTGGAGGGAATTGTTCACACTTGCTTACACCGGTTATAACTGGTCATTTAAGCATTTCAATGTTTTTATGCCATCTATGTTGCTTGCTTAAATGTCTCTGTCAGGAAGATTGATAGGTGAACTAACTGTGGGTTTTGGGCTTTAATACGTGGTTAAAGAAGTTGACAGCCTGTGCCTAGACAGTGCAGATATGTTGTAAAGCTTCCTTAAGCCCTACACGTAGTATATTCTCAGACTCTAAATGGAAAGTTTCTTCAGACCCAAAAGGACTGTTTAACAATGTACTGTTCACTTGTAGTGCATGACACTTCACTTTTAATTCAAGAGTGAATTTCTGTTCATATATAGTTTACATACTCAGTGGACTGGAAAACATCAAGGCTGGGACATCTACATCTATTCAAATAAATAAATTAATAAATTAAGTGGAAACAAGCCTCTGTCAAGTACTGTTAGTAGTCCTTGAATAAAAGGTAACTGGACTTTGTTTCTTAAAAATGTTTCATCTCTCATCCAAAAGGCTTTTGTGTTTTTATAGAGCAGAAAAAGTCTTCAGAAGGAGAGAAGGCATGTCGTCAGAAAACAGAAAAGGAAGTCAATTTGCCTTGCTCCTTTTAAAGCACGTAGAATTGCCATGACTTGGATGAGTGATAATCTGCACGGACACTGTTTGGTTTAAAGAGGCAGGAAAGAGCACCGTGCATGGTTTTGGGAGCTGTATGTGATGGTTGCGATAGCAGAACTGAGCTACCTCCTTTATATTACAGTCCATATTACATATAACAGCTTGTTCAACAAAGTGGAAAAACATAAAACAAACAGTCACACCCACTCACTGTTTTGTCAGTCTCCACCTGCCAATTCTCCTACACAAACATAATGCTAAATGACACACAAATCATTGGCTTTCTACCAAACAGGTCCAGGGTTATACAGTGCACTGTAAACTTTTCTTTCCATGACTTATTTGAATGAGAAACTACAAATTACTGTTGGCATGAATAGCATTCTAAGGTGCCCATTTTTCACTGTATTCAGTACTGTTCCATTAAAGCAATAATTTTCTGAGTCAGAAGGGGGTTGCTACCTTTCTCCAAAGAATTTTCATGTTGAATGTCGGATACCTTGGAGAGCTCCAATTCCACAAAGTTTAAAGACATGCAAATTGGACAAACTGATGATTTTCAACAGGTAGAAATAAATTAGTTTATATCTGAATCTATTTAAAATAAATACACTGGCATGCATGTGTTACCAAGTCTAACACATATTGTGTTAGTTCTAATTAACAGCCCATAGTAAACACCCCGTGTACATCCTAACCCTCTCTTTGTTTAGGTTAAAGAAAGAAAGAAAGAAAGAAAGAATATGTATGGAGCTTATCAAGAGTATATAATAATAAAGTATAGTAGATATTTTTCTTTTTCGCTGCAGTGATTTTTTACTTGGGGTCCCTGTATGCAACATCAAAATGAAGGTTCAAAGAAAGTTTTCATTTTTTTACTCATTAAATTTTTTTCAAGCAACAAAAAATAATCTTTGCACATTACCTGAAATAAATTAATAAAAAAGTACATAACTGTTAATTTGTTTGTATGTCCTTGATGAGATGATGGGGTGAGTTTTTTTTGTTGTTGTTTGTTTTTGATCAGATTTTGCAGGGGAAAAGAAACTAACACTTTTTTCGTCTTACTAATTATTACGAGCTGTTTTACACCCCTAAAATGATTTTAATCTTTAGCTGATATTAATTATCTTATGTGCACAGAAAAAGCTAAAGAATAGACAAAGCAAAACTTTTTGCCTTACAACTGCAGAACTCATTCATCAGTGGACACGCCACTGATGACGTCTCTATGATTATACTGCCAATACAAGGCTTTTGGAAAAGCTAAAATGTTTTTTTTTATTTATTTGTTTGTTTTTCCAGAGCAGATTTGTGTGAGCGTGTTAGAGCCTAACTGCAGATAAATGGTTTAGCTGTCCTATCCAGTGTTGTTACTGAGCCATTTGCAGCTGCTTTGACTCCTGTCAGAATAAGCTTTAAAGTAGCTCATGTGCATCTTTTCTGGACAGCTGTAACAAGATGCTTTATTTTAATGTTTGAAAAATTATCTTGGTGGGAAATTGTTTATTTATTTAATTATTTAAGCTTTTATGTTCAAGCATAGGGTGGCACAGTGGAATAGTGGTTAGAGCTGTTGCCTCCCAGCAAGAAGGTTGCAGGTTCGCTTCCCGGCCTGAGGCCTTTCTGGGTGGAGTTTGCATGTTCTCCCTGTGCACACGTGGGTTTACTCCGGGTACTCCGGTTTCCTCCCACAGACCAAAAAACATGCATGTTAGGTTAATTGATGACTCTAAAATTGTCCCTAGGTGTGAGTGACAGTGTGAATGGTTGTTTGTCTCGTTCGTCTATATGTGGCCCTGCGACTTGCGACCTGTCCAGGGTGTCCCCCGCCTCTCGCACAGTGACTGCTGGGGATAGGCACCAACTACCTGCGACCCGGAATGGAGAAGCGGTTAAAGAAAATGGATGGATGGATGTTCAAGCATCAAAAGTGTCCTTGTGTAAAATATCCTCCTTAGGTGCTTCAGGAAAAGGCAAAGCTTGGGTATTACCTGCCAGTCACTTACATTTGGGCTACACCTATAATTTAGTCCAGTCACCAAGGTTTACTTCTTTATATTGAAGATAGAAAAATAGAATTAGATTAGACATTAGCAGTGTCTTTAAAACAAGCATCTTGTTTTAGCAGGTAAAAACTTGATGTCAGATTTATCATGTCTATCTGTTATCATCCCTGTAAGGCCAGCTTATCCTTGATTTTATCATTCAAAATTTAGATCAACTTTTGCAGACAACTTTCAGCACATTGAACAAGTGATAAACAAACAGAGGTCTGCAAATTGTTACAGGTGTCATACATCTTTTCAACAAACATGCATTATTTAATGAAAAAAAAAAAAAGTAGAATAATGTGATATTTTTAGTACATACTTTTGAAGCAGGCCTAAATATGCAGACCTAAATGCTGACTGTGATGCCTGAGACCATGAGATCACCAGTGATGTGCTTGTCAATGTGAAGTAAGGTCGCACTGGCACTTTTCAATCAACCACCAGCAGTGGCGTAGATTGAACAGATTGTTAGTGGATTGCAGCGTGACAGCAGTGGATTCTCACTCTGGGAGGAATGTTTGCAATCAAACCCACTTCAGAAACAGATGGGCCGCTCATACACTGGGCACTCAAGAGGCTGAGAACAACCTAGGTCTCATGAAACAAATAGGCTTTGCAAGTATAGCAAGAGTGCAATTATTTCACAACTGTATGTTTGTGTGTTTGAATCAGCTCAATCCATCTGGATCAGGTCAAATAATTCTTATAGCATTTTATTTTACAGTACATAAAGTGTTCACTTTGATTGCAACTTTTACATTGTAATTGGTACATTCTTTAGGGACTCCAATTCATTAAATTTTTTATTCCTTCTGTTCTTAAGGAATAGAAAGAACATAAGTATTTCAAATACAGTGTTGTACACATAAACATGTAGTGCTGTCTGTTTTGTCTGTGGGGAGCAGTCATGTCTAATCCCTTTTCTTTTTTAAGAAATACTCTATCTATATTGAGCAAATACATCAAATATTAACTTTGGTTTGTATGGCAGTCTGCAAAGTACAGGGAACCTGTGCTGCATGCTGGATCAGACATATGGCTCATAACAAACCTGTTGTGATAGTTCTTGTTTATCGTTTAATTTGTTGCATTATCTGGGTACATAACAAAGTTGTTTCATAAGCAAAATGTAGCATAAAACAGTTTGTATTGGTGTGTAAGATTTAGCTAATGTGGGAACAGTGAGTGAAACAGAAATAAATAAATAAAATGAATGAGCAAATTAAATTTTAGGATTGTTAATGTTATGGGATCCATCCAACCATTTTCTATACCTGCTTGATTTTGTTTAGGATTGCACGGAGCTGGTGCTTATCTCCAGCAGTCATACGGTGATAGGAGTGGTATGCCCAGGGCTGGTTGCCGGTCCATCACAGAGCCACATAGACATGAACAACCATTCAGTCACACTTGGGTCGTATAGAGTTAAACTGGAATATCAGAGGGGAAAGTATTATAATTATTGGCTTTGCCTTCATTATTCTTAGAGGCAGGGGTTGGGTATTTTATAGGGCTTTTGAAAAGGTTTTGACACAGGTTTAAGTTGTTCTAGATGGCTGAAATCCACTCTGCACTAAACTCCAGTTTGACTAGTTTTACTTTCCAACAAGAATTTCTGCAGGTAAGACACCAGCTACATATATTCTCTCTACAGAAACCCACTTAAAAAAATCTGAATTATTCCTTTACTGAGGCCATTGGTGCACGTTCAGCTAAATGCTTCATCATGTTTGTTCTTTCCATAATAAAAGGTAACAACTATTAGGTGAGAACAGCCCACTACCATGCAGAGGACATTTTGACTTACATGTATAGCATTAATGTAGTATGATCATAAGATCTGTTATTAAACAAATTGTCAAAACATCTTTTACCACATAGACTGATTAATTCTAAGGATAGTTTGCATCCTTTAAATTCAGTGTATTATCACTTAGCTACTAAGTGAATATAATATGTAACCCTTGCTTTTTTCATAATTGTATGGCATTATAGGCCACTCTGTACTTAGCTGAGAGCTAACTTTCAAATATGCAGGTTTTATGACATAATATTTTTTTAATAAAATTGTTTTTTCAGCTAAATAAAGCCATGCTTATGCCATGTGTAAACCATCAGATAACAAGGACAAAGAATGAGTTTAACACATTTATCAGGCATCTTTTATGATATTTTACGATTATAAAAGCTGATCTCAATCATCTTGTGCTGCTGCTTCTCATACATTGTTGAAGATTCAAACTGTCTAGTTCACTAAACATTAACAAAACAGAGAAGGACACAAATATATTCCAATTTCACCAAATTACATGCTAACAGCCAGCAGGCAAATAGTTTGCTGAATACATTATCACTGGCCACAGCAGTACAATCTGGAAAGAAGTGCATGGGTGTTGTTTGAATGCAAAGTTGAATTTGTGAGACTTATTAAAATGAAACCTATTATACTTGTTTTGATAAAATACCATCTCGTCATACTTAAATCATACATTTAGACATTGATTTGTTTGCAATTTACTCATTTTTATGTAAAATTTGCCCTGCAGTTATTGAAGAGGTGGCATAGAAAGATTTAACTTTTAATTTCATATTTCATTTATTTACAAAAAAGGAACACCTAAATTTAGGAGAAACCTTAGTGATTTAAATTTAATTGGGATTCAAATAACAAGGTCAGTGATCATGTTTGTTTTAATCATGTTACAGTTATTTTTGGAAAAAGTTACAATCCAACATCTTAACTCCAGCTCCTGTTATAGTCTTTATTCATAATCACTTCATTATTTTCTGCTCAACAGTTTTTTTGAGAAAAAAGACTTGTAGAGGTTAAGGGATTCCTGAGATTTCAAAGGGGAAAAAAAGCAATAAAATATTGATAGAATAATGTTTCCAGTGTAGCTAAAATTATGTTTTATTTCTCAGAAGCATTTTTGGTAACTGAATTTTCTATGAACAGAATATCACATAGATCTTGATATATCCCATGGCAAACCCCAAGACTTGTATGCTGTGAGTTGTAGGGGGGTATACTGAGAAAAACGCATTGTGTGGTAATTGTAGCACAGTTACTGTGCACCGGCAAAAAGGTAAGTGTGGAAAATTGTAGAATGATGTTTAACAAGAAACAGCAGAATAGAAGGTCTTCATAGCAAAGAAGGAAAATTGCAGAAATTATCACAAAGTAACAGCTTCATCACTGACCTACCAATATAACAGTGTCTATATCTGTGCTGGCTTTCATAGCTTCCTCATACCTCCACTGTCGCCAAGCTATTGAATCAAAGATTTCATTATAACTTGTGATCATTAATAATAAATACCAACCGTAATGTGGTGGAATGATTTTTTTAGGAGAAAGAAAGAGAAGAATACTTGTGCATGAGGGGGGAAAATCTTTTATTTTCAAGGAAGAGCTCTGGCTTTTTTCTTTGTGGCATTTTTGCAGCAATTGTCATTCTTCTGATGTAGCACACAATATCTGTGTTGTGACTATGTATCCAGTATTTGCATCTAAATGTGATAGTTTTAAATATAAAGTTTTAGCTGAACAAACATGGATCTTATCTCTATTGTCCTTTCAGCCACACAGATGTGGTTCAGTACTTCAATATTATTACCTCTTGGAAGACAATTACTTTGTGCCTTCTTTAGAGTAGTGACATAACTAAGTAAGACTGCCCTATTCCTTATGGAGGATGAACAAAAATGCAAATTAAAATTATATATGGTAGCAAACAGCACCACATGTACCCTGAGGTTTTTTATGAGTTTCAAAAAATAAAAAAAGGTAATTGTTTTCTTCTAATTGATAGTGAGTGATTTGCTAGTCATTTATGATGTGTCTCTTGTACAAAATAAAGGTCAAGGTAATAGGAATGGGAGTTCAATTGATCATAAAATACACACTGTACCATTTATTATGGTGCATTTTTTTAATTCCATAACTTGACAACAACATTTTTAGTTGACCCAGTCATATAAAAAAACAATAGGCATATCTATTCTTTAAAACTGTATTTTAAGAAACTGAAAAACATGTATTATTTCAAACAACTTAATGGCCATTTCACAGTGGGAATGTAACTATATTCGCATGGTTTAAAGTCAATGCTATAGAAAAGTCACTCATATTTCTCCACCTCCTGGTAAGGCTTTGAGCAAAGTTCCATTCTGTCCATGTGTGAAGCCTCATTGTGCTGTGTCTAGTATATGTTATTAAGTATATGTATGTTTCAGATGGGGTTCAGGCTTCATATTGGAAGTGAGCCAAAAAAAATGTTTCCAAGCCAGCAGCAGTTGAAGCATTTATTACATTTCAAAATATTTGTCTGGTCTGTTTACCTGCCATAACTGTAAGATTTTAAATGCATGACTATAAACACATCAACAAAAGAAGTGACAGCAGTTTGTATTTCATTAATATCTGATCACTATTGCCTTTCTCAGCTGACGAAACATGTTTGTTGACTTTTTTATCAGCTGTTATATTAAACCTTTTTTTTGCACTGAGCTGCTTAGCCTCAATCCCACCACAGGATGAATTTGAATTCAGACTTTATTTGTAGCTCCATCTAGCAAATGGTAAAATAACTTTCATTTGTTTTGTCTATCTTCTTTCTAGGTCGAAGCAAAAAGAAAGAGCGTTGCCTCAATGAGGAGCTGTACCCACTGGAAGAAACAAAATCCTGTCCGTGTGATGAGTTTTTGTCTCAGCCCTATGGGAACTGGTCTGCTTGCATCCTCCCAAATCCTTCAGTCTTTGAGTCGCTGCAGAGTTGGATGGTCCATCGGGAGGTAAAGGAGTGTGGCCAAGGTGTGCGCTACAGAGCTGTGGCCTGCATTAACCAGAGGGGACACCTGGTCAACCCAACGTTTTGTACAGACACAGGTAAGATTAACAGAAATCACATCTATCTATCTATCTATCTATCTATCTATCTATCTATCTATCTATCTATCTATCTATCTATCTATCTATCTATCTATCTATCTATCTATCTATCTATCTATCTATCTATCTATCTATCTATCTATCTATCTATCTATCTATCTATCTATCTATCTATCTGGGTTTTTGTTTGTTTATTTTTTGTATTCCTCAAGCAAAACAAGAGTGTGCCAAAGCCTATTTTTGCAAACCATTTTTATTTTCAGTTGAAAAAGAAAGCTGCAGTATTTTTTCTTGTGACTTGCGTTTTTCTTTGTGATCTTAGTCATTAAAAAGAATAAACAAAATACAAATGTTGAGTGGTAATCTTTGCAGATCTTGATTCGTCCTGTGAGTTTTGGGGCAAACACTCAAAACTCCAGAACAAAAAGCTTTAGACAAAACCTTGTAAAACCTCAGTGCGGTGTAAGAATGAAACACCTGTTAGTCTGATAATTAGTTGTTGGTGTCACAGTCAGTAAATCCGAGGTCTGGGGTAACAGGCTGTTGGTGTGTCTGTGGGACATTATTTCTGCTGTGGCTGCTAAACAAGCCTGAATCACATACCCCTTCTTTGTCCACCAATGTTCAATTTCAGGCTACATTGTGGAGGTTTGCCATATCCCTTGCCCCCTCGACTGTAAGCTCAGTGAATGGTCTCCCTGGTCAGCTTGCAGTGCATCCTGTGGCAGCGGGCTGAAGATAAGATCCAAATGGCTGAGAGAGAAGGCTTTCAATGGTGGGCGACCATGCCCGAAGCTGGATCTGAAGAATCAGGTAAGGCTGGCCGGCTCATTTTTTACACAGCACATGACTTTAAACAGAGGCAAACTAATTGCTGGAGGTTTTTTTTGCATGAAGTCTTAAGCGGAAACAAGCTCATACAGTTATTCGTTTGCACAATTTAGGACATTTCCTACAGTTTTGTTGAAGACTTAATTAACATAAGTGGAATAATTTACCATATTTTAACCTTTAACTTGAACATGTTTGGTTAGTATCTCAATGGGCTGTGACTGTTGGTGACTAGCTGATAAAAAGCTTATATGATGGAGTATCCAGAAAGTGTCCCATCTTGTCGCTTCAATTTTTCAATCCTTAAGAGCACTACAGCTGTATTTAGACACCTGCATGGGAGCTCTCCTTTGACAGAAAACATGTCCAGGTCTTAAAACACTCCAATAATGAATAATAGAAAAACGGTCCAAACCTGCCTATCTTCATTTCAAAAGTGTATTCCAGTAGATTAAATCACAAATATGGGGTGGCTACCAAAGTGGGTGGGCAGCAGCACAATGATGTGCATGGCCCAGAATACAGTTTTGCAAGCCAAGCATCCAAAAATAAGTCCTGAATGTTTTTAAAAACTGGCTATACAAATCACAGCCAAATGGCTTGCTGGTCCCTTGGTTTCAAATACACTGAATTTGGTGAAACTGGAACTGAAAATTTGCCTATTTTCTTGCAGTTTTGATCAGTTTTGAGTCACTAACTATCTTCAACATTCGCAGCTTAGTGAGATATCTTTATTTTCTTGAGACATATATAATTGAACACAGAGAGAGCACCCAAAATCTACTCATACTTACTGCTGCACTATATATAGCAGGGAGGCCTATTTAATGCAGAAAATGTCCACACTCCATATTTTACACAAACCTATAACATTATCTTACTGGGAGCATTAGTATGGCACATGCATAAGTTTTTATCTTAATTCTTTACACATATTCAGTGTGTTCTAGGAATATTTTCTCTCTTGCCCTTCGTGTTGCATTCAAATGCTACCTCAGTGGAATTGTTGCATTCTGCTCACATTTCAATGACGAGGTTTATTACCCGTCAGACAGTGGGACTCATGGGTGACCTGTTCATTTCCTGGTGTCTTCAGTCAGACTAAATCATTGGCCTTGCAAGACATGTCCTTTCCCAGACATGAGAATGAGAAAAGAGGACAGTGGGGGGAATAGTGGACATATGGGAGCTTTTGATATTCCATATTCAGGTTTTTTCTGCGGCTCTGAATATTTTGCGACATCACATCTCTCGCGGGGTCATGATTTAAAGTGAGGAAGGGTTTTATGAATGCTGCCTGTATGCATGAATGGGCTTGAAAGGACACTTCCGTTTGTAGAGGTCAGTATGGAGATGAGACACGGCTGGGTGAAAAACATGTTCTTTTGGAGAAATGTGTACAGATGGTTAAGTGCCCACTAACAAGGTCTGTGTGGGCCCTGTTGTAATGCCCCGTAATAAGCCTCCCCACTGAAACTGGAGCTCTTTGTTACCCTTGTCCTCATGAACTTTCCTGAGGGTGAAGTGCAGCTCATTGTTAACATTATCAAATTGGCTATTTAAAGTCAAGTGCATCTGCTCAAGGTGTGGGTGGAGAGATTCTATAACCTTTATGCTAAAGTGCTAAGCATAGATCTGTAAGGTTAGTTATTCATTCTGTTATGTTAAACTAGGAAACCCCTGAGGCGTCTCAACAGGGTGTAAAAGAAAGCTGCTTTCTCCATAATTCGATGCATTCAACTGTTCAGACTTTATACTTACATTTGGCCCCCACTGCTTGTAATTTGGAATGTTAGATTTTGGTGTGACTGTGAATATTTTGATTCCTAATGGCTACCGTTGTCTTTCACACACACACACACATTTTTTTTTTTTTTTTTTTTTNNNNGGGGGGGGGGGGGTGGGGGTGGGTTCTGACAGTTAACTGTGAACCACTCATTGACCAAAGTATAGTTTCACTCCCACCAGCAGATGTTTCCCCTTGAGCCTCAGCCAGAAGTGATTGGCTTGACAGAGATGAAACAGACAGTGCACGACAAGTCATCTTCTCGTCACATGGTCGAGTGAGCATGGAAGATTGGTAAAAAAAGATGAAGTAAGAGAGACAGAACGCCACATAAAAATAATGAGCAAAAATGGCTACAATGTCAAACAGACAGTGTATGAACTGCTCTGTAACAAAAAGTCAAAGGATGTTGTCAGTGAAGTGGTGTGGATTGTTTTTTTCTTCTGCACTTTGGTCAAATCAAACAATAGGAAGTTAATCCACATGAATAATCTATTTCTTTGAAAACGCCCCCTCAGATTCTCCTGTATAAATGATTTTATATATATATATATATATATATTTATATTTTTTTATATATTTTTTTTTAAATATCCATGTAAAACAAAGATTTTGCTTACTTCAAGTATTTTCAGTCAGCAGACCAGTTCAATTTGCTGCTTAAATCTAATTAGAACAGCTGATTTGTATTGGAATTTTGCAAATGATTGGGTCATCATTGGCATTAACAGCTTATTTGCATGTGGTTGCTATGGTAACCCTGTAAGTGTAATGAAGAACATAGCTGCTTTGGTGACCTTGTTTTTCAATTGCAGGTGTCATCTAGAAATAATAAATAAATTGGCAGCAAGATTCTGCTTAGTCATGATGTTGTGCTAAGTCTGACTTTATCACTGGAGGATTGTATTGTTGGTGATACAGGAAATACCCTGACATACATTTTTAGTATTCCATGTATTTAGTTTTTTTAGGTTGTAAGGTCCAAACTGGTAAGGTTTAGGCACCAAACATTTTGTTTATAGGATTAGGAAAAGAGCATTGTGCTGCTAAACTCACAACACTTTCAAAAAATTTACTCTTGACAAATCTGCAGAATGTGACGGAGAAACGGCAAAGTTGGCCTGTTTGCATGTCAACGAGTTAAACTGAATCAAAAGTAATTATGGGGAAATTTTACACTTCGACAGTCTCATCAAAACTCCCTAATAAGAGCAGCATTTTCTTTCTCAACCACATGAACAAGTCCTCCCCTGCTTGATAGCAGGTATTATATATTAAAAAAAAGAAACATATTGTTTAAAATACAAACAAACATAAAAAAATCCTTAACATGATAACAGCATGTATGTTCCAATAATTAATAATGTAAACTCAGGCTTTTAAGGCATTTACATTTAAATGTATCCCACTTACTTTACATGTCCGTATACAATGATGTTTCTTTAAAGTCGATTGGTTGTTTTTCGAGGAATTGAAGCCAAGAATTTCCACATAGTCCTTTATTAAAAACTGATTTTTTTAGAACCTCACAAATGTTTATTTATTTTTTCTTTTTTTAACTTTAGTC
Organism: Kryptolebias marmoratus; assembly: GCF_001649575.2. Taxonomy (NCBI): domain Eukaryota; kingdom Metazoa; phylum Chordata; class Actinopteri; order Cyprinodontiformes; family Rivulidae; genus Kryptolebias; species Kryptolebias marmoratus. The sequence continues at coordinate 6,682,974 of NC_051435.1, read as the reverse complement.
AGTTAACTAGCAACAGCTATTATGTTTCATTTGATAGGGCACTGAAACTGCTACATGCATGTCCAACTTTTGTACACTTCTCCACCATCTGCCCTCATTATAAGCCAAAAACACAAAACACCTTTTTGCAGATATATGTTCTTAGAATGGTTTGTACTGGCTCATTACAGCAATACAACTCCTTTTCAAATTGTAGCTGCTGCTTTTCTGTGTGGGTTCTGCATGTCCTCCATGTTTAACGTCTCTGAAAAGTCTCACTATTTTCACACAAATACATTCCTTAATTTCTGATTCTAAACTGAGCACCGGTGTGGGTGTGAAGTGCCCAGTTCTTTTTCTCTGTATTAAACTTATTGTAACCAGGATGTAGCTCTCCTCATGAGTTAGGTTCAGCCGAGACAGACTCAAGCTTCCATTCAACCCTGAAGAAGTTTAAACAGAAAAATAGAAATGGTTGTTTGAATATAATGGTCATGGCTTTTTTTTAGTTACTGGGAGAATGATGTGAATCAATGTAGACACTAGTTATTTTATCATCTTTTATTGTAGAAGAGCAGAGAACAGACTAGGAAGCACTCCACAGGCTGTTAGATGCTCCAAAGTGCACTCATTCAGAACTGATTGTAATTCATAAAGGAAAGTTTGCATGGAGGCATGAATGTGTACAATTTCTTCATGAAATGAGCTACCACAAGTACAAATTTGATGCAGAATTTTCTGAGAAAGGTCTCTGATCCTTAAAATCCCACGCTTATTTGAAGTGAGCAAGTGCTGATGATTTTCAGGGCCTTTCTTCAGCACAGTCTTGTAGGATGAGCAAAACTACCCATTTTCATGTTTTTTCTTTCATTTTAGTGAAATCTTATTTATTTAAAATGTGCCTTTTTAATGCTATCTTTAAACTAAATATAATTCATTTTAAATTCACCAGATTATTATACTAAACAACCCATAAACATTTGAGGACTCATATAGCAGTGAATCTGTGCCTGCTCGGTTTATCCCACTGTCAGCAGCATAAGTCTAGACACAAGATGCCCTGAGAAATTGTGATAGAGGAGTCACAGATGTCAGCACTGAGCTACTGGAGAAACACACAAATTGGAACTGTAATTAAAGGAGACATTTGAATTTCATCATAACTCCCACATGTGTTTGCTGTCAAATGATGAGATATCAAGCTGTGAATGCACATTCCATATAATACAAAAGAACTGTCTGGACTGTCTGGCAATGTCTCTGCTAGTCACATAGTTAGATTTTAATTCTGTTAATTGCTGCACTCCATTGCCTGACCTGTCCAACTACAGAACATCCTTCATTTCTACATAAATTTAACAAAGTTTTGTTAAAATACATTTTTTTTGTTAATAAAAAGGTTTTCCTAATTTCCCATTGTTCTGCTTCTAGTTTAATATTTAAAGGTACTACTGTAGACCATAAATATTGTTGTTGTTATCTTCTCTGACATGTACAGTATGTGTCACTCACTGTTTTTTCATATATATTTATTCTCTGCATCAAGATGACATGTTTCATTGGAAAGAGATGTAAAGACTCTAAAACATAAGAATAAAAATATCTATGGAATAAATGGTTGGAACAAATGTTCATCATTTTGCTACTGCAGGAATATCTTGTTTCAAGTATGGAGAATTTCACTTTATAAACCTCCGTCTGTGAAGACAAAACAACAGCATGTTTTTAGAACATTTGTGCTTTTATGTGTTGAACTATTTGCTGCAAATGGAAGTCAGAAAAAATGTCAAGTCGTTCATGTTTCTGTTCCAGTTTTAGCCCCACTGTTCCAAATGCCAATGACTAAATTTTAGAATAAGGACTTAAATAAAAATGTTAGCATTTTATATTTAACTAACAATTTTATGACATTTTGCAAATCAGTTATTTTATTTTTATCATGATTATTTATTTGTTTTTATATATAATTTAGCTTCTTGCACCAAAATATGTGTGTTTCTGGAAAAATTATTCTGATTACAACAAAATTAAACAGTATCACCAAAAATGCCACTCAGCATTTTGGTGAAGAGCTGAACACAAAGTCTGTCATCTAGCACCATTAAACTTATAAACATATAAAATGAATAGTGCCACCATCGACATTTGAGAAGTTTTGCTGTTTTTGTTTTCCCCGACTTGCCGATGCTCTTGAACAGTCCTTATTGAGTGAGCTTGAGTACCACCTGTCTCATCGTGCTACCTCAGCACAGATCCATGGAGGCAATAATCATGTGTGAGCTTCACATTCCACTGCAGCTGCTGACAGCATTGTCTGACTCCAAGCACTGACAGATCTAATATTAGTCTTGTTCACAAACTCAAACTTCTCTGTAGAACCCAGTTTTTTTCTTTTGCCTGAAAGTTTTTTTTTTAATATTTTATCTTTCCTTTTCTTTTTTTATTTACTACATGTATCTCTGTTGTCAGCAGTGATCTGCCAGTCTCTCTGCATCAACAAATGAAGCATTTGGTGCTTTCTTGGTCATTGCATGTCATGATTTGATGTCTTGGCTCCCTTCAGCAGGGTATTTGTGTTCTTGGCAAATGTAAGTAAGCAATGAAGCTGCTGATGCTGCTGGCTGGGGTGACTTTTTAGGAGAAACAGGCTTAAAGACAGTGACACACAGTTGGTTATTGGAATTAATTTGTTGAGAAGTTTTTGCTGCTTTTCCAAATTTCCGTTGGAAGACAAGACCATCATGACTGCTGGTTTAATCTTAACTCTAACAACGTGGCAAGCTGTCCATGATGAACTGTATATTGTTTCTTCAACAACATATCATGAAGTTTTATGTTTCTGGTTACAGCAGCAGTGCATTTTGACAAATCACACCCTCTTGCTAAGTTTTATTCAATACTTTGTTCCTCTGATGCTGTTTTCTTGATTTTGGTGAGTGTTTTCTGACTTAGTTCTGCTTGGCAAGGTGAAGGTACAAGTACATATACAGGTACAACTTAACAATGGTGTATTGTAGGGGTGTAACGAGACATTAGGCTCACAGGACCAGAAGAGATGAAATATAAGGTTCACATGAATGAGACAAGATGAGATTTTACCAGTAAGTTTTAAGAAAAATGATTTTGACACAAATTCACCTGAGTAGTGTCTCTACTGTCTGGTTTTGCACGAGTCTTTTCGGAACAGAATGCCTCTTAAACTAAATTCTTTTTTTTTTATTTATATTCAAATGTTAACATTATGAATTTTTATACGCATTTCATAAAACATCACTGAGACAGAATGAACCCAAGGACCTTAGTGATGTTAGAACTATTTTATTTGTTTTTACTGTGCCTAAAATAAGCTCTAGTAAAATTTTGCATTTGCTCCTGAATCTTGTCCATCTGCTGCCAGAACTACTTTTCAAAAACATTTTGTCTGCTCCAGCCAGAATGTTTGATCTTGCATTGCTAATAAGCTGATGACATCTCCTCTGAAAATCAAAACAAGTTTCAAAATTGCACATATAAGAGGGATATACTTGCTTACAGTCACTGGAAGGAATGCCAGGGCACTGAAACGTGTCTGTTTTCCTACTTTAACAAGGTGAGTGGCATGGACATTACCCGAGCTTTACTTTAAACAGACGTCATATGCAATTTAGGAAATTGCATCTGTAAAGTAGTTCGCAGCATCTTTATGGATCATAGAGCCTTTTCATAGGAAACGTTTCAAAGTACCCTGAAAAGTCTATTTTATCACAGCATGAGGATTAATGTGTACGCTGGAGTTTTAGTCTCTCAGACTGCAAATCAAATTTGTGATCTGTGATTTAGAAAATAAATACAATTTTACACGTTTAAATAATCTATTTTTGATAGCCACAGTGTTAATAGGCAAAGGCATGGAATTTAAGCATTTGGAAAGATTTTATTGTGCTGCAATATACTTGCTGATGCACACACTATTGGGTGGAGAAATTCAATACAACCCTCAGGTCTCACTGGTCCTTTCCCAATGTATCCCAGCCACGAGAGAGCCACATCACATGCATATAACACTTGGAAGGCTCAACTCTGAAGACTAAATATGCATCTCCCCTCAGCAGCCAAAACTTGTCTGCAGTGCCTTTAGTCACTTAAGTTTTTGATGTCAGATTCACTTATCTAAGACTGGCACGATTTTTCTAACACCCAGAAAATTCCCAACCCAGAGAGTGAGTCTTGTTATCTTGTTCCTATGACAACAGGTGACTATGAGTCATCATATGTAGTACTGAATGCATGGTCACTGCTATTACCATGGTTTATTGTTTTTATGGTCTTTCATTTTGACCTGTACACTATGTACAATATATCATATGTATTTTTTATGTGTTGAAAATGTGAAAACAAAAAGGTAGATAATAGCATTACATCCATCCCCCTCTTTACTTGTCCTTAAGGCATGTTGGTGTACTGAGACACCCAATTTGAGAACTTCGTTCCTAAATTATACAGTGGGTGAAAGAGATGACAAATATGTCAGCCATGTGCAATACTTTCCTCCTACTGTGTGGACGCAGAAGTGCTTTTGACAGCTCGTTTTATGCCACACTGCACCACCTACTGTGAAAGAGGCATCTCATCCCTGCTGTTTTGAAACCCAACAATCATCAACTCTTTTTCTCATTCATCAGTTTGTACATCCCATATTTTTTTATTTATTTTTTGGCTTTGTCCCTTTTCCTCTCTACACCTGGGATACAACTGGAGGAGCAGAATTTGGGAGAGGGGAGAGGAGCAACTGAAATCACTCATCCTGCTTGTACAAATTGGCTCTGAGTGCTTAAATGATAAATGCTTAGCAATTCTTAAAGGAATGCATATCAGCCGCCTCTTCATGCCAGTCTTAACATTAGATTATCTTATGTTGAGAAATTAGAGTTGTAGCAGTTTAGGTCAGGAAAAATAATTTAAAAAAACAGGGCTTTATTTTTATTTTAAAAGTATTTTTTAACTTGTAAGAGTGACGTTAACTATGTCTCCCAGGCATTTTATGTGTTTAAGCAGCATCTTTGTGAAACACTTATGCCTTTATGTAATAACAAAAAGATGCTGAAAACAACAGCCTTTAGCATATCAGATCTCTTTTTTGTCTTGTGAGGCACTCACGTGATGAATCAAACTCTCTCCAACAAAATGATGAAAGATTTCTGGAGTTGAAAGCTGTTTTGATACCCAAGAGCAATGAGGTGTAATTACCGAAGAGCAGTGCTTCTGTATGTGTTATTCTTACCCTGTTGGCCCTCCTAAAAAACAATATGTCTCCCCGCAGCACAGAGCGTGCATATTATTACGGCAGGCTAACATGATGCCACCCAGAAAGGCTACAGTTTACAGCCTCTTAAAGCCTCCAGCGCAGATGGTTTTAAGCTCCAACGTTAAATATGAAGGTTAATCACTGTTATGTGCTAATTACAAAACAAACTGTAGGGATGAATATTAAAGACATAATCTGATAACTGCAGTGACTTTTTAGGACACATTTGCTGTGAGCTTTATTAAGAAAATGTACAATTATTATTTTTTCTTTCATTCTTTCTCTTTGCATTACGAAAAGCCGAGTCAGCAAATTTTTCTCTTCCCTATGTATATGCAGATCACAAACCCAAAAACATGCACATTAATAAACAAAAATAGCCAATAAGAAAGAACTACATGAACATTCTATAAATCGAGCAAACTTTTTTTACTAATAATGTAAAAAAAGGGAAAAAAGGAGAGAAAAAAAGTTTGGTAATTTTAGTATTTTTTTATATTAAAATTGTAGGGAAAAAGTTCATAGAAAATCAGAATATTTAGAGTGAATGTATTGAAAAGATGACTTACTCATCCTGGAATCTTTACTATTGCAGCTGCTCACACCCTGACAAGATGTAATAATAATGTGGATATTATTTTTTGCACTATTCAGTACTGGGGAGCTAGTGATGAGGATGTAGTTGAGAGACACAATGTTGTCCCTGTGCAGAGCAGCTTGAAGTAGAACATTTCTGAAGAAGTTTCGAAAGGTGCCAATTCAGCTACTGCCCAAAATTCCAAAATAGTTTTGTAATAATTTAAATTAAATGGAAATGCCTTTATTTTGATGTATGAACTGCATTAGAAGTGTAAAGAAAACCAAGATTAAAAAAAAAAAAAAGGTAAAGCTTCTACTAGTGGCTTACTGTGGTTGCCACAGCTGTGTTTGACACCCATGACTGCCAAAGTAATGAGTGGCAGACAGAAACTCAGATTCAAAAGTAAGCCTTACACAAACAGTAGCTGTATATAAACTATTCTATAGAAAATGTGCCAGGTCTTAAAGCTTCTTGAACCGTGAGCGGAAGAAGACTCTGATAGTCAAATATGTGAATTCTTATGTTTTTACAGCATAATTTGTATATGTACCCAAAGGACTCCTGGGAGTCAGAGGAGACAAAACTGTTTAAAAGTTTAGACAGTTCAAAAGTTAGACTGTGTGACATCAGCAGAATGATGTAAGTTGATCATTGTGTGGTGAAATGTCCAAAAATCATAAAATGTAAACTGTAATTGTGTAAAATCCATTAATATATCAAAATATCAGATCAGACATGTAAAGTCCAACTTTACGTCACCCATTTAATTTTTGAACTATGTTTCTACTGTGAAGCTCACTTTACCTATAGAGCTCCAAAGAGGGCTGGGTTTTCTCATGTGTTTTGCCATTGATATCCATTATTTTTTCATGTTGTGCAACCCACCACTACCACTATTCTTGACCAAGCCACCAAAAAAAAAAGAAGGTGTTACTTAAGACAGGAAGGACAGAGGAATTGGAGAATTCAAGAAGTTTTGTTTGTTTCTTTTTTTTTAATGATTTGAATACAAACAGGTAAATAAAGGAAAATAAAAGAGGGAGTTGGCCAGCAGATTATTGTGGTGATCAAAGGCAAGAAGACCCAAAAAGATTATATTATTTTTAAAAGAGTTTTTGAAGAAGAAGAACAAGCAGAAAATAAGAAAGGTGAGGCCCAGGAAAACAAGGAGCAGATGGGGAAAACAGGGTTAAGCAAAGTAAACTGTAATCTGAACAACAAATAGTGACGTAAAGAAGACTAACTCATAGCTGAATATGCAATCTGGCAGCAAGGAGGAGATGGAGGTTTGTACAAATAGAGGGGGAGATTGAGGACGAGAGGCAGCCTGCAGCCTGACACCTGTGCAGCTCAGTGACACTTGATCCAATTCACGTATTCTAGAACAAGACAGACACTCACAGGGTGGAGAGAGGGATACTCCTCAAGAAGACAGCAGGAAAGCAGTGAGACAGAATGCAACATTAGGCCTCCTATTATATGGGATGAAGTGAGTATGGTATATTATATGTGACAAGGATCCTCATTGTGATCACTGTCATGCATAAATCAGCTTTTATGTTGGTAGCAGTAGATAACGCACAGGTCACAGACTAATTGGAAGGTCAGCAGTTTGATCCTAAACTTCTTCAGACTGCATACTAAAATGTCCATAGGCAAAATAAATTACCAACCTGTTCAAATGGTACTGATGTACTTTTTGGTGTGTGTGAGTGTTAGTGGAATAATCATAACTAAACCTATTCAACCCATTCTGCTATAGCAAAGTTGAAAAGTGGAAAAATGAGATAAAATAAGACATGTTGGGTTGTATGGTGTTCAAACTAGAGGTTTTTTTTCTGTGATAGTCTACAGCATGTCTTCTTGTAAGTGTTTTTGGCATGTTAAACATGGAAAATTATGGTATTGTGATGTTTTCATGAAGCTAATTTGGGCAGCTTTGGCCCAGTGGTAGCGAGGTCTTCTTCCAGTCGGAACACCAGGGAATCAATCCCCAGCCACTGCATTGTGTTGAAGACACTGAACCCTTCACTGCCCCCATTATTCTTATTGCAGAATGAATGAGCATGTGTGTGTGAATGGATAAATGAAGAAAACACTGTAAATCTGCAAACCTGAGTGAGGTTAAGAACGAAAAAACAATATAAATGTGGACCTTTTATCATTTTCAAAGAAAATGTAGGCTGGCAACAATGTCATTTCAAATTTTTTGAGCTTTTATTGTGAAACAGATGTGTTTTATGCTGTGAATCATCATGGTTGTTAGACATTAGAAGTATGACTGTGTGTTCAGTGCATATCTTTTTTAGAAGTGCTCTGTGTGTGTAAGAATGAGAGAATTTGGCTTTTAGTGTAAAGCACTTGAGTGGTCAACAAGACAAAACAAAAACAAACGTTCACTCTGCTTTTTTTTTTACTTTAAGAAATGCATTCAGTTTTTATTGTGTTGTCTCTGAAATGTTTCTATCAACTGCAAATAGGTATTTCAAGTTATATTTTCTGCATGTAATGGAGCAAATAAGGTGGGTCCAAGTATTCCTTTTCTACTTATTGTGTGATGTTCACGAATTCTGTATCTTTACAGAAGCTAACACCATGGGTGTTGCACATGTTCAGAAAATGAAGTAATCATCTTGTGCTGCACATATTCATTTTATGAACAAACAGACTCACCTGCAATTCCTAACAAACAGCGTACTTGTGAGTGTGTATGACAGGGTAAATAACTTTGGACAAGCGCAAATTCTTTCAGATTTATTACATTTTCCTTTATTCCTAGTAGAAACTATAGTGGAAATGTTATACTAATTTGTATCGACACATTGCACTGGCAGCATGTGTTCAAGTACATTTGACCACAGCTATTGTTATAGTGCAAGGTTAAGTGCTTGTAAAATGCTTTGGTTAATGCATTCTTGTCTTGTTGAACTGGGTCCTGGTAATAGATTACAAAGTAAATGAGAAAAGGAAATTATTTCAGAGCTTGATAGCCAATCAGTTTTTGCAATTATAGAAAGTCACGCCGTTGCCCCACAGGAGAGCAAACACAGCAGTAGGTCCAGGGTGATGTTAAACATTGTGTAAACCTTGTTAGGGCTTTGGTTCATTGACATCCTGAATAGGAAGGAACTTAATTGGAGGACAGTTATAAAACAGAGACAATGAGATGAAGAAACACAGTGAAGATTAAATGCAAACTTACTGGTTAAAGATCAAAAGTGAAAATTATTTTTTATTGATTTTAATTGTGGGAAGTCATACACTTACATGATGCTAATAGCTGATTAACATTTCAGGACCAGTGTCTCTGCTACTAATTTAAAGCTCAAATCATCTTTTATTCATCAACACACTTTATGAAGTTAGTACTTTTGCAGAGGTGCTGTTTGTTTTTTTCCAAATTGATTTTTCGATTTTAACTGTTATGTAATTTTTTTGTTTGTTTATTTATTAGTGTTCGGGTGTTTTGAATAGCTCCATTCTTACTCTACTAAAGGTGTTAGTAAATATCATTTTCATACATTTCCTTTTATTTGTGTATGTGTAAACGGTTCACATAGACCAAATTTGCAATTTTTTTTTTAACCAAGTCAAAACTTGGTTTCTTAAGAGTATATTTGCATTTAAATCACACATAGACTCTGTAACATCTTGCTCCGTGTCATCTCATGAGAACATGTATTGTAAGAGGTCATCGTCACACAGGAACAGATCCCATTGTGTTTGTGAAAGCAACAGTTTTATTTATTGATTTATTTTTTTGAACTCAGTCATGGTCTCGCTGACAGCACTTGCAGGGACCAGTTGAAGTAACAGTCACACAATAACACACAATGGCACAGATTTGAGGAGCAGTGCCTCGCTTCAAATCTCTGAGATTCATTTTGTCTGTTTACAATAAAATGCCTTCCCACCAGTGGAGCCTGTTTGCACTTAAGCCTTTTGTCTCTGTATTTTATGTCTTTGTTTGTGTATGTGTGCGTTTTCTCTTTTCATGTGCACTTGTGCATTATTGTGTAGTTACCCAGCGTGTTTACAAAAACGTGTGACAAATTAAAGGGAAAATTTGTAGCCTTGATCCTTACAGTGAGAGGATGCAGTGGTTCTTTTTCGTTAATCTGCAAGGAGCATGTTGCTCACATGCTTTGGGTCTGCTTGTCCTCTTTGATGGAAAGATGTCTGCAAATTATGCAAAGTTGTTTTGAGTGATTACATCGCCATACACTGAAACAACTCTCAACCTGAAGGGAGCGGCCTCTTTCAGGATGACAACGGCTTCATCCACATAACAACACCAGGGTCACTGAATGGTTGGATGAGTGGGAAAATTATGTGAATCATTTACTTTGGCCTTTAACGTCACAATCATCTCAACTCAATCAAACACCTGGGAACAATTTTGGATGATAAACATCGGAATCACAACAAAATGAGGAAACTTTTTTTTTTTTTTAAGACTAGCGTTCCATACCCCAAATAATACGGTACATACTCCACAGTCTAGATACAGTAATGCAGTTTAGGTAAGTTCTAGTAGAATGTGATGAAAACAAAAACACGTTTCATTAAAATGCTTTATGTTGCTTTTTTCTTTTATTCTTCACTTCGATAATATAGGCATACAGTTTTCATTGTGTGATTGCGGCAGATATAGCACTGTGCAAAAGTTTTAAACCAGCACAAAGACAGACTTTCCCGTAATCTTTTTAAGTGGTTTTGATTAACGGTTTTCCAGGCTTTCAGAAGGTCCCTTAAAATTTTCAAACATAAGTAGATTTATACTCATTTTGCCTAGTTCTTGTACCTGGACACGTGCAGCGTGCATTTAAAAAATAGTAGAATGAAGAACTAGAAGACAATAATAGCTAATAGCTTTTTGTGAATCACTTTGTTGCTACTAAAATGCTATATTTTTGTGTCAAACTGTTATCTTTAGTATTTTCCTAAGATTCATCAAAAAACGTGGGAACAAATTGTGTTTTTGTGTTAAGCTACTAATAACAAAGACCATAAAGATCTAATTTATTTATTTATTTATTGATAAGTTGTCTGTTATGTCTTGACAACATTGGCTTTTATTTCTGAATAATGGATGATAATTGGTCAGCATTAAACAGCTTTACAACCAAGAAACATTTCTCCAAATGATCAGGTACAAGCACTGGAAATGAGTGAAAAAAAAAACAACCAAAGACCAAAAAAATGCTCAAGATTCTTTTAAAGATTATAAGAAAGTCTGGCTCTAGTAAAATAAAATATATAAAAAGGGTGCTAACTCAAGGTTATTGCACGGAACTCTATGTTTTACAGTCTTTAGGTCAATCAGTATGTGAATTTACAAACATAAAGAACAAAATACAGCATTAAAATCAACGTCTCTGATTCATCCTGGACTCCACAATAATCATTTTTTTAACACTAGTAAAGTTTTTTTTTTATCATCTCAACATTATAATTTATTTTTACCAACCTTGTTTTGACAGAGAGCTCATGGCCTCTTTGAGCTTATGCTTATTCATGCTCACCACCTCCAGACAAATTAGTTTCTTAGAGTTGCCCTCGACTGTAGGCCCAGCCGAAGCACAGCTGTTACAACTAACTGCAGCACTTCAAAAGTCTCCCAGCAGTATGAATCATTCCATTTGACAAATATATTCAGGATTCAGTGCAGATGATGAAGCACCTAATCATCCTTTACCCTCATTAATGAAACTCTGAGCAGAATGCAGTAGATTTTAAAATCAGACTTAAGCAGAGCTATACATTTCTGTCACTGCAGGCAAAATCTAAACTAATGATCATATCATTGTTCTTCTCTCCCCCTCCCCAACTTCTGGCTTGTCATGCACTGCTAATATGGACATCCACGCAGGCTCAGGTCAGTGCCATTCATTGTGTACATATACTCTGCTTTAGCTAATGAGAACAAACTGCATGCCAGATCTGTCCAAGTCACACACACTGCTGTCTCCACTGGTCCTTTAGTCTGAGATTAAACAATAGTCTGAAGGACATCCGCTACACGGATGGAAATACCTTGTTTTACATCCCATCTGGATGAAATTCCATCTGCTTTTTACCTCCACTTACCAAGAACATTTCCAAGAATATTTGGTCTTCACTATATTCAGCCCTGTCGGTTATGGTTTATGTAGTCAGTTTAAAAAACCCGAGCAGGGTAATATACTTGTATTGCCTATTTAAAAGAATTGAATCCAAATTGTTTTTTTCTTCTTTAAGAGAGCAAAAGAACAAAGGATAAAGACTGCAAAACCAATAAGTGGATCTGTTCGTGTCACAGATGATTCTAGCTGATTGGCCATTTCAGTTTTTCTGCTTACTGTAAACGTGTGTGACCTTAGGTGTACTTGAAATCAAATCCTCTTCTCTTTTCCTCGTTCTAAACGATGCACTGTAGCACAGCCACTTTAACCTGCCAACTTTATATTATATTGAACTTTATTTACTGTCCGATATCTTGCACGTGGTGGCACTCGAACCAATTTTGTAAGTGCTACGATAGCAAAGTTTCGCAGTTATTTCTCAAAATACAGCTTTAGTGCTCAATAAACTTTGTATATAGTGAGGAAAGGGACTCACAAGTCATTTTTCTGGTGTTTCTAAACTGTGTATCTGCAGTAGTAGTGGAGAAAGTGGGAGTAGGGAAGTTGCCAGTTTTCCCAGCAGGGGCATCTGCAGGGACAGATGGGAGATGATGACGGTGTGTAATAGGCATCTGTGTGGCCCGCAGGGGAGGGAATACTCAACACTCATTCCCACTCGCCAGTCTGAGCACACACACTTCTACACATACACACCTACTGACACACATTGCGGCTTGTCATAGCTTTTTTCACAAACCGTCCTCAGGAGCATACCTTTTTTACTGTGGCAGACAGTTACATAGATTGAGAGTAAACATGTGTTTCACAGGAGCATTGTGCCGGCTGCTCCCTTGGTTCCACAGACATGCCAGATTCACTGGCTGAACGGGGAGAAGTGAATAGGCTCAAAATCCAGCCAATTACATCGTCAGCTGAGAAGACTGTTGCCATGGTCATTCTGGTTTTACACACTCCATGATGTTCTTACCATGTCATACATTATTTTACTTTTACTTCAGTGTGGACAAAACAGTTTTTGCCCCTTTCTTACAACCATAGCATGTAAAGCCCAGTTAGTTCAGAGCGTCTGTTTTCTTTCCAGTGTTGTTCTCCTTGAAATTTGTTTCTCTAAATGTATTTGCATGGTTTCAGTTTTTAAGCCTTTTTCATACCCTGGATGTCAAACAGGGGGCCTCATTCTGACATTCAGCTCCAATAAATCTCAAAGCACCCCTAGAAAGCCCAAGTGTTTGATGTCATGGGTAATTCCAATGGAAGAAGGATGCTAAAACATGTATAAAATCACACATGAAAGCACAAATGATTATTTTCTTCTCTTTTTTTTAATCACACAAGGAAAACCCAGGTGGAACATTGCTTCTAACCAAGAGAGACATCATTAAATAACAATGAAAACTGGAAGTCTCCCAAAAAGCTTTTTACTTTGCAGTACACTAGTCTGAGCTGTACACAGAGCATGCTTGTGTGTTTAATATGCTGTTTTCTATGAGCTAATTTGTATACACTTCATTGATTTTCAGGTTGAACTCTTTTAGCTTATTGTCCTGTATTTATCATTTCGGTCTCTTTCTTTCTGTTTATTTGTGCGTGTGTTTGTCTGTGTGTTTGCTCATGCATAGGTGTATGAAGCTGTGCCATGCAACAGGGAGTGCAGCCAGTATGAGTGGAGGATCGAGCCCTGGTCCATTTGTACCATCAACACTGTGGACGACCTGCCAGCCTGTGGGGAGGGAGTCCAAAGCCGCAAGATCAGGTCAGTGAGCGGGTTAGGCTTGGCACACTCTTTGCCTGGCACCGCAACACACAACTGGAGAAACTGGGTTGGCAATGCTCTTTTTAGCAGACACAACATCTTGTCATTCACACCTGCAGCTCAAAGGCAAAACAGTCAAAACAAAATAATGCTTCACAATGAATGTTAGATCATTTGCAGTTTTTTTTTGTGCCTTTCAGCGACACTTTGAAAAGCCACAGGGAAATGGGAAAGTGCAGACTGATGCTGAATTACGCACTATTGTGAAAAGTAAACACAATGAGTTGAACAGCTGAACTGAACTTTCTTTAAAATTCAGCACTGAATCCAAAAAGAAGAAACAGAATCAACTGTTTGATATTGGTATGAGTGCTGTATGACACATAACTGTAAGTTGACGTAGCTTAACAAAAAAGCACTTTCCTGATTATGAAGAGTTTAAAAGAAGTCCCTAAATAACTCAGGGTCAAGAATTCTGTTGGAGATGATAAGCTGTTTGAGACTGGATGAGTCTTTACTGATAAAACAACAGGCAGAAACATTTTTAGAAATATCTGTGAAAACCAAAAGTAAAAGCTGCCTTCTTAAGTTCTTCATGATAGCCTGCCTACAAAACAACAAAGCAATACCAACTTCATTTAAATTAAAAACCTAGCATTTCTCAAAGGAATGCATATCGACTGCTGTCTTCCATGCCAGATTTGTAAACTTAGATCACCTTACAATGAGAAATTATGGCAATACAGCTGTTTTGCTCAAACCTTGAAAATAACTTTACGTGCAGTGTCATGCAATATTCCTACATCTCCTGGGATCTGTTAGCAGTTGCAGCATGTGTTGTGAATGATTGTCAGCTACAGCCAAGCCAAGGTTTAGCTCAGTATCTGTAAAATTCCCTGAGGTATAAGTCATTTTTATGTTGCCCGTCTTTAATTGGGTTAGCTTCAAAGGTTAATCAGCTGTAGAGACACATCCAATTATTACATTCTGAGAGGTTCATTGAGGGTAGTTCAAAGGTTTTTTAAATATTTTGCTAACAGGCAAACAAGATTGACTGAAAAACTTAATGCCAAGGTTTTAAGCAAAGGTGTTGTGCAAACATTGCATTCAAACAATGTGTTGTGGATAATGTTCAGCTACTACCAAATCAAATTTTAGCTTGATATCTGTAAAAATCACGGCGGTCTAATCCTTTTGTTTGTGTAAGATAAAATTGATTGGTTTAGGGGGCCATCTTGAATTGGGGATTCACTGGTTCTTGAGATATTTTCCTAACAATCAGGTAAAGTTGATTTTAATAGCTTGAAACAAAGTAACTAATCTTTTCAGCATCCAGTGAATCAAAAAACGGTCATAAATCTCACCTTTTACCTCTGAATGTAAACAAACCTTTACACAGAACAATATGGGGCTTTTAGAGAATTTTTAGAATCATTTATGACTTTAACTGGAAAATAATCTGTAAATAAATGTTTTAGTTTAGACCTCAAAAAGATGGAACAAACTATAGAGACTTTAAAAAAAGTAAGGCAACTTTAAATTCTTACCCGAAAAATAAACAAAAAAAGAAATCTATGTTGGCTTTGAGACTTTGAGATGGCTTTAGAAACTCAAAAGGGAATTTAGTTATGACAACCCCAGAGACTAGTTATAAAGCTGTTTTTGCTGCTCTTTTTAGGTGTGTGAAGAAGGAAGCAGCGAGCGGGGAGGACGACAGTGTGGATGATGGTCTGTGTGATCAGGACGAAATGCCACCCAGAGCCAAGGTCTGCTTTTTAGCCTGCCCCAGTGACTGTGTTATGGCACCCTGGGGACCATGGAGCAACTGCCCTGGGGTAAAAATCTTATTTTCTGTCTTGTTTGACACAACTTGTAATGTAACAGTAAGTTTGCTGAGTCATTGTAAAACAGAAAATAAATGTGCATTTCTTGGCAAAGTTGTAAGATTGTTAACTCAAATTTTGCTTTTGTCACTTATTTGTTGGAAAGAATATTTTGTTCTTTTTTTAATCTCATGGCCTATGTATATTATAGCAAATATCATAAAAAAGTCATAAATTTACCTTTTTATCACCTGTACTGAATGAATGAATAAGTGAATAAATGGACATAAAATTGGTTTTGCATCTCAAAACTTCAAAAATCCTAAAATAGTCTTTCAGACTTCTTTTAAAATCCTATTTATAATATAAAAAGTTAATGTGTTTTAGATGATCAAAACTGACTCTGGAAATATCTTTCTTTCCTTTTTACATTTATTAAATTAACTAAAGAGTACTGAAATTATGTTAAAAATATTTACAGTGCAAAATTTTCTTTTTGAGTTCGATTTTCTCTCCTAGATCTTTGAGGAGCTTGTTAAAGATCTTATTATCTAGTTTTTATTCTGAGCCAAAATCACTCTTTTTACGTTTTTGTCACTAAAAGTTGTTTTTTGTACAATTGTAAATTGTTGTTTAATGGTGTGTTTCCATTGTCTGTTAAAGTTTGGCCTCAGGCTTAAACAACAACACATGTACCACAGTGTTTGTAGCTACAGGCTAGTGATCACACTGCCATGTAGTAATGTTATAGGTTTTCTGTCAGACATAACAGTTCACTAAACTGGAACATTGGAGTTAAAGAAGAAGCACGATGGAGGGAAAAAAGGGATACAAGAGACCTCTTAATTAGTGTGTGAGCTTCTGACTGAGACATTTTATCTTATTCTGTTAGTCAGTGTTGATAAAACAGTTTCACTGTCAGAAATTAAAAACAACCAACAATCCATCATAAGATACAGCGATTCTAAAGCAGTATGCTTTATATTTACAGTTAAAAGCATATGGAAAAATACAAATTTTTCCCAGTTTGTTTTGTCAGATAAATATGAACAATGTGTCACTAAGTTACATGCTGTACATCAGGATTGCTACATCTCCAGCCTGTACCTGACTCAGATATTCCTGTACAATCACTTGGTCATGGTGTTCCATTTACACTTTGCCTGCCTGCATGTTGGGTCCTGGCTTATATGGTAGACTCCAGCCTCTATTGCTCTTGTGTTGAAAGCCTGATCTTGTGTTGCAATGAACTGGGAGGTTGGAGCAGCGGTATTGTTCTGTAACTCCTGGTACAGGAGATCAGGGATTCAAACCCTGGGGCAGCCAACCTCCAATGGTTGTATTTATTTTTTCACATTCTTGACAATAACAAACAGCAGCAATGAGTGATGCTGTGTTGGTATCAAGCTCTATATGTTTGAAAAGTCTAGTTTACAGTAACCTTAACTTTAATAGTTTGGAACAATAGACCAAGTAGTTTTGGTGCATAAATATATCCAAACAAGTGGAAATGAAAGTTAAAATGTGTAATGTTACACAAACCCTCAAGTCATGAAACATAAACCTTCATCTTGGTTCAAAATAAAAACATGCTTATATGCTCGTGTTTTCAAAAAAATATAAGGTTATACATGTCTGTATGAGAGACAGTGTTAATAATAGATTAGCATGTATAAGCTGTGGATGGCTTTCCAAAATGTCACTTGTGTTTTAAATTTGTCAAAACCCCAAGGCACAATCTGACAACCAGAATGTTGACTTTCCAGTAGAGTTAAGCTGTTCATTTCTACTGTAATTTCAGACTTTCATCAACAGTAAACATCAGTATATTGCAGCTTTGTCCTCATAGAATCTTCTCTTATTAACCCATACGTTCTGTTGGGAGAAACATTTGTTTCTTGCAAGTACTCTGTTAATTTTACTTGAAGTTACCATAACGGCAGCATGACTGGTTAGAGTTGGGCTTAAAGAGCAACACTGACACATAATACAGTGAGTGAGAGAAAGACAGAATCTAAAGCTATTTTAGT
Organism: Kryptolebias marmoratus; assembly: GCF_001649575.2. Lineage (NCBI taxonomy): Eukaryota > Metazoa > Chordata > Actinopteri > Cyprinodontiformes > Rivulidae > Kryptolebias > Kryptolebias marmoratus. The sequence continues at coordinate 6,665,400 of NC_051435.1, read as the reverse complement.
AATTTTATAATTTTATGTTTATCGATTTATTGATTTTGTCTTTTTTTTAATAAACTTTACGTACTGCAAAATAATAAAAACATGTATCTGAACATGGTCCCAATGTTTCATCTGCTGTAACACTTTTGAGCAATGACATTACTGCGCTTTGCAGTGTGTTGCATATATCATACAAATGTGTGCAAGGTTGTGTGAGAATGACAACACATTACCACTACAATGGGTGCAGCTGATTTATGAGCCTCATACTGAGGTTTTTCATTAGCAGCTGACACTGACAGAGGTGCAGGTCCTCGTGCATCAGGTGTGGAGGGACAAATCCAGCTCGATAAAAAGACTTTTATCTTTTTCCCCTTTAATCAGAAGCTCACAGTTTATCCACATTTACATTTCCTCAGGCCATAGATTTTCATTTTTTTGCATAACGTGACTAGAATAAATCTAATCATTCTATCCCTTCCTGATGATACGTATTTCTGATAATTACTCTGTATGTAATTATTACCCCTGAGTTCATCTGCCTTCCTAGATCTCAGGTGATAAGGTTTAGACATATGATTATACAGATCAGTATCACTGATTGTGTATTATCATTAAATCTTAACATTAAACCACAGAAGCATCGGAACATTGGTTTTGTCATACTCTCTGATGATAACTGCTTATTTTCTTAAATTACCGGAGTCTTATACCATTATTATGAGATGTTATCATTCAAAAGTTCACTTTCCTAATTGTTTCAGTGCAGTTTGTTTATAAGGAACAAACGTCATCTCAGAGTGTTCAGCAGAAAAAGTTAACAGGTTCACCTTGCACCCAATTACAGTTCAGTTTGTTGCAAAATCAATACAATCCAATCACAAGCTTTTTGTGCACCTGAAAGCAAAGATGTGATGAAAGTAAAATTCACCAAATACAATTGGTTAACATGTTTAAAAAATTGGTATAATTAACTTTTAGAAATACACTAAATGCATAAGATATGCATATGTTAAGCTGAAACTTAGAAAAGCAGCTCAATGTGTACAAGTCCATGGCTGTAAATCACTGGTAATGTGATTTTTTATCTGGCATGTAATAGTGTGTAGTGTTTTCCAGACATACAATAAAATGATCAAATCTGCTTGGCAGGTTAGAATGGTTTCTTGAAAGTTTAATCTGAATTTGTTTGTTCTTTGTATTGATTATTTTTTTCATTTTTCACTCAGCTGCTTTTGTGATTTCTTTTAAAAACCTTAAAAGCTATTTCTTATGTTTTAACACTTGTCTTTTTTTTGCACTTACTTGCATGGGAAGGACAGTTTAAAATATTTATAATGCAATGTGAGCAGGATTGTAATGGGAATGTTAAATGCACTGAACAAATATCAAACTTCCCTTTTTCTTGTTGTTTTACAAAAAGTGTAAAGTTGTGAATATAATTTATTCCCATTGTCAAAAATGAAAAGGAACATTTGCTACAAAATGAAATATTATTTTTATATTGCCTTAAAATATATTTAAACTTAGTTCTTCCTTGAAAATGACAACTGAACACTGGAGCAGACTCTAGAAAAAGATGGGTTTGCTATAAAAGCCCACGAAACCTAATTAAAGTTACATCTGTAAAGAACACTTATCATACAAGGACAAATACTGTATATAATTTGTTCATGCAGACTATTTTTAACACATGAAGCTTATTCAATGATAGCAGATAACTCAAGATTTTCTATAGCACAAGGCTAAAACATATTAAGTAATTACAACAAAGGATTCTCTGACTCTTAGATTAACAGAAACATTATGTGATGCTTTAATTCATATTTATGTTTAAATCAATTCTTCATTAATATGCATGCAAAGATAGCCTAATTTACAGCTGTTTCTCAACCTAAAGTTACTTTTTCTGTGTTATTATTACAGGAATGTGACCAAGGATCTTCGAAGAACAGAACCAGACACATCCTCCGCCTCCCAGCTTCGGACAATGGAGCTTGTCCAGAATCGGTTCAGTCAGAACCTTGTGTTCTCAACAGTACCTGCTTCACCTACCAGTACAGTGTGTCAGGTAGGATGATGTGCACATAATGACTGAGCAGAGATGGTTGTTAAGCAAAACTGGGCAGCACTGTTTGTGATTCTGCTTTTAAAACTGTTTTAATATATCTGCTTAAAGAGATCACTTAAGAAAACTATTTAAATGGTATACACCCACACACCCACACACACACATTATTGTTTCTTCGTGTTTGTTTTTTTTGCCTTGGGTTTGTCTGGAGACTTGGATTACAGTATATCAGAAAAGTCAATTCTACTGTTCCATTCATTTTTCTATACATCAGAGTGTCTGAATAAATCATTCAGGTTTTTGGCCCCTTGTGACTCCTAAACGGGATAAGAACTGTCTGGTTGAACAGCCTCGTCTTGTGTCTCTGCTCTTAAATTCCAAATGAGAAGCTGCCTAGCAGTCTGTCTTTATCTCTTTGTCAAAGCCACCTGGGCTTACTAAAAGTCTAATTTGTGTCAGATACAAGCAAATGCTGTTTTGTTAGCTGCAATCACAACTGTCAACCCTACCTAATTTTTAAAACTAGGGATGCACAGATACCCCATTTTATTCAAACCTAGTACACATAGTTACATTTGAGTATTTACTGATACATGAAGCGTTTCCATACTCCTGACATAGTTCCCTATCTAAAACCTAGCTGCTCAATTAACCTGCCATGAAGTGGTTTCACGTTTTGTTGTATCAGAACATTTTTATGAAAATGAGTCTGAGTACACACAGACCGTATCCAGTATACCAATACTGGTATTGGTATTGGTGCATCCCTATTTAAAACTTCACTTTTTTTTCTTTGTAATGTTTGGATACTGGTAAAGACATGTAACTGTAAAGCTCACCCACAAAAATTACTCAGGGCCCAAAATCTACGCTCCTGAGCAGATACTCTGTGGACCAGTCTTTAATGCAAATACTACTACTACTACTACTACTACTACTACTACTACTACTTATAATAATAATAATACATATTTTTTTTAAAGGTTATTAGGTCTATTTAGCCTGTTTAGTATTAGATGTTAGATTTAATGTTTATTTATAAATTGTAACTATTTTATCCATATTTGTTATGATAAAATAAGTGGACAATTCTTTGACAAATGTATGATCCATTTGTGTGTGTGTGTGGTTTTAAGTTGTTTTCTTTCTTGTATATTCAGAATGGAAACTGATGAAACTGCTTATAGGTGACAGGAAGATAAGCTTTTTGTTCACGGTCACGGAGGAAATATTGTCACACTCCAAAAGTTGGCCTTTATGTTCACAGCTCTGATTGATCAGAACACCCCACCAAACAGCCCACTCCAACAGGCGGGAAGAGGGCCTCTTGCAGTCCAGAAGTGGCCCACAGGCCACTACTTGATGATCAATGCAATACAGTTTTTTGTTGTTTAGTTTTTTTATTGGATCAGGGTTTGTTTCTGAAGCAGCGTTTAGACTAGGCCTTTTGTCTTTTCCTGAATAACCCTGTTTGTCTCACAGATTTGTTTTTAAAATTTCTCCACATTGCACAGCTGACAGTCAGTGAGTGAAATAATTCAAAAAAGACAGACTAAAAGACTTTCCATAGATACTTTTGCTAACAATGCCAAATAAAAAAAACAGAGTATAAAGACAGATTAAATGCCTGAATACTGAATCAAAAGAAAGAACATTCATAGGCAGTTCAGTCTGTGTGCATGCACCCATCATGCCAGCACAGATAAACATGAAAGAAAGAAAAACATTGTGTTTTATGTTTATGAGACTAACAATCTTCTTAATACAATCTGAAAGCGGCAAGACACATAACAATGTGAAATGTGTCTTCGTGTCCATTACTGATTGGATTACAATAACAGTTGGTTACACTTTCATTTTTCATTTATTTTGAGTTTGTGTTTTTAATTTTTTTTTTCATCACCCAAAATTAAATATTTGTTTGATTTTTTTAAAGTTAACAAGTAATGTTAAAAGTTATGTCAGTTGAAGTTGTCAGGTTACGCCGGAGTAGACCCAGGGTTGCAGGCCACACGAGGAGCTCAAGAAGAACCAAAGGTTTTGTTAAAACGAAGAAACAAAACAAGGCTGTCATGGCAGCAAAAAAAAAAAAAAAGACAAAATCACAAGGAGGATGACACAGAGGGGAACCTGGCATGGCATGAAAGCACATCAGTGGCAGACTGACTGAATGTAAAGGTTGAGGTGGAAGAAAAAGTGGCTGCGGCTGACACTAATGGGACTGGAGACGGGTGAGAGTGGGCGGAGCTGGCTAACTACAGAAAACTACCGTGGCTGGTGGAACAGAGTAATACACAAAGACCAATCAAATGAAAAAAATAAAACAGAAAAACAATAGCAGTAAACACAAGAAGAACTGCCACAACATAACCAAAAACCCAGATCCTGACAAAAGTAATATTACACTTGGAAGGTTTTAGGTTTTTCTTTTCTTTCTTTCTTTTTTCCTTTTTGTTCCCCATGGGTTTAAGTCACCTTTTTTGAACAAATTTTCATATTTGTGTTTGCTTGATTCCATCATGCTGACAGAATATTGACTACCAATTCACAGACGTACAGTATGTGTGCTCAACTTATTGCGACTACCTTAAACCACAGGATGCTGTCATCCACAGAGAGTTCTGTTTTATTACTGCATACTGGATTTGCACCTGCCTCTGAGAGTTTATTTTCTTTGTTCAGAACTGGGCTGAGATTGTTTTTTGCTGCCTTTTTCAGTTATGAGACGAGTGGCAACAAGATTTTAAGTTGGACACAGTCAGAGGGATTTAAAATTAACAAATAAAATCATATTCTGATAAAACTTCCATTGACAGTTTTATATTTTTATTGTAGAGGTCTACAAGAATATATGTTTTATTTCACAAAAATAATTTTGCACACTTTACATTGCTTAATTATATTTTTGAAACGTTGTGTTTTTGACGTTTTCCCAGAAAATCTCAGCATGTTTATTTGACATTAAATGGTGAGAAGCAGGTGCTTTCCTTACTTTTCTGTTTGTGGTATGCAAAAATAGCCACAAGTCAAGTATCGTGCAAATGTCTTACATGAGAATATTGATAAGAAAAAAAGCATTGACTACAAATGAGGTATTTAAAGTAGTTCAGGACCAAAAAACTTACTTTTGCTTTGACACAGATTCACAACATTGCATATCTATCATTTACAAAATTGCATGCGTATAAGAGCTGAAAGGAAGAGGAAAAACCCCAAAGCATGTATGCTGATCTAAGCTTTACTGGACAAAATTTCTGTTTGTTTATGACATTAAAATGAATGTAAATTAACTGTATTTGTGTTGATTCTTCACCTGTCTCTGCATCCTGTCTCCTGATCTTCTTTGGGCTCCGTTGTCATGTTCTCTGGGGCATGGGGAAATGCAGTGTTGAGTTTTGAGATCATACTTGTGATGCTTGGTCTAATTTGTGAGGTCTTTTCCTTGTCTCTGTGGATCAGGCTTAGGATCAGAGCACAGCTTCCCTTGTTGCTAGGCAACACAGTAAATTGCATTAGGACCGAACAGATGATGCCCCGTGGGTTCGTATTAGGACTGGGGGCCACTAAACCCGCCCTCAACATAGCCAGAGGTTTTTCTAACATAGAATGTGAGCTCACATTAGGTGGCATGCATTACATCCTTAAAATAGGTTTTCTGTTTGGCTTTAGGCTCCATTTGTGCACTTTTCACAAGTCACGTCTTGAAATTCACAGAGGAAAGCACAAGCTAGACTAGTTTGAAGATGTCTGGAGAAAGAGTGTCCTCTTTTGGGTGGATTGCATCCATCTCTTGGTGTACAAAGATATGAAAAACCCAGTGGCTTCAACTGTGATCATAAACATAATGTTAGCATTATCTGAAAAAGAATTGTGCGCTCCTTTGTAACCTCATAATATTTCACAACAGATCCCTTAAGAACGGCAAGGTCGATTTTTGTATTTTGCTGTGAAGCATGGCAGAAAATAGCATTTAAACAAAATTCCTGAAACTGCTCATGTATACACCACACCGCCCCCATTCAAGCTCCAACACAATGAGTGAAGCAAACAGGTTGATCAGCTATTGAGAAACATGAAAATTAATACAGACATGCTGACCAGGATTGCTTATTCTGAGACAAAAAAATAAAACGTCTGTTTCAGTTGATTCATATTTTGTGTCAGTGTGTTGGGCCATACAACTGTTGGTGAAGAGTTGGCACAGTCTCACAGCTATTTGCTTTAGTTTTGAACACATTTAGAAATTTTGTGAGACAATTTTTTTTCTCAAAATAATCAAAGATGTTGCAGGTGTCTCAAACTATTCTCAAATTCTAGAGCACTAGAGCTTTATTTTGACACCTGCATGGGAGCTCTTATTTGACAGTAAACATTCAGGGCGACAGTCTGGAAGTCCAGATTTAAAAACCACATTAATGATAAACAAAAGTTATTAAACCTGGTCCAAATCTGCCTTTCTACATTTCAAGTGTACTCAATCAGAGTAAATCACAAATGTGTGGGTGGCTGCCAAGACGGGTACAAAGCAGGCCAAGAAAGGTATGATGTGGGCTGAGGTGGGCAATGAAAAATTGTGCATGGCCAAGAAAACAGTTCTGCAAGCATCACACATGAAAATAGGCTGTGATTTTCAACAATTGGCTACTCTTGACACGGCTGCACAGCTCACAAGTCACTTGGTTGCAAACCCTCATTCAGCGAGACTGCAACAAAAAAACTGCCTATTTTTTCACAGTTTTGAGTAGCAATTAGTCTCCAACAGCCGCAGCCCAGTGAGATACTTTTCTTAGATACTATTCCTTTATGTGCGGTTGAGATGCTCTACCCATGCATGTGTGGGTTTTCTCTGTGTACTCTGCTTTCCTCCTACAGACCAAAAGCAAATATGTTAGGTTAAGTGGAGCTTCTAAATCGCCATTACGTGTGTGTGTGTAAGCATGCATGGTTGTGTGTCTTGTTTGACTTTGTGTTGGTCTCATGTCAGACTGGCGACCTACCCAGCATGTACCCCTCCTCTTGCCCATAAGCCGCAGATAATAGGCACCAGCTCTCCAGTGACCCCCAAACAGAAAAAAAGTGGTTATAGAAAATGGATGGATAGATTGATGGATGGACATGTCTGTGTCACAGTTATTTTCAGTGAATTACTTTTATATCAGTAATTTTGTCTGTAAAATGCTGTCAGATCTCTCGTGAAAAAAGAAAAAAAGACTAATGCAGACTTGATGTTTTTCTCTTTGTAGAATGGAGTACATGCCAGCTGAGTGAAAATGCCATCTGTGGTGGTGGATTACGTTTGCGCCACCTAGACTGTGTTCGCAGTGATGGAAAAGTTATGGAGTTGCAGAAGTGCAAGCAGGTAATGCACATATTATTCCCATTCTGAATGTAAGTCACTTGTTTGTCTTATTTTTTCTATAATAGACAGAAGGTTAAAAGCAACTAATTAAGACAGTTTTAGTGTAATGTTTGTCCTCATAGTTTGTGTTTTGTGCTGTAAATTTACAGTGTAAGCACTGTATACAATATCCCGGCTTTGAAACAACAACAAAACAAAAAAACAATTTGTGGTGAAGAACTAAAATGTGCAATAATATTGTTTTCATGAAAGCAGTCCACATTGTAAGTGAATCTAACTCTGGAGAGCAAGCTATATTTTACTCTAAAAGATGGCTTAATTTAGCTTTTTTTTTTTTTCAAATGAAGAGATATTGATAGTTCTTGCTGCGCTGCAGCTCCTGCTCTCCTCCCATACTTTATACATTATTGAAAGCCCAGTTGTCTTATGCACTTGAGTGTAAATGTTGTTTCTAATCTCCAAACCAATGTTTCATGAGCCAGTTTGCCACTAGGTCAACAGAGCTTAATGGTACTGTCTTATCTCAATTGCACAGAGACAAATGGTTGTCTTGAGGATGCGGCAATGATGGTAGAAGCAGGGACCTTTTTCCACTAAATACTTTCTTTGTTCTGCACTTACAGTTTCCTCCACTTACATCTGGGATCATGTTGCATTAAAAGTTTGATTAAGATAAATTGTTTAATGTTCTTTTTCTTTGCTAAGTATGGCTATGTAAAGCATTTAAATGAGCAGTATGAATTATAATTTTACATGTGAGTGTATTAGTAAAGCTCAATAACAACTGGAAGCTTCATTAATGGTAATCTTATTCAGCTGCTGTATCTCCACCATCCTGAAATGAACTGTAGCTCATTTAGAACATGAAAATGTAGCTGTTCCCTCTTTTTTTTCTATTTTACTGGAAATAATTAGCAGGCCTTCCACTAAGTTCAGTTCTTGTTTCCCACAGTTTGGTTTGATCAACAAGTTGCAGCTGTTGCAGAGCTGTGTGGTCGACTGTCCTGTGAGCTGTATACTGTCTGACTGGTCGCCGTGGGCGGAATGCTCGCACACCTGTGGGAGCCGAGGTAAACACTACGAGCAAACAAACTTAAACCAATAGGAATGACGTTCTGCTGAGCAGACACACTGAGGACCACATATTTAGAGCCTCATTATTCCATCTACTCGAGCATTCATCAAGATGTTGAATTGCGGATGAATACATTTAAATGCATTAAAATATTTACGAGCATGTGCAATTCTCAGCCTTATTACACAGAAAAACTGTCCTCTGTGTGTTTTTAATACTGTTTACAATAATTTTCCCAGTTTGCTATCTTAATGTATGAATCAATTTTGTTTTTATCTCACACGAAAACTTCTTAAGGGTAAAACTTAATTATGAATAAATTTCATGCAGCTCACCTGTATAGATAGATGCCATAAATTATTTAGCATGCTTAAATATGCATGATTGGGAAAAATGCATTCAGTAATCACCAACCTGTGGCTTGCTATGCATCACTTTGAGAAAGTCACGTCACGACCTCATGCAATATACAAAAGTTAATGATTTAACCTGGATCCATATATTGTTTCCTTGGCTTCCCAAAGCCACTCTCCCAAAGAGAAAAGCTTGTTATCCTGCTAATTAGAAAGACTCGGCTCTGTCTCTTCAAGTTCATTCATTTTAATTTGTCGCTGGCTGTCTGTCAACTCAAACTTAACCCCTCACTTCTTTTCGCTCACACTTAGCTTTCAGCTGAGGATTCAAACTCGAGACAGTTTCTGTGTCTCTCACAGCTCTGTTACGGTAGCTGTGACTCTTTCTGCCACTTTCTCAGTTCTATTTGACACCTAGTCAAACACATCTTTCAGCCTTGATGAGGGATTTGTGTCGTATCTGTGTCAGACGATGCAAAGATCCTGTTTTGTCAGGTTACCATGGGAGTGTTAATGTTTTGGGTTTGATTTTTTTTTAGATGGCAGAGCAGAGCTGCTTTTTGCTGTGTCTGCCTGAGGCTTACAGAGCTCAGCATCTCTCCGAGCGAAACACACACACAATCACAACTTCTGTTTATTGGATGGCCAATTGAGGTTATTTCTTTACTGATCCTCACTGGACCCTACACTCTAAGAAATCAGCATTCAGAAATAGTCCCAAAAAGGTACAAATGCTTTGTTTCTCCAGCTATACCTTGGTAGGATACAAACACTGCACCATAAGACTTTGTACATTTTTGCAGCTTCTCGACTGAACTTTTGAAAGAACTTTTGTGCTTCTCTTGAGACAAAAAGTATCTTTATGTTCTGTTACATCTATTGGGAAAAATCTTCCATGCTCACACCTGCTGTCAACGTAGAATCAGTGTTGTGCAAGTTTGAACTCAACAAGAACTAGATTAGAGTTTGGTTCACACACATTAAACTGAAATAATTCATGTTTATTATTCACCAATTAAACATTCTGAACTATATTTACAATTTCAAAATGTTCTTGTTTGCATTCATCAATCAGTGCTTAATTATATGAAGCCAGATATGGTCTGTTTTCTCACAGCAACATGTTTTCAATTAGGCTAGTTTCTATAAAGGAAGCTTTTACATAGGTTTGCTTCTCTCCTGCTCTCTCCTATAACAAAACACAACTACTCTCATTTACATTTTTGTTTTTGTTGTAAAAAATGAGATTGTAGCTAAAATGTATCCAATTTAAACATTTTAAAGTATGATAGTTGTTTTGTCATTGTTGTCCTTGCTTTTTGTTCTTTAGTTGGTTCTTCTCTGTGTCACTGATTGCTTACTCAGCTTCCGTTTGATACTTAGCTCTTCCCACCTGCTGTCCATCAGCTAATCAACCAGCTGCTTGCACTTAGTAATCACTCCTCAATGGTTAAATAGTCCTTTGTTTTACATGACAGATTACCGTACCCTACTGTTAGCAACTGCTGTCTGTTGTTTGATGTCTTATCTGTTTGTTTTCTTAATCAAAGTTTTGATTCTGATTTCTTGTACTCTGTCTCTGTGCCTGCATTTTTTTGGGTCTTCTCAATACACCAAACTTGACAGTCTCAGAGTTTTTATAACAACCATACACCAGACTCAAAGAGGTCTCAAATGACCTAAGGATGCAATCAGGACCACTTTATACATCCATGCGTCATTAACAAGGTAAAATGAGAACCATGTACTCAAGATTTGACCTGATCTGGAGCATCGTGTGCCTTCTGTTGAACTCTATATCAAACTTTGAGCAGCTATTGAGTGTCAAGAGGAGATAGAGATTAATGCACAATACTGAATCAATTTTTTAGTTAACTTGAAATGCATCATTTGAACTGTGAGAGGAAGTCTGAGTAGCTGAATAATAATAATATTAAAAAGGCAGACAGATACAGGAGAAAAATACAGCCTCCTGGCAGAAAGGCTCTGGTGTAGGTTTGAATTGTGAGGCAACAGTGGAAAACACCACACCACCACACACTTTTACCCCATACCATGAGTTGACCCAGTCAATTTTCCTACACCTTAGAACTTAAAAAAATAGTTTATACACAAAGTTTATTTCTAAAATATTAAAGACTATGGTGTATCTGAATGGGTACTAAATTGAAAAAAAATTAAATTGAAACCCTATTTTTTGTGTGTGTATGCTGAACTTCAGTGTGCAACTCTCACGACTCTGAAACCATTCACCAAACTTTTCCCTTCACACAATATTAATGACTCACACAGTACAAGGTTCTTTGGCCAGAAACTGTTAGTTCTGAGCATAAAGTGGCACAGTGACTCAGGAATTGTGCTGTTGCACTATTTTTTATTTTTTATTTTTTGTAATGGAAGAAAAACTTCAGAGAGTAGAAGGAATGCCGAGCCTCTTTTTGTTCTTTTCTAAATAAAAATTATTTATTTATATGAGCCATTTGTTTTCATAACTTTGACTTCATGGAGCCTTATGTTTGTGCACTGATGCATTTGTTTCTAACAGTGTCTTGCATGCAGTTCAGTTCTAAGAGTATGAATCCCACATTGTATTGTTTTTTCGTACAATAGCAATTTGTCATGCTAACAGTGGGGTTGCAAAATGTCACTTTAGTTGAGTTTCACAGATGCAGGCAAAAAAAGTATTTAATTTTAAAAACTAGGCTGCATCTTGCAGATGTTCTCAAGTCTGTTTAACAGTTCTTCAAAATGGTGTGTCGGCCTTGATGTTATGTAGGTCACTCAAAGCGCAGCCGGAGAATCCTGCAGGAGGCTCATGAGGAGGGTCGCCACTGTCCCAACCAGCTCAGCCAGACCAAACCATGTCCCATAAGGCCTTGCTATATGTGGTTACTGAGCGACTGGTCTCCATGCACTGTAGAGGTATGACCTACATTGAAAACTGAAATATATAATGATGTATGTATGTCTAATTTTTTGTGTCTGTTTTTTCCTATAAAGTTTTTAGTCCTATGAGATATATGAGCTGTTTAGCATGCACTTATCTTTGGAGGCCTCTAGGGACCTTATCAAAACTTGTCCATCTTTAAAGATCAGAATGTAAAATCGTTTTCAATAATCTTAGAAGAAGTATGCAAACCAATTACTTTGAAGGAAACTAAGTACAGTGGAAAATAAGTTGCCTTGTACTCATAAGTTGCAATTTAGAATATTATATATGAAAGAAGTTTAGATAATGAGAAGAAGCAGGACCACTCATGACATTCACTCCTCAGATTTACTCTTTTAAAAACTTAGATCTTGCAACCACTTTACTTACAATTTACAGCACAATATACAATATATTTGGCTGGTTTAAACTGCTAAAGGCTGCTAAAGTTTAGAATTGTGTAACTTGATAATAAATACATAATAAGCCCAATTAAATTCTAAGGAACAGACCCAAGTGTGCCAATAACTAAATAGTAGCTGAGGATGGTTTTGGCACAAAAAATAAATAAAAAGAAAGAAAGAAAACATTTTTTTTAAATTGGCCAGTTTGGTATACAGCTAGGACAGATGTTGTTTGTTTTACTATTTAACAATAAAATTAATTTCTGAGCAGAAATTTAAAATGCAAAATTATCTGCAATCTCAATGCAGAAGGTAAATTTTAACAAATAAAGTCTGGTAGAGTTTGGAGGGTTTTTTTGCCTGAACATAAATATCTAATCAGCTCACAACATTGCAACAGCTCCTTATCTCAGGGCATACAGACATGGTAAACACAACCCACTGAAGGTCAAACTGGGAATCTGAATGGAAAGGAAGGCAATTTAAATTAATGTTTGTAGTATGATGGTTGGTGTTCAATGTGCTGGTCTCAGTCTAAAAAACTGCTCATGTGCCAACAAAATCACATACAACTAACTAGTGTTTACAGAAAATGGTTTGTGAAAGAAATAAGTGGCAGTTTTTGGTGTGGAAATGCCTTGATCAATGAAGGGTTGGACCCAAATGCAAGAGAGCAGGAGGCAGATTCAGTATCAAAGCTTGAACCTTAATTAAAATCAAAAGGCAGGAATTCAGGCCAGCACAAAATACAATATGAGCAGAACAAACCAAAACTAACAGGAGGATCTGACAACTAACTAATCAGCCAAGGAGGATACAGTATACTCACTGGGAGGGAGAATCAGTGAGGGACCACAGGTGTGCCGTTTATGGATGAAAGATGGAGGAGCGAGGAGATGAGCTAGAACAAGAACAACAGAGGGTAAAAAGAGGCTATGACCAGAATTACAAGAACATAATGTAAAATCATCTTAACAATAAAAACCACCTCAACTTAAAATGAAAAAGGTTAACATAAAACAAGAGCTAAACAAAGACCCAAACCATGAGAAAGTATGGCAACAGATCAGAGGAGAATGACCAGATTGGTTTAAGGGAATAGAAAGGCAACAGGAAGTTGAATGGCCACTTTTTTACACAACTGAGGTATGCAAATGAGCCTTTCTGAAAGCACATCATAAACCTTGAACTTTGAAGCCTAAAGCAGCAGGAGACCTCATGCTGTGATCTCTATTCAGAATCCATCCAACCCTACAACCGAACATCATCACAGAGTGTTGTGTTCATTGTGTTTATCTTAGGAAAAGTAAGCACAGTTTGGGACCTAGCTCTCTGCAGCTATGTCTGTTTTATTTGTTGAAACATTTTTATTATTGTTTCAAATTAGCTTCACTTTAAACAGTAAACTATTTGTTTTTCAACCCTGCAATTTCTTAACTTTTGGAAATAATTAGTATTAATTTTTTTTTTAAAGTCAGGACTGCCATTGAATCATGTTCGGAACCATAATTTTGCTGAAGAAAAATACATTAAAAAAAAGAAAGATAAATGTGTTTTAGGCACAAAAAAAGTCTCCTTTTTGTGTAATCTCCCCCTTTCTGTCACTAAATAGGTTGTTGTTTCAAACCAGTCATTTTAATAACCTTACTTGGAAACTTCAGATTTTCCACTTAGACACAATATTTTCTGCTCAGCGAAAAACCCTCACCACTTCCAGTCTGCAAAATCTTCTTCAGTCATACAAGGGTTTTGATTTGCCTTTGTAGCAGTCCCTCGACAGTTCTCTTTGAAAGTTTTCTTGGACTTGCAGACCTCAACTTGACCTCTGTGGTTCTTGTCGTTACTTGAATACATTATAAACCAAACTGAGAATATAGCCGCTTGAAAACACTTTGCTATCGCCTTTGAGCCTTCGCCTGCTTTGAGGGCACCAATTAATTTAGCTTCATTGCTCCAAAGCTGCTTATAGAAGGTCTAAGCTGCTGATTGTTGTTAAAAGGTTATATTTTAACAGTTTTGAAATACATTTTGAATTTATTCAGCCATAAAAACTTGGCAAAAATGTTAAAATGTTAAAAATGTTTCTTAAAATATAGATTTATATGAGATATTGCAATATGTCATGCTTAGAGTATGTGTTGTTACTGACTCTCAGTGGCTATCGCAATAAATTTTTATTTAACTTCTGTAAAATTAACAGTTACAACCATTTTTGTTTTGAAGTTCAATTGGCTAAGACAGCCTTCTTGAATCAGGTTGACTCTGCAAATTTCTATGCAAATTTAAATAAAATCCATTCAATGGTTTATGACATATTGTACTAACAGACACGTGAACACACATAGTCACAGGTAAAAACTCTGCTGAACTCGATGAAATAGGCACAGCAGGAGGAATTGTGGTATAGGTATAGGAATAATCCCATCCGTGTTGGCATCTCTGCAGGGAGCAAAGTGTGGCGAGGGGCTGCGGACAAGAAACCTGTCGTGCGTCGTCCACCAGGGGAACTGGCACGAGTCTCCTCCTCAGCCCGAAGAGACGGAGCTTTGTGGAGACGTGCAGAAGCAGCAGCTCCTTCAGGAGATGGAGCAGCCGTGCTTCGTGCCCTGCCCAGGCAAGGACACATACAAATTTATTAGAACTCTCACATTTGCTCTGTTGGTATTTTGATTACAAGAACATAGCTTTTGTAGTTGGAAAAAAAAAACTTGACTGCAAAAATTATTTATAACTGTTGACATTTAGATCCAAACCTCTAATGCTTATCGAGTTCGTCTAACTGAACACTCAATCATCATTTTTTTCCCCTTTAACACAAAGTATTTGCAGTTGTTACCTAATATATTGTCCTCTCCCTCCACTGCTTGACATTTTCAACTGCTTAATAATTGCAAAATCAATAAAAGTCATAAATTAACTAATGGCCTGTTTAACAGTACATGATCTGGTTTGACCTGTCTGATAAGGAGAGAAAACATTGCTCTCTAACATAAAAATAAACAGAAGTTTTGGGCTAACAGGAGCCCCGTTGCTCCAACAGTTACTCTTGAATAACTCAAAAACAAACAGACTTTGTAATCAATAACTTGACAACACAACTCTTTTGTTTCCCACTCAATTATGTAATAACTTACAAACAAATAAAGCATGAAAAAATTATTATGTGCTAATTGAAACAATTACTAGATCGCACTGCCTGGAGCAATCACCTTGTCTTTTGCAATCACTCTACTTATCGCAGGCATGCAGTTAATGCCGATGGGAGTGCTCCATGGGGAGAGCTGGTGTAAAAGTAATAAATTTTCATTGGCAAAAATCAAACCTTCATCTGAAGAAAACTGTTTTAAAATAAGATCAATTTTGAACACATTTACAGTTATTTTCAAAAGTCTGTATGAAAAGAATACATATAAAAATAAAAACAAATGTTTGTTTTTTTTGGTTTAAGGATTCAGTAATATTTTCCTGATATTGTTTTACAATCATTTACATATTTAAAATAGTAATCTTACAAACTCATCATCATCAGGGTTTCAGATTATTCTTGTTCTAACCAAGACAGCTTTAATAACTCTGTAAAGTAAAGCAATAACATAGGGCAATAACACGCATTGATAAATATACATTTTTTATAATTAGCTAATATTTTCAAAGGAAATTAAGTTACAACAAGTTTCGTGAAGGGTTGACTCCAAATGGTTATTGCCAAAACTGTAAACAAAGATCTTGCACAATCTGTCAGCTGTCAGAACATGTATTTGGGATCAGTCCTGGATACTATCACACCAAGTTTTAGCTTAATTTCTATATAACTGATTAAGTTATAGACATTTTGGGGGTGGGGGTTGTGTTCAGTTGTCTGTGGCAGCCATCTTGAATCAGGTTAATCAGTATAGATGTCCATGAAATGTTTATTTTGATTTTAATATTAATTTCCTTAAAATGTTTGCAGTGGTTCATAAGATGTTTTAGTAACAGACAGTAATATACACTAATACACTAATATTGCTATAGTTTGGTTATTTTCAGTTGTTTTCTGGATTTGTAGTATGTTTTGTTGTTTGGCTGTGTTCTACTATGACTTCTAAAAAAAAGATATGAGACTGTAGTATATCTGTCTCTAAATAAAATAGTGAAAAAGACACTGCACACACACTCAAGCTCTATAGGCAGTTTCTATGAAGCTGGAGTGTAAACACATTTAATCAGCACATCAGTGCATTTCTTAGGGAGCTATACTTTTCTACTACATGCTGATTTTGCCTCTAAACATGAGATAGCCTGTTCGGCTTAATGCCAGGTGTGTTACTGTTATTGTACAAATCCTGTCTGTAAACAGTGTAATTTGAAAGAACTCGTTCAAGAAGCAGATTGAATAAATTAGATGTGTATTCTACATTTATTATACATAAAGACTGAGTAAAAAGCCTTCTGGGAATCTATGTTTAAAATCAAACTATATTTGTGCAGTGATATGCTGCACAGCTTGCATGCATTTTGTTTTAAAAGAATCTCTGCATCTAATTGTTTCCTGTGTAATTTGGTGGTATTCATGCAGTTGCTGTGCTGTAGTTTGCGCTGCACATCAAACCGCATGTATTCAGGTTTCGTTAATCGGTAGCAATGAAAAGAGCACTAGTTCTGATTGAGGGCTGTCTAATTTTTGAGAAACAGCACATTAATTGCTGGCTAATTTTGATTAACTGTGGCAGTGATGAATTGGGTTGGCTTACAGCAAATATTAGCTCAGTATCTGTAAAACTGACTGAGGTACAGTTACTTTTGTGTTTAGAAAAAGTTAATTCCAAAGGTTGTAGATGTAGATGTGCATCCACTGATTACTTTCTGAGAGGTTCATTAAAATCCATCTAGTGGTTTATGAGATATTTTGCTAACGCTACAGACAAACAAACACAGACATGAGCAAAAACCTTCAGCGGTTGCTCTTTCCTATCACCTGCAGGAATTTAACAATAAATTTGTGTAAAACGTAACATATCATGACACTTTATATTGAGCACATCTGTTATGCTTTAGTTGATCGTTTCGTTGAGACTATCGGTCTTCTCGTTATTAGTATCACCATAGAAACAAGCGGACAGCAAAGATATCATGAACTGACACGACTAGGTGCCAGTTTGATATTTTTATTTGTTCTTTAAGCCACAAAACGAATGTTGAATCTGCCCTGAATGAGGAAGCTGTTGGCAGTTTCCCTGCTGTACCGTCAGCCTTTAAAATGAAGCTTTACTCTGAATTCGTTCATGGCAGCGGCTCAGGTTACATGGATTTTAGTGCTTTTGAATGTTTGTCTATTTTTTTAAAGGCACAATTATTATCATTTGATGAAAAGACTACTCAGCTCTCCCTGTTCATGGCTATTGCCTCATGAAGCCTTTTGTGAGCTTCTGCTATGACGAGTAAGTGGTTGCCTCTGCTCATCTCTCTCTCCTCTGATCCCCTGCTTGATTCATCACTCAATCCGCCGATGCAGCGAGTCTTGGCTCGGGATCAGGAGCGTTTGATGCCGAGAGCAGACGTGTGTGTGTTTGAGTATGTGTGGCTGTGTGGCTGCCGGTGTGAGGGTGGCAGGTGCTGTGTAGGGGCCAGCGGAGGCGTTGTCGACATACACGTGAGATATAATATGCACATGTGGCTTGGTGCTGTTCAATGCAGGGTTAGTCACAGCATGTTTCCGCACATGAAACAGCAAGAGGGAGGAGCTGATAGAATGTATTCTTATGAAGATGAAAGATAATGAGATGCCTCAGTCTGCATATAGTCACTAATGGATGTTCAAGGCAGAGAATCAGAGGCTTGCTCAGGCTGAGGAGATGTGGCATTGTGTGATATTATCACTACAGGGCAACCCTACCAAGCATCACAAAGGATGTTTGTTTGACATTAAAGAAAGTAAGACACTTTTGTCATTTGTTGACTCAAAAAATATCAACCAGTTTTTGTCAGCTAAATTATTTTCCTCTCCTGAGACCCATTTTTACAGTGCACCTTAGGGGATGTTGGTGAAAAAAAAGGTTTCTTGTGAGCATGAGAAACTATCTGGAGAATACTGTAAACATTCCTGTGTGCCTGAATTTTATCTGGTGAACACCAGATAGTTTTATTGTGTGCTCAAGAATTTCTTATTCCTGATAAGGTCATTCAAATACTCAGTGAAGATTAAACCCTTACCGTTCCTTGTGTTTCGCTCAAAATAAGTGTTGAAGCAGCCATCTTGAGTTGTGTCGAAGCTCAACTACTACCACTCCAAATTGTAGCTCAATATCTGTGAAAATGGCTGCGAAAAAATATGGCTATTTTTTTGTGTGTTTGTTTATTTTTAAGGTCAGTTGGCTGTGGAAACCATCTTGAACTGAGTTGAGTCCCAAAGTTAATCACATGTCGAAGTCAACATAATGATTATTTTATCAAGTTTTCATACAGTTTAGTTTTAGTTTTATTATTATCTGTTGAGTGGTTCATGAGATAGTTTGCTAGCAAGCAGACACAGTTGATTCCAGTGATTAATGGCAAAGTTTTTAACACAGATCTTGTGTGATCAGTCAGAGTATAGGTTGTGGATCAATGCCAGCTCTAAAACTCCAAATTTTAGCTCAGTCTTTGTAAAATTTACTAAGTTATGGCCATTTTTGTGCTTTCCAAGATCACTTTGCTGTGATGTTCATCTTGAGCTGGGTTTCCTCCAAAGGTTAATCAGTTGTATTTTGTGCAGATCAGACACTTTTCTGGTGTGCATGAGTTATTATTGGATAAGCATCAAAACGGATCCTGATCTCATGCGCAAAAGAATTTTAGGATTTTTTTTTTTTTTTTCTGTACACACACATTACTTTCCTGTGCTCACCAGATAGTTTCTCATGCACAGTGTCCCCTTAGGGGCTCTGTACATTTCAGTTTCATACTGGAGTCTAACTATAAACAACATCTTGTTATGTTTTTTTTGTATTTATTATGTGCCACTGAAGTTGTTTTTGATCTCAATTAAATGTTCCAGGAAGGAACAAGGGTGCCAATAAAATAAACTGATATATTCTTGGCAAGAATAATTTAAACCAGGCTTATATAACTGAAAAGAGTGTCAGTTGTTATTGTTGTCCAAGCTGTGATAGATCCATCCATCCATTTTCTTTACCTGCTTTTTCCTTTCCAAGTTGTGGGGGAGTTGGTGTCTCTCTCAAGCAGTCATCGTGCAGGAGCTCTAATAGATGTTTATTTCATTTAATTTGTTTCTGTTTTTATCTGCTCTCAGGAGACTGTCATTTGACTGAATGGTCATCTTGGAGTTCTTGCCAGCTGACCTGCCTGGAGGGGCGGAGCTTTGAGTCCACTGGTCGTCAAACACGCTCCCAAGCTGTGATCATTCAGGCCATGGAGAATCAGGGCAGCTGTCCCCTTCAAGTCTTTGAGACTCAGCCTTGTGAAGGTATTTATGAGAATACATCTATCAACAGCCCTAGTTTACCCTTTTAGAACTGGATGCAAAATATGATGAGACTTTTTTTCATTGCAAAAGAATGATTTAAAGCTATGCCTGTAATAACACTTAAAGTACTACTTTTTAAACAAAGTTAGCATTTATTGTAGTGAACATTGTTTTAGCAAGCTACACTGTTGTGTCGTTTCAGACAAGGGAATTAACCCTTCACTGTATGAGGCATGCAATAAACTACAAACATAAAAAAGTAATGAAATTGCATAAAAAGTTTGTAATGCTTTTTCTGAGAAGAGGCTTATTTCCAACACAAGCTGGCTTCTTGATGTTTACTTTTTCTTTAAACTTTGTAGCACTGCTTCTAGAAAAAGTTTAATTTGTCCTGTTTTGTGCTCAATAATTCTATGAGAACATGGACCAGTAGTCGAGAACAGAAACCTATCCCTAAGATGGATCATAAAAGCCAAATCACCAAGGTTGATAAATGCTCAGTAAATTTTTGTTACGCTCATGAGGCCTGCAAGGGGAAAAAAAATAGTTATTTCATCTTGTTGTCCTTGAAACTATAGTCCAGCATTTACCGGTGTGTATCAGGACACTGTTACCTTGGAAAATCACGGGAGAGGGGTTTGTATGTTGACAAAAAATGATTATGATTTGAAGGTTGCATTTAGTTGTTTTTTTTTCTTTTTTACTGCCTAGTAAAAAAGTAATAGGCTAAAGGATGATGTTATAAACATTTTCTGTAAATTGATCTCATATAAAACAAACAAACAAACAAAAAAAGCTATTTTGCTTTTCAGTTCCTGTATCATTCTAGTCACTTTTCAGCAGGCTTTGATTATTGCAGGCAAACATAGCAGCTTTTTATTATGCTGGATGTGAGATGTGATAGATGTGTGAAACAGGGAGAGATGCAGGGAAGAGATATAATGATGAAAGAACCAAAATGGCCAAATTAGAAATCCTCTGTTTAAGTCAGTCACATGGGTTACTGGAGGTGGCACGGCATTTATAAATGATCCCATTTGATGAAAGGCTTAGGATACACGTGTTTCCTTGTTCCGCTAGAAGCCTCCTCTGTCCTAACTCATTTAAAAGGAACTAATATTCTTAAGAAAGCATAGATGGGAATGGCTTTATACCAGGATGATGGGAGGAGAGAGGACACAAGGATGCAGAAGTTAGCAACACTAGAAAGAAAAGTTTTTAGTTTCTGTGGGAAGAGAAATAGAGTAGAAAAGTGCCAACTATAATCTGTCAATTACTTGGCCTTTTATTAGGTTTTTCAAAATATTTCCACATTTAAACAATGTCAAGAACTAAACAAGAATGTAGTCCCAGATATGGATTATTTAATTAGTGAATCCACTGGAAATAAATGAAAAAACAAATGAAATAACTCATTAATTAAAGACTTAGCATTCCTTGAAGAAATGAGTTAAACCCATTTCTGTGTTTTCCAAGGTCAGTTGGCTGTGGCAGCCATCTTGAATGGAAAATTTCATTAAAATTTGTTCAATAGTTCATGACGTATTGTTACACTCCAAAGAGTCTGGGTGAGCTACGAAGGCTGCTGGAAAGTCCCGAGATGCAAATGTTTGTACTTTCCCTAGTTGTGTGTTCAGATGGTTTGTTTTTATCAGCAGTTTGTTCAATTTTTTTTGTTGTTTTTTTTTGCTTTTTTTTTTTTTTTTTTGTATTTGGGTGGAGGATGGGGGGTGGTAACAGGTAGTGACAACACAGATCTCACTTGGCTATATTATTTAAAGTGTTTATTTAAGGTCAGGATACTAATGGATCTTTTTAGTTTATCTATCTATCTATCTATCTATCTATCTATCTATCTATCTATCTATCTATCTATCTATCTATCTATCTATCTGTCTGTCTGTCTGTCTGTCTCTGTCTGTCTGTCTCTGTCTGTCTGTCTCAGATTTCAGCACTTTGTGTCCAGACTTTACTTCCTAATAGAAATCACATTTGTCTGTTTTTTCTCTTCAAATCCCCATTTCTATATATTTTCTCTCAGAAAAATAAGACCTTTGATTGCAATAGGGAGGCCTATTTCATACATTTCTAAGCGATTTCTCTTCTTTTATCCACAGATCTTTAGTTTAGAAGAGTTTATTTTTTCCTGTCATTGTAATCATAAATTGTCTTGCATTGTATGACAGTGCAGGCTAGGAGGAAATGGAGGTTATCACCTATAGAAGCCTGACAGCAGGTTGGGACGGCCAATACAAACTGCTAATGAGCATTGTATCTACCTGTCTGCCATTACTGCAGGAGGAAAATGCCACACTTACCAGTGGAAAACAGGAGGATGGAGCAACAATGAGAGGGCAGTGTGGTGTCAGCGCTCAGATGGAGTTAATGTCACAGGTGAACAGTTGCACTGTCCTCTGGCCACTTTATGGATGGATTACACCTCCCAGGAACACAAACATGTACAGATTCCTCTATAAATCTGTCTTACAGCAGGCTGCAGCTGAAAGCGTACCATTTCTGTTTTTGTCCTCATGAAGTTAGTCACTTTGAACAATTTTCAGTTCAGTCTGGATCACATGGCCATTTCCTCCAATATCTTATAATTTGATGGCTCAAACAGAAATGTATATTTATTGCTGTGACATTAAGTGAATATCCTTTCATTTATCTCTGAAAGCTGTCAAACTTTAGCAGAAGTGCTTGTAGCAGGTGGTTTGAAATTAAATTTCGAAAAGATTTCCTTATTGGATCAGGAAATAATAGAAAATGCAACATTTGGAAAGATCTGACATGGGTGAATGAAAAAGAAGTATCATCTTGAAAGTTTGCAGTATTATACTGTCAGCAGGCTGTGCTTCAACAGATATGATCTTTTTTAGATATAACTGCACGCCTTCAGAAAAAAAAAATCAGATGAGATCAAATAAAAATTTCATAGTGGAACCTAAAGTGCCAACATGTGAAATATGCTTTCTGTCACAAATTTTGACACACATGCATTCACAAAATGGTTTTAGTGCAGTTTTCTTGTTAAATTTTATACCTTTTTTATACATCTGCCTATTCTTATCTCTATTTATTTCTTTTCTCCAGCTTAACATAATAAATCAATAAACCATACAGAGCTGGGATGCTTTCAATCCTTACAAATATAGTCATATATTTGTTGGAAGTAAAGCAGGCGCAGAGAATCAGAACAAAGATAAAAGTGCTCAGGGAATAAAAGCTTTAGGCAGGCCTGATGTGCTGTAAATAGTGGGCGAATGTGATCTTATCACTGTAAGGAAGTATTTTTGGCAAAAATGAATCAGGGGTGGGGGGTGACTACTTCTGCAGAGAAGCCAGGAGCCCAAGGCATTACTCTTTGATATTTTGACATGCAATTTTCCATGTTGGAATTAAAATGTTCACCAATTGATCAGGGACCCTGATAGGCCTCTGGGCCCATTAATCAGGTGTGACAAGAACGTTAATTTACTGATCAATGGGAAAAAAAGAACAGAAATGAGAATGTGTTGTCTTTCTCCAGGGGGGTGTTTCCCACAAAAAAGGCCTACTACTCTTCGACACTGCCATCCTCCATGCACCAAACCGTTCTCACACTGCACACCGGTAAGATTATCCTGCTTTGATCAGGGAGCTGTGATCTCTGTTGTTCTCACAGTGGTTTTGTTGTGTTCTGCTCACATGCCAGGCTGGGAGTGAGATAGATTTTGACAGATGACATTTTTAATTTCCCACAACAGGCCATTAAAAGCTAATCAGATTAATACCAATGAGTGTGAACTCTTTGTCAGTTAGGAAGTACACCTGTGGGGTGATTTGGGAAGGGGACATTGCACAGAAGCAGAATGAAAATGAGAAATAACAGCCATAAGTTAACATTATACTGCCCCTTAGAGCACCCTGATGTAACTGCACTTAGAGATGCAAAGCTGTAAAGTGTGAAGTAACAGTTGCAGACGTCCTCTGTGGGGAGTAAATGATTTTCTTCTGGCCTTGCTACCTCTTCAAACAGAGCGGAGTGTGTGGGTGTGAGAAAGGCTACACTGAAGTGATGACCTCGCATGGTTTTCTGGACTACTGCACAAGAACCCCAGGGGTGGACAACAGCAAGAAAGCCGACGTGAAAACCAACTCTGGGAGATTAAAACCCAGACCGTCTCAAGCCAATGACCTCTTCAGCGAGTGGACCTTACGACCTGTTGGCCCAGGTACTGAAATGGAAATCATCTGTACAGATCAACCAGCATGCCTGGGATTGCTGCCGCTGCTGCCTTTGAAATTGCCTTTGTACTGTAGCTCTAGAATCAATGGGCCAAAGGAAAGAGATCATTAGGGCAATGTTTTTACAGGGCTCATCGTTATAGGCACTGGAAAAAAAGACTATAATGGACCATAAAACTGCCAAGAAAATCTAGTGACTCCTTTGCTGTATGGTTGAAATGAGATCAAGCCTACATCTTTATCCTAAAATGGGGATTATCCGGAAGTTTGATTCAGACAAACAAAAATTTTAAACTCTGTATTAAAGACATCTTTTTGATTGCACAGATGGAAGAGTAAAGCTGTGGGTTTATGCCGTGACTGTCGTCGGATTCATCGTAATACTCTTCATTATCGCATTATCATTCCTGGTCTGGTAAGTACTACAATACTCTCTTAAGAAACTCCTCAACATGTCTGATTTCGAAAGCAGAAGCTCCATTGTAGGTCACACACTTTATATAAGAACAGAATAAACATCAAGAGGCAATGCGAATTTCTTTCCTCAAATAAGACCTGTTCAACCACAAGTTTTACCCCTCCACGCATTTTTAACTGTTGTGTGCTGCTGTTATCAGTTAATAGAATTCCTTTTAAAGACTGAAATCATGTTGGGCTGCCTTGTGCTACTGAGCCGTGTGCATTCTTAACTTTTTTTTTCTTCTTTCACTGTTTTTTTCAGCAATGCATCCAAAACCACTAAGGCGCCTGCTCCACCACAGAAGCCCCTGACTCTTGCCTATGATGGTGACATGGATATGTAACAGAGCTGCCGTACCTCATGAGGACATGCTTGGCCTTGCATTGAAATCTGGCCATGTTTTGATTGTGCCCTGACCTGTTTAAGATGGGTTGTGGATATGAGCTAATAGACGACTGATGAAACTCACTGGGTTTGCTGCAGTATGGTGATGTAGCGCAAAATCTTGGCTACTGCCAACTCAAAGAAGCAGAACCAAAGTTGATCAAGATGAGAGTGAGACATGGACCTCTAGTTGTTTCTTCTTTTTTAATAACTGCTTGCAACATGAACACACAGTTGAAGTATTATTTGCAAATGACAAAACAGGAAGACTCTGAAACAAAAGTGAATCTACAAGGGTTAATTTTGGAGATTTTTATGTGTCAAGAATCAAAGGGACCACTTTCTTTTTTGTTGTTTTGTTTTTGTTTGTTTTTGTCTTTTGAGTCTGGAGAAAGACAGAATTACTAGAGTCTGCAGCTGCTCAGAATTCAAAGGCCCTGCAACAAGAACCGTTGAATTTTTCTCATTAGTGCTGGATCTTTGTGAAAGGAAGTGTCACAAGCTCTTTGGATGAACTAAGCAGCACCCCCTTTTTTCTTTTTTCCTGAATAAAAAAGAGGGTTTATGCACTATGTTAGTGCTGATTCAGTTTTGTTGTTTCTTTCAAATGACTTTTCTAGTGTTTTAACTGTAATGCAAGTTTTTGCTGTCCGATTGTGTATTGTTTGATGATGCAATATGTTGTGTATATGTGGAAACCAAAAGCAAGCCTGCCTTGAGTTTAAGGATGCTGTGATGCAGTCATTTCTCTTTTGTCATAAAATTCCCAGCCAGTGACAACAAAATAAAGTAACATTTAAAAAAAAAAAGTGATTCATTAAAAGAAAGGTTGCTATTTTGACAGGCATAGTCTAGTTAGAAAAGAAGAAGAAGAAAAAAAAAACATAAGAACAATACACAAAGACTATTAATGCAAACCAGCAACACAGAGATCATACCTCATATATAATTTTTTCACAAGATGCAAAACAAAACAGCACTGATCACCAACACACACACAGACCCACACAAGAGGATAAAAAAGATGATATTATCCACTGGCTTTCTCATGGTGTTTTTAAAGGAGCAAAAAAACTTTATTTTCATCTTTAAACCTTTTTCTTTTCTGCAGTCATTTTGTATTTGTTGCCTGCCACTAAAGATAAAAGGTCAGTAATAATTTTGTTGTTGTTGTTTTTCCCCATGTCTGTGTGTATCTAAGCAGTTTTAACAAACACAAAATTGGCTATAACCCAATTTACAGATATTGAGCTAAAATGGGGTGTGGTAGTAGCTAAATCCCAAACTTATACTTTGAGTGCTAAGCAATAGAGCAAAATGTGTCTTTCAAACTTTACCGTTAACTATTGGAAACAACTCTATTTGTAAGCAAAATATCTCATGAAGCACAATACAGAAATGGCTATCACCTAAAATTGGTGTGGTAGTAGCTGACAGTCATTCAACCAATCACCCGGGAACACACAAGACATTGCAGTATCACAAGAGTTTGCACATAATATTATTTTCAAGGTTTGAGCAAAACTGCTATAACTTCATCATTTCTTAACATTAAATGATCTCAGTCTAAAACTCTGGCAAGTCTGCAGGCAAAATGCATTCTTTCAAAAAATGCTAGGCCTTTTTATTTAAAAATATCTTGGTTTTGTTGCCCATTACATCCAACTATCAGATCAGCTGTTGATTTCTCAACATTTTTTTTCTTGTTGAATTTTCTGTTCTTTTGTTGTCTGCAAAATACTGGACTTGAAACACAAAAGATTTCAAATACCAAATACAGTATATCTGAGCACATCTTATTAACTCATTTGTTTTTTGATTTTTCTGTTCTCTCAGTTATTCCGCTCTGAATATTTTCTTTTTACTGGTAAGAACATTTTTACCACTACATCTTAGATTGGATTAAAATCTTTATTCATGGCTCATTCAATGCATTACTGATTTTAACCCAGTGGAAAACTTAGCTTTTTTGTATTGGGTAATTTTGGTGCTTACCAGATTTTAAGCTGTTTCTCATTCTGCCTCCACAAACTGAAGATGTAAAGGTATTATGTTACCTGACCTCATTCTGAATGTATTTAATCATTAACTCTATAATCTTTATGGTTGTGTGCAAATATGGTTGTCGCATGTTGCAACAACTGTATTTCAGCAGCTGTCTGTATGTAGGCATGCTTGATCTATTTTGGCAGAGAGTGCTACAAGTGGCCTTGCAAAGACTCCGTTTCATAAGTTGCCAAACATTTTAGAATAGTTTCCCCTAGGCAGTGTTTCTAATATTTGACCAACAAAAAGCACACATGGTAAATGTTGGTTCAAAGACATTTAGAAAAGTGTTAGCAAGTTCTAGATAACACATTGGATGTTATCTATAGTCACATTATAACACAAAGAGCAGCCAGCCTCACATGTTTCAGACTACTCTGTTGGATTATGTCCCAGAAATCTAAAGGTATGTTCACCCACCGTTTACAGAACCATGCTATTTGTGTTACTATTGTGTGTACATGGAGAACTGGACAAAATGCAAATAAATTGTGAAACCATGTGAAAATGAAGCCTGTTTCTTCTTTGTTTCACACCTTTAGGGTTCAAAATGAGGGAAATGTTTATGAGAGAAAGAGAGTCCTGCTAAAATCTTCCCCAGCTCCTTGACTTTCGGATCCTGATATATTGTAATTACTGCAGGCTCCCAGGCAGAGCCCGGAACAGATAAGCAGTTGATAAGATTCATCTGGCCCTCCAGTCAGATTTCCAGTCCGATAGTCCCAGGATAATCGCTGGCTGCGAGGGAAACAGAGTTTAAATCTTTGTCTCATCTAATTCATTTATTTAATACTGTCACTTTTGTTTCAGACAAGGTTGAATTAAAATGCTTGTGTCACAGCCATCTGATCTGTGGCAAAGACGTAGGCTGATCCTGTCATGTCCAATTCATCTCATTTGGCCATCTTTCAGGGCAAATTTGCAGGTTTTAGTGAAGATTTATGAACAGAGTGACAGTACAAGTGTTTCATTTTAATTTATTTAATTTGTCTATATAAAGAAGCAGGATAATTCCAATAACTTTAGGTTTGCTGAAGTTTGTTGGAGCACGGTGAAAACACATTTCAAATGGAGTCTAAACAATTTAGGACCTTTTAAATAAATGACTGCCTACTTTGTGAGTTCAAGATGTGCAAATCTACACCAGTTTAACTACAACAGTTTTATTTTATATTGTTGCTCAGTTTGTTGTTTATATTTCCATTGATAGGAATTTTTTTAGTTAAGAATTATTGAAGTGAGTTTCTTTGGTGAAAAAGGTTATGAACAATTATCTTATCTGTTGTATGACCTCTTTGAATGACATCAGTTTGGGAAAATGAAGTCTACCATCTAAAACAAGTCCATTTTCAAAAACATCATAGTAGTTCATATGATCATTTTTAATTAACTTTTACATCACAATCAGTTTTAAATGACATGATTATTTACATAGAACCTTATCATTATTTGCACTTGCAAATGGTGGCAACAGTTAGCAGGAGCCAGTGCAGCCTGGGGCATTTCCAGCAGGAATATCATAATATTTAAGCCAAAATAACCATTTTATATAAAATTAAAGGCAGTATCAAGATTTATAAAGTAGCCTCATTATAAACTGGTATGAAATTAGTAAGACTGAAGTTATTTTAAGGTACCAGCAGTCCACTTTAGTTTTGTATTCATTTGATCTAGCTGTTAGCTGGTCAGTGTAGTTAAAATTAAACTACTTCTCTAAATTATTATTTTTAAAAGGTCTCTAAAACAGGTAAAATATTACATGTTCACAACTTTTCCACACAGTTCTACTTTCAAAGATCTGAACTACTATATGTAGAAACATTTTTGGGGAAAAAACAAAACAAACAAAAATAAGGAGGAATATGAAGACAGAGACAGAAAAAAGAGCCACTTATTCAAAAGTGAGCTGGAATCAGACACCAACCATTGGCTTCACATTGTGTATGTGTTACAATTGGATTGTGTTACCTTCAGAATACTCATGTCAAAGGTTGATTGCATGAGACTCCTTTGTAGTTAGTAATAATCACAAACTAAGCATGTTAGATGTTCTCATTTTAACCTATTCACATCCGTATCACATTTACACACATTCATCATTTCTAAAAGAAGTCTATGTCTAGACTGTACAAGAGGAGCAAAATCCAGAGTGGAAGCATTAACATAGGAACATAACAGGAAATAAATCAGAACACACACAATTACACAAGAGATATTAAAATGAGATGTTGCAAGTACAGTGGCAGCCAAGTGTGATTACACAAGTCTGTCACATAATGTCATCATCATTTGGACAGTTTTCTTTAAGTTGTAGTTTAACAAGAACTTGTAATGATCCATATAAAGATATTTCTTAAAATTTACTTTGAATAGGTTGCTAAAACCTTAGCTCCATAAAGACACAGCCATCACAATTATTATAAACTGTCAAAATGCTTAATAAAATGTGACAAATATAGACACACTAGAGGATGACAGGATTCATCTCTTTAGATTTAGCAGCTAAAGTACAGGGAGTCTAAGACCCACTGCTGAGCACTGCACTGGGCTAATTTAATAATTAATGGTGCAAGATTCTGGGATCAAAATTATGAACAACAAAAATAATGTCATTTTACCACCAGAGGTTTAAAAAATGCATTTGCACAAACACTTGAAAGACATGAAACATAAGAGCATTTGACATTTCATGTTAAACGCTGTAAATATCAGCAGGTCAACATAATGGAAACAGTTGTATACAATAAGGTGAAACCATAAATTGCTTTAATGGCCATAAAGTTTACAAGCTAGCTGCCCCAGAAAAATACTGGGCATTGCAGTTTTCCAATACCAGTAAAACCAGTATTGATTTTCCCATTATTTTTGTTTCTGCTAAAATAGCTCTCCTGTTACAGTTGCCAACTGAAAACTAAAAGGTGATAGGATAAATTCTACATCTAGATGTTTTTGTTTTTTCTTTGTAAGAATTTATATGGTTATGATCTGAAATAAACACAACCTGAACTAGACATGAGCTGAAATTTTCGAAGGTGCAAAAATAAATTATTTTCTTAGTTTACACAGTCAGTAAAGTAAAGGGTGAATTTCAAACTGAACCAAAAGAGTTTCTTTTCTCCAACCAAGTAGTTGCAGTGCTCAACACTGAACAAACAGTGAGTTAAAATAAAGTTTATGAAATATGCAGCTCACAATGGTTGGAAACTCCTTATGTGGTTCTCTTAGCCACATAATTATTTTCAAGTTAAGTTTTTTTTAAGGTTCTGGATAAAATTGTTTACTAAACTCACAAACTCCCCAGATGAAAGCTTAACACTAAACCCCATGTAAGTGTAGCAGATGTCAAGTGGTCACTGATGACTATCACATGGCATCTGGATCTGCATCTTTTTATTTCCTGTTACACAGAAACATGGGGCAGTCAGTCCACTTTCACAGTAACATGCTCCCATCCTTCAGGACGGAGAGACAGCGGCTAGTCAGTTTGAATAAACAGGAACAAGGCACATGAGCTCCAGGTGTGTCTCATTAAAACATGGTAATTGTTAGCCTGGGCTGCATTGTGTCTTATGAACACCTGTGGCCTTACATCCCAGACCTTTAAACTAAAATCATCCTATGTGGAGAAGGAGCGGAGTTTTAACCATTTTATAAATGATGTTATGCTCTTATGCAATACTGTGAAATCTTGTAAGATGTGTTAATGCTCACAGTATTAGTTAAGGATGACTCTCTTGCTACCACAATGCCAAATTTAGCTCAATATCTGTCAAATTGACTGAATTATAGTAATTTTTACGTTGACTGATGTGTATTAATTGTGGTGGCCATGTTGAATTGG
Organism: Kryptolebias marmoratus; assembly: GCF_001649575.2. Classification (NCBI taxonomy): domain Eukaryota; kingdom Metazoa; phylum Chordata; class Actinopteri; order Cyprinodontiformes; family Rivulidae; genus Kryptolebias; species Kryptolebias marmoratus. Next base: position 6,634,828 of record NC_051435.1, on the reverse strand, counting down.
GTTGACTCCAAAAGTTGATCAATTGTAGAAGTACATTCAATGATTACTTATGGAGAATTTCATTAAAATGCATCCAAGAGTTTATGGGATCATTTTCTAACAGAGGGAGTTAATGACAGAGTTTTAGGCACAAAAACTGCACAATGAGTAGTCTTCAACATATGTGTTGGGGACAATGCTCAACCACTCTCATACCAAGAATCGCCTCAATATCTGTAAAATTGCTCAAATTAAAGATGTGAGCATTGTCATTTTGAGCAGGTTGCCACGCTCATGTTTGGCTCAAAGCATTACTATCCTAACAGTAATTACAGAATCACAGAGCTGTTGGGCTGCAGTGTGTTGCATGTGCAAAAACAGTTTCTATGGTACTGCAGATAGGTGTGTGAGTGTCTGTGAAAAAGAATTAAAAAGAGGGAAAGGTTATATTCCCACCTTCTAACGAACATCTGGCACAGAATTAGACATAGTTAGTCAGACAAAAAAATCTGTTTCATCAGTTGCAGGAAAGGAGTTCATTCCAATTACGCGAATCTTTGTAGAAAAGTGCCAACTTTTCCACCCCCTGATTTTTTTTTATCTGGTTTTAACAAAGCTCTCCTTTTGATATATTGTGTCCAGTGCCATTACATCTGAGAGAGGAGAGGTGGCACATCGAGAACAGTGAGACCGGAGAGATAAGATGGTGCAACCTGATGTAATTAATGAAATGACTTTGAAGTTTAGCTCGATGTGAACACTGACGCAGCAGGTTTTTTTTGTAGTAAGAAGCAAAAAAGCCAAAATGTATCAAATTTACTAGCCATCTTTAAATTCAAATCGACTTGTTTTTATCAAACATGTACATCCTAATGTCAAGCACAGAAGCTATTAAAAGTATTCTGGAGCAAATTAGAAACTATATTTAAATCACAGGCTGCAGTCATGAGCTAAATTTCTAAGGTTTATAAAATATCTCTCAGCTGCTCGTTTAAATGAAGTTAGAAATGTTGGACAATATGTCACAACCAAGGCCAAGGAAATCAGGGGTACAGAGGGTGCTGCAGCACCTACTTATGGATGTCAGAGGGCATGCACGCTATTTTATAAACCTTTACTTTGTCAACAGTTTTGCATTACACTGTTATTCTGGCAGAGATATTATGATATATAAGTTCTCCAGGCTGCACCAGGTGTGCTACAGCTAGCTGCTGTTGCTGATATTTGGCTTTTAAATAACCTCAATAAATTCTATTTTTTTTTAAACCACACTTAAAAAAATCTGAACTACCTATTGAATTAGGTTATTATAAAATGCATTAATAATGATTTAAAGAGAACCTGACTCGAGTAAATCTACCAACACAATCAGACTTTAAAGCAGTACATTTAAACCTACATACAGGAAGAAAGTGAGGGATTAGTAGTTTTTAATCATGCTTTCTGATGCTGTTTGCAGTAGTTTCTCATGCAAACCCTTGTCTCTGTCAATAACCTGTAAATTCCCTGTTTAAAATTGCTCCCAGGCCTTGGAGGACGTGCAGGCGTTTCATCCTCCATTGATTTTCTTGGAGAGATTTTTTTTTCCCTCTCCGCCACCTTTCACCCCCCTTAAAGGGAAACCGTGACACCAGTGGGAGGGCTCATTCCTGTCTGCGTACATTCCCCGGACTGCAATCCTCTGCGAGACGCCAGTAAGTGATCATCGACGCGTTTTTTTTTTCCTATTTTTGTTTCCCTCTGTAATCGCTCAGCTCTTTAAAACAACACACGGACGTAAGCGATGCGTCTGGCTCCGTGGAGCTCTGTGGAGGAGGGCGGTTAGCTGCACGACACACAGTCTGCCTGTGGCTGAGTGGTTCCGCTAAGTGTTTAGCTTTGTTTGTATGGTTGTTGTTTTTTTGCAAACACATGCATAAACAGATCTGTCAGGACTGGGTGGATACAGAGAAAACGCCCAGCTTCAGCGCGCATAGAAGACATTACAGTGAAGTTCGCTGAGTTTTGATTTTACTGCATCTGTTCTGTGGTTAGGGCTAAATAAAACGTCATATTCCATTTACTCTGCATGTTGTGTGTTTATTGTAAAGATTTGATATAAACAATAAAGATTTACATGTCTGTTTTGCAGCCAGACTTTGAACCATGGCATCTCCACTGACAAGTCTGGTTAATGATGACAGAAAATATCAGACATCCTTCCAGCTTTTCCTGGAGCGCTCCTCTGAACACCAGTGTATGAGAGACTTCATCCACAACAAACTGCCAGACATGCTGTCCAGGTAATCCACCTGTTGTAAGAATGGACCCACACTGTTAAAGCTACTCTTTGGAAACTATGAACTCAAAAAGAAAAAAATGGGTTATCCTCAATTACATCAAATGACACAGTTTGGAAAGATTTGACTCCAGTTTTTTTTAAGATATATTGATGTGCAGTTCTAAAATGAGGGTCAGTGTTAACATAACAAACTGAATCCACTGAAAACCTTGTGGAAGCTTGAATCACGTGATTGACCTACTTTAGGCTGGCTGTAGTTTTGTTCAGATAACAAATATAGATGGTCACATTCACAAAATTTGTGTACATATTTTGAATTTTAGGGAACACTATTGATATGAGAAAAAATATATTGTTCAGATCCTGTTTCTTTCTTTTGTGATATTTCTTTGTTTGCCCTGTTTTGAGAAAACTAAGAACTGAAAACATCAACCTAATTAGGATGGAGTAAAGTTGAATGTTGATGATATATTTATACATACATCTATATTTGCTATTACTATTGTGCCCCTAAAAGACCATCATTGCTGCTAAACATTAGTTTCAAGCTTTATCAACCTTTTACAAATTAAATATAACATTTAACTTGTGTTGTGTCACATTTGTTGCTTATTAACTGGAGGACCATAAACCAGAAGATTGTAAGCAACTGATTGGTAAACTGAGCAGATTTTAGTACAGTGTAGTAACCAAAGAGTAGACTATGACAGTCTAAGTCTACAGCTTTGTATATGTTCATATTTACCACTAAGAATGTTGCAATAGCTCAGGAGAAGACTAGACTATGGTATATGCAAAATTGACAATAATGCATTAATTAAAGCAAAATAAATGTTTTGATAATTTAACTTTGTGAAACTTGTAACTGTGTGGCAAATCAAACTTGCTGCAATTAGCCCAAAGCCTGCAAACTTTAAATTTTAAATAAAAGACAACCCATTGCACTCAAAAATAGATTAAAATGTATGTTTTATTCTGAAAAATACTGACTCTTTTAGAAATGTGACAACAAAGAGCTGATCCAATGTAGTGTGGAGAGAGATAATCTGAGAAAAACAGACCATAAAGTTACATAAGCTGAAAAAATCAGCCGCCATGGACTGTTTTTCACTTATTACCACTAAAAATCTTTTAAAACTAATAACAGAATTGGTTGCTTCTGTGGTTGTTTCACCCACAATAAATTACCAATGAAAATGAAAATACATATTATCCAGCTAAAAATGATGTGACTGATTGTGAATGGCAAGAAGTAGTGTTTTATGTAAATTTTTCTTTCCCCCTAGATTTTTTGTTTTAAATCTGTTTTTGGAAGCCGTAGGAGACGGATGACATGCTGCAGAGAACCGAACCAGCCTCTGCTACCTTTGGCAGCCTCAGATGCAGATCAGACACAAATCTGGAGGGATATGATTTACAACTTAATTAAAAGGTGTAATAGAGTTAATAAAAATCTGATGTTGAGTGACAGAACCCACCATAGCCACATTCAAAGCCAAAGTTCTTGTAGAGGCTTCAGTCACTAGATCAGAACGTCTCACATTCCCAAGTGTCAGGCAGCAATGTCAGTTACAGGCCCAAAAAATATGACCCACATTTTGCAGGTTGGAAGCTGTGAATTTCAAGGCTTTGCAGCTCTGAAGACTGTGTTTTTTTTTTCTTTCTGCTTTTTCCTTCAGCATTGGAGATGGAAAGTCCCATCTAAATGTAATTGGAGTGGGAAGCGGAGCTGGTAAGAACACATGCTATAGGACGCCATCACTGCTGAACGTATACACACGGTAAACAGCTGCAAGGACCATTAAAGATTAACCCTTCTGTTACTGATGTTATTGGAGGGTTCTCCTATATCCCTGCTGCAGAAAAAAAGCTTTTTGTTACCTTTAAGCGTTTGTAGACATCTTTCTAGTTTGCAGATAAATCTTTTAACTGTAGTCTGACAATGTGACCTCACCATTAGGTGCCTTTCCTGCACAATGTTTCATATTAAAGCAGTTTTTTTTTTTTCCTGAGCACATGCCCTCAGAGTGCAGTCACCCTTTTCATATGTCAGAGCCAATCCTTTTAATTTACCTGAGCTGTCATGTCTGTATCATTATGGATTCTCTAATGGACTGTAAAATTCATTAGAATGTCTTCAGACTCCTCTGCAAGGTATTATTTAACCTAATCAAAATGATTCACTGCATGTTCACATCAGCTTCTTTGCTTAAATATACTCCTTTGTGCGTGGCAACTTGTCATCTTTAATAAGTATCAAAACAAAAGCACCTATCTTTGGTCAAATGATACTCAAAGAATGATAATAATTCAGAAAAAGTTGGGATGTTGTGTAAAATGTTCATAAAAAATGCTTTGCAATGACCTGCAAATCTTATAAATCCATATTTATGATGAATGTTGAAACAAAGATTTTTTTTTTTGGGGGGGGGTAAGGTAATTTTTAGTTTTATGGCAGCAACACATCTCAAAAAAAAGTTGGGACAGGGCCATGTTTCCCACTGTGAAGCATCCTCTCTTCTTTCAGTAACAGTCTATAAACATCTAGGGACTGAGGACATCAGATGCTGGAGGTTTTGGAGCGAAATCTCGTCCCATTCTTGTCTGCCGTAGGACTCTAGCTGCTCAGCAGTCCTGAGTCGTCTTTGCTGGATGGGGTTCTAAAACTTGTTTATACATGGATGGTGCCTAAGCCTGAGCCCATGCAGTGATGTCTGTAGAAGAATCAGACCTGTTTTTAATTGCAGTGCCGCCTGAGGTCCCACAGATCATGAACATTCAGTGTTGTCTTTCAGTCTTGTTCTTTGTGCGCAGAGATTTCTCCACATTCTTGATATATTTTGATGATATTATGAACAGTTGATGATTCCAAGTCTTCCCAGTTGAGCAACATTATTCAGAAATTGCTCCATTATTTTTCGACACATTATTTTGCAGACTGGTGAACCTCTGCCCGTTTTTACTTCTTAGAGATTCAATAACTCTGAAATGCTCTTGTTATTCCCAGTCCTCTTACAGACCTGTTGACAGTGAACCTAATTAGTTGCAAAAATGATCCTCCAGCTGTTTCTTTTTGTACCTCCTACTTTTACAGCTTTTTGTTGCTCATGTTCTGTCTTTCTTTAGATGTGTTGCTGCTATAAAATTCAAAATACCTTTTTATTTTTTCAAAAACAAAATGTACAATTTCTTAGTTTGAACATTTGACATGTTTACTATGTCCCATTGTGAATAAAAGATAGGTTTATGAGATGAACAAAGTATTGCATTCTGTTTTAATCTACATTTTACGGAATATTCCACTTTTTTTGGAATTGGGGGTTATAATTTACTTTTACTTTTCTAAAATAATTGCAATTAAAAAGTTGAACTTTCTGCAAAAGAAAAGTCTGCTGCAGCATTTAGACTCGAGCATTGCTATGAAAAATGAATTGACATTAGTTGTTTTTTTACTGCTCACTGTGGGAATGTGGGTCAAGATCTTTTGGTAATATAAAAATTGTTTTCAAAATAAAACTGTATTGATGCCTATAGGAGAGATTGACTTAGAGATGCTCTCTGAGCTCCATAAAAGGCACCCAGAGGTGACGGTGGATAATGAGGTGGTGGAGCCGAGCAGCCAGCAGCTACATAACTACAAAGGTACACACTCTCTCACATTGTACAAATGCACATCTCTGCTAGTGAGCACTGTAAAAATGGTTGAATATTTAATTTTCCTGCAAAAAAGGTAAATTCTTTATTGTATTTTTCATGGTTAAGCTACATTTTCAAGCAGCCTTTGGCTCTTTTATGAATGAATTAGTTATACATTTGCTCTTCTATTAGAGAGCTGGTCTGTGAACCACACTGTGCATTCAAAACTTGATGTCAACAGGAATCAGCCCTTCTGAACTAAGAATCTGAGTAAAATAACCATTTCTGCTGATTTGTCTCCAGTAGTTTACACATATAGACAGCTGTAACTGCCAATTATTTACATATAGACATCAAATATTTTAAAGCTAGTGAACGTAAAGATCCTCAGGTTCCTCTCGTTGGGTTCTCACAGCACATCGAAAGTGTGGAGGTTGGTGATTAACACTTCTGTGTCAGAAGTATTTTCAAAAGTGTTGTAAAACTTGTTGAACTGGTATGATTTCAGACTAGCCAATACTTGTTTCTCTTCATAAAGAAATTCACAGAATGCTCATGGATTGCTGAAGCAACTATTTGATCATTTGTTTTGTGTTAGTTTTACATTTACGGTTGTATTCATTGTCGTTGATGAATGTAACATATTGAGCGCCTGTGACTGAAGACGAGCTAAGACTGTGTCTGTGTGTGTGCATCTGTAGTGTTAGCAAAATATCTCATCAACCATGAATGAGTTTTAAAGAAACTTTCAGAAAACAATTATTGTATGCACATCTAGAACTGACTATCTTTGGAGTCGGACAAATTCAAGCTAATGCAAAATAGTTCACACATAAATGGCTATAGCTATAATTTTTCAGATATTGAGCTAAAATTTGGTGTGGTAATAGCTGAAAGCCAATCTCACCACATTTTAAGAGCACTCTTGCAAGAGCTCACAATTTCCAATGGGAGAGTGCAAAATGTCATTTATAAGCTTTAACTAATACAACTATAACGCCGCCCCTGCTCAGCATTAGATGATTTTACTTTAAAACTCGGGCATGAAATGTGGCAGTTGGTATGCCTTCCTTTAAGGAATGCTAGGCCTTTAATTTATAATGTTTATAAGAAGAAGAGTGAATTTGGTTTGACTCATAATAAAATGTCCGTCAAGTGTGTCTTTTCTGTAACATGCACAACAAATTAAATTTATGAAATTTGAAATGTTTACACATTAACTCTTATATTGTACTGTGTTCAGCTGAATACCCTCCATGTCTTGGACTGCCTGTGTATTTTTGTGTGACTGTGACAATTTTTTACATTTTCATGTAGAACGAAGTTTGACTTAAAACTTTCAACAAGTCAAGTAGGAATTTAAATTGAGATGACACTTTTTTAACAGTATCACAGTCATTCTCACCTGATTTCTCTTTATTAAATAAATAGTCACATGTGCCACCCTTTGTTTCTGCCAAGTGGTTTCTGCTGTTTCTAATGAAGTGCGATGGAACTGAAGTGACTGATGTTTCAGCAGAGGTGAAGATTTCACATACTGTAATCAGCAGCAGCAACAGTTGCAACTTAACATCACCAAAAATAACATTATCCTAAAAATAGTCTGTGTACAAAGTAAAGCCATACAACTATAATAACATAATGTTTTAATGTGGTTTTGTTCATCTGTTATGTTAGCAAAATATCTCACTAAAGATATTAAAATTCACTGGATGGATTTTAATGAAATTTTCAGAACTTATTTACTGGCAGTTCATCTACAACGGATCAAGCTTCGGAGTCAGCCCAGTTCAAGTTGGCTATCACAGCTAATAGACCTTCGTAAACTTAAAAACAGCTATATCTTGATCTTACAGATATTGAGCTAAAACCCGATGTTGTAGTAGTTGAGAGTCATCCTCAACACATACTCCAAGAGCTAACAGCTCTCACATGAGTTTGCACATAACGTCATTTACAAGGTTTGACCAAAACAGCTATAACTTTGTCCCTTCTCATCATAATGTAACTTCAGTTCATCACTGGCATAAAAGGCGGTGGATAATACACATTTCTTCAAGGAATGTTAGGCCTTCAGTTAAAAAAAAAAATTTTTGTTGCACCAAAAATCTGTGCTTTAGATGTGTCAGTCCCTCAAAGCAATGAAGAATCACAGGAACGATTCTGTTTGTCACTGTAGCATTGTGTGAAAATTCATCAACAGAGGAATAGTTTTCATGTTTGAATTCTTCCATGTCTTTCGTAAGTTTTAGTGTCTCAGAAACCAGAGCTAAACTACATCAAGTTTACTTGGAACAAGATGACTGCCTCAGAGTTTGAGGAGCACTGGAAGCAGACAAAGATGACAAAGAAGGCAGATTTCATTCACATGATACAGGTTGGTGCTGACATCTTCCCAGCTCTCACACTGTATTTTTGACACATCTAGGTCATATTCATTAGGTGGCACTCGACAGCAATTAATCCCATTAGTGCATCTGTCTAGCAAAGAAATATAATTAGGCACTCCGTGAATGCAGCAAGCAGCTCATTATGTGTGGTGAAATCGACAGATGCTGTACTACGTGAAGGATCCCGGCGCTACCATCAGCTTCTTCCAGAGTCTCCTCAATAAGAACGGGAAGCTGATTATTATTCTGGTGTCTGGTGAGTTGATTGATCTCATTTTAGATTAAGAAACGTCCTTGTTGTTTTTCCCCCCTTTTGGAAGTGACATGATTTGTTATGCATCAAACATGCATCATACTCCAGAATGAAAACAGTTTAACAGAGATCCCAATGAGCATCTCCTAACTGAGAGTTGCTACGAGTGCTGATGTGAGATAGAATCTCATTCTCGTTCCACCATCAGCAAGTCAGATTTTTTTTTTTTTTTTTACATATTCAATAAAATTTTGGAGCATCCTGCAAGTGGGAATGACAAATTTCTCAACTTTCTATCAAAACCTGTTGAATATTTACCCGGAAACACTAGGGTTATAACAGTACATGTATTCATACTGAAACATGGTGCTGCAAACATCCCAGACGAATACAGGGACCAGATGACAAAAACGTTGATCCCAGCCAATCAATCACCTCTCTCATCCTGTGGCTTACACTCATGTATTTTAATTAGTTTTTTTTGCCAGCTGCCACAACAGAAAAAAGAAGTAAAGAAAGCTATCTACTGTAGGTTATTACTTTACAGCCCTATTCACGTATATGCGCTGTGTGCACAGCAGGCGTAAAGCCCGGAGCAGAGGGGGGGCTCACAGTCTGAGCCCAAGTTCACTGCTGGTTGCCGAGAGACAGAAATACCCAGGAATTAGCTAGTTTTTCCATCCGCAGCACTTGTCTGAATGACACTTTGTCAGAGAAAAGCCCTTCCATCAAATTTAGCAACAATGAGGAGGAGACAAGAACAAATAGCAGTATTTGTTCATAAAACCTTTGAAGTTTAGAGATTTAGACTCCTTCGGTGGATGCTCTTGGTACACCTTCCTCCCACACTGAGTACAGAGCAGCGGCTCTAAAAGAATAAAAAATAAAAAACATAATTTGGTTACAGTGATTAAAGTTTATAGTGTGTTGCACTGGGCTGAACACACTTGTTACAGAGAGGACACTCCATAGGCAGATCACCTGGCACCTTGACACACGAACATATAGGAGTTTGTGTGTGTGTGTGTGTGTTGCCCACCTATGCCAGTGATTAAATGTGTTGAGGTGTGTGACACACACAAAGTCATGTTCGTTTGCGTGTGAGGTGTCATCGTGCGCTCCACCCACAGACTGCAGTGCACCACATACACAAACTAAGTTTGGAAGCAGTGGGTGAATCACACCTCTGGACTATTTTCCTAACAAAAATAAGAGTTACTTTTCAGTGTTGGAGTTCAATTTTTTTTTGGTCTGTAGGACACGGTTAAGTTCAAACTGGATGTTAAAGATGATACACTATGACTTTTCTGTTTAATTTTATCTCATGACTTGCTCCCTCAGATCCCCTCCACTAGAAAAAGTGGTTTGCTTTTTTTTCTCTGCTTCTGGGAGACTTACTGTCTGTTAAAAAATGGGACAAAAACAAAAAACCCTAGCATTTAGAGTTTGTTTTTTGAACCATGACCTTCACACTGAGGTACGTACCGAACCATGTCTAAGGCATACCATGACACCCTTAGTAAACACTGTCCTCATTTGTCATTCTGATGTTAGCCCTGTTTCTGTGGCATCTGTTCCAGAGAAGAGCGGCTGGGGGAAGCTGTGGCGGAAATACAGGAACCAGCTCTGCAACACAGAAATAAGTCAATGTGTAACTGCAGGAGACATCAAAAGCTTCCTGGACTCCAAGGGAGTGAGCTACCAGAGCTTTGACCTGCCATCTCAAATGGATATCACTGAGTGTTTCATTGAAGGTGATGAGAAGGGAGAGCTGCTTCTTGATTTTCTCACAGAGGTGCTGGACTTTAGTAAAACTGCCTCTCAGGAGCTGAAAGCTGGCGTGCTGGAGCTGCTCCGGCACCCAGACTGCAGTGTGGGGTCTGAGGGCAGAGTTATCTTTAACAACAACCTTGGAGTCATCGTTATTGACAAAACAACCTAAAAACATGCCGCTATTACATTGGCTGTAGATTTATGACATAGATGATGAAATGCTCTTAAAACAGGATTAATAACTGTTGACTTTATCTTGTTTTTTTTCACTTCTGTACTTGTGCTGTTAATGATTAAATTTAATAACTGTATAATCTTGTATAATTCTGTGCAAATTGAAAATGCATTTAATGTAATTTTCCTTTTTTATGATCCACTCAAAGATTCCCATAATAAAGATCAGTCTTAGTCAGTTACAGAAATTAGCTTCAGATTTTAGCGTCATGTGATTTTTATTGGGCTGCACTTGGCAGGCTATCGCCTAAACCCCAGGATGCTTCTGCTGTCAGCGGAGAGCACTCGGCTTCTTTGCAAATCTAAAAGTAAATAGAAAATTGGACAATTAACTTTTCATTGAGACTCATTTTAGAAAAGCTGAAAGTAATTGTGCATTATACATTAAAATGGTTGCAGGTTATATTTATATCAGTGAGAGCCTGAACCGGGAAATTAAAAAACTGTGAACTGCATGCACAGGCTTTTTTAGCTGCAGTGTAATCCATTTGTAAAACTGTTTGCACTACAGAAGTCCTGCTGGAGCTGGTTAATGTTGGACTGAAGGTCGGGGACGAAAAATCCTAACATTTACTGATTTATGATAACTTACTGCCCTTTATCTTTGTCCCTGAAACTGAGTTGAGTCATCATGCAGGACAAGCCTCGAACTAAAAATACGTTTATATCCAATTGATGTGAAGAAAGCTGAGGATACCCTCATGTTAAACTGTGCACGTGTAGGTCAAGTTAAGCTTAATCTGACACCATCATGCCTTTCTGTGCTCAGCTGGAAGAAGAAATACAAATAGCACAGATTTTTTTGGATTACCATTGAAACTGCTTCAAAGAAAAGGGAATACAGCTGCAACCAATGCATCCCTGCTGAAATTGAAATTTGTTTGGTTGTAGGTTAGAGTCATTCACAGCACATACTCCAAGTACTACTCGTTGAGCAAGATCTCTGTTTGAAAAAGTAGTATTAACTGTTGGACTCAACTCTGTCCATTAGCAAAAACACCTAATGAACCACTGGATGCATTTTAAGGAAACTTTCAGAAAGTAATCATCTATAACCCATAAACCTTCAACACATTCGGTCCTGTTGTGGAATAAACTTGATCACTAGCATATTTGTTTGCATTTTATTTCCAAAAACAAAACCCAACAAAATAAATAAATAAAGAACATATTTATTGTCTTCAAAGTCAAATATTAATTATCATAAAGCCTTTTTTAGCCCGATCTGTGGACCGTTGGCTCCATCTAGTGGTCAACATGGGTTACCGCAGTTACAACGACAGAAGACAAAAAGGGAAACTAACAGGAGGGGAAAGTGTCTAAATGCATTGAACAGTCGAATAATCTTGCATTTAAACTTATTTCGATGATTATAAGCAATGACAAGAACCTAAAAAAAAGTCCAGAAACATCTTTAGGTGCAGTGAACTCAGTCTGTCAGCACGACGGCAGCTGCTTCTGTTTACTCAGCCGAAGGTCAGGAGTTGCATAAGGAAGGAGGAGCAGTGTTGCGTAACCCCAGCACGCCTGCAGGGGCATAAAACAATCCAGCTGCTTGGAAGAGAAAGCTCGGAGATCTCGACTCTATTCGTCACGTACTCGACTTCAAGGTAACATTTAAACCTGTAGAACTTCTCTGAAGGCTTTGAAGCTGGTTTCATTTTGGCTTTGGGTTGCAGGGACCAAACATGGCTGCAGAGGCAAAGCACACTTGTTATGAAGGCTGCTCGGTGAGCAGCTTCCAGTTCTACCTGGAGAAGTCAGGAGAGCATGCAGCCATCCTCAAGTGTGTCCACAGCCTCCTGCCTGAGGAATTTAAAAGGTACTTTGTTATATTTTCGATTTCTCACTCAGTCTGTTCCTGTTATTTCCTGGTGGTTTTTTTTTTGGATTACATTTATTGTATTCCTATTCAGACCATAAGCGTATTCAGAATTAAAACAAACTGAGCACAAACTGAACTTTTAAGACCATAAAATCTTAACAGTGATGGAAAATTTCCCTATGCTTCACTGGTATTTATCAGACTAGTGACACCCATTATTCTACATTTGATCCGTTTTCTTGTTAAGAGTCAGTAAAAATGTGTTTGATTTTTCTCATTCTACTTGTGATACAGGATTGGAGCAGGAAAATCCAGCCTTGATGTTCTTGGCATTGGAAGTGGTGGAGGTATGTGGCTGAATAGAAACTTTAGGTTATGTATGAATCAGATGGGCGTCACACTGAATATAGTGCAGGTGATAGGCTAAAATAACAATTAAGGGAGCAGTGCTGTGTAAAACAAGAAGAATCAAAAGGTTAGTCAAAGCTAGTGACAGAGAGAGATATTTGGAAATGTATGACCAAGAAATAAGTTTGGTTTTAATTTCCACCAATTACAATTAAATATATAAAGGTGTTGTATCTGTAGCCCAACAACTAAACACAGTTCTTTTACTGTAACATGTCCACGGTTTTAACATTTCTTTTTAGGAAGCACTGCCGTTCATCTTGCTTTTTTCTGCCTAGACTGTCTGAAAGCCAACAGAGACGTGTAGAATCTCAGACAGTCTTAAGGTTGTCTCTGATTGTATATTCAATGAGAATTCTGCTTTGCCTCGGAATGTCACACTCCTGGATGTTCTTCCTCTTTATTTTCTCCCACCCTGCCTCTTTATTTTTTTCAGGGATTTGAAGTTTTATTTCTGGCAATAATTGAACTTTTGAAAATCTGTCTGCTCCTGCATATTAACAGCTCCTTCTCCGTGACAGATGACTAACATCTGTCAACGGGTAAAAGAAAACTAGGTAAAAAAAAACTCAAAAGTTTAAAATGGGGAAAACAATACAGCTTATCCCGAGCTACTGCAACAGGCTGGTGTCATTCTAGGAAGAAAGTGAATAAATGAAAGCAGGAATATACAACTTAGTCATTATTTTGAAATGTTCCAACTTCACGGTCTGCTCCAGGTGAGATGGACATGCAGATGCTCTCCCTGCTGCAGTCGACCTTCCCTGCTGTTCCCATCACAGCCGACGTCGTGGAGGGCAGCTCGGCTCTCGTAAACAACTTCAAAGGTATTAGTTATTCACTTTGAAACTAATCTTAAATTGAAGCGATGGTGAACAATGCATGTTCAAATAATACGTCAAATATGAATATGTTATTATTTTAAAATGCAAAAGTTACTGTTGTCTAAACTTCATTTAGTTACGGAATAATCGATCTTCAAAAGTGAACCAAGTAAATTCAGTTTCAACACTAATTGTTGCTTTTATTGATTATATTTTAGAATGAAACAATAGGATTAGGGCAATAAGAGGCTAGGAGTGAGGTAAAAACAGTTCCAGTCTATGTACATTATCATACCTCAGTTTTACAGATTTTTTAAACATAATTTCTTTTTTTTAAAACTTTGGTAGCAAAGACTGCCGACCTTCCGAAGATCTCCTTCTCTTGGCACGTCATGCACAGTGAGGAGTATGAGAAGCAAGTGAAAGCGAAAGGAGACATAAAGAAATTTGACTTCATCCACATGATTCAGGTATTTTTCTAGTAGGTTAGATTTTATTTTTCGGTCTGCTGCACCAAATCTGATGTGTGCTGAGCAGCACCATCCCTTCCTTTAGCGTCAGAGAAATGCACGCCCATTTTCTTTCAAACAATAAACAAATGATTCCTTTCAACCTCTGAACTTTGCATGTTCACTTCAAGCTGCATTATGTTTCCAACTGGCAAAGAAAAACAGCCTCAATGTGCCCCACACTGTTCTGCGAGTGCACCTGGAACCACTGCTTTTAATGTATCAAACTTTAAATGAAAGAACATGAAACATGTAAATGTTTAATATTCAAGCCTTCATACCCTCCTCTCAACAGATGATCTACTACGTGGACAACATGGCTGAAACAATCAAGTTTTGCCATAGCCTTCTGAAAAACAACGGAAGGCTCATGATCATTGTTGAAGCAGGTAAGCAGACGTGAAGTGACCTCAATTAGCTGCCAAATTCAGATTATTTTAATGTTCAATGTGTTTCATAAATACATGAAAAAGTACTAGTTTTTAATTTTGTGTTATCAATTCAATCTTAATTCCAAAAATGTTGGAACATTGTGTTAAATATGAATAAAAACAGAATTCATTAAACCAATATTTTATTAACAATGTAACATGTTCAGCATGTCAATCGCTAAAACTAAGAAACTACAATTTTTTTGAAGAAGAAAAATGCAAAAAAACAAGGTAAATTTGAGTTTTCTGACAGCAGCTCAAAACTCTAAAACGTTGGGACAGGGCCAATAAAAAGTCTGTAGAGGTTAAGTGTTACGAATAAGAAACAGCTGAAGAACCTTTTGCCACTAACTAGGTAAACTGGTAACAGGTCAGTTCACCAGTCTGTAAAAAACTTTGTAAAAACAGAGGAACATTTTCAGAATAAAGTTCCAACAACATAAAATTGGGAAGACTTTGCACACCCCTCTACCTGCAGTTCATAATAACATAAAAAAAGAAAATCTGAAGATTTCTCTGTGCACACAGGACAAGGCTGAAAGTCAGTCTTGGATGTTGCATTCTGGTTTTATTTAAACATCACACAACATCCCAACTTTTTGGAAATTGGGGTTCTAAAATCAGCAGAAGAACCTTGTTGCCTTTAGGATTTTCAATTGGGATGATTGCATTTTTTACTGTCCAGCCAACAGTGGCTGGGACATCCTGTGGAAGACTTACAAGAAGGATTTGTGCGTGGACAGCATCAAGGAATACCGCTCATCCGGAGAGGTCATTGCCTGCCTGAAGAGCCTGGGTCTTAAATACGAGGAACATCCAGTTCCCAACAGTTACGACGCCACAGAGTGCTTTGATCCAAACAGCACCACTGGGGGTCGTCTGCTGAGCTTCATGACAGGAACGGACAACTTCTATGAGTCTTTCACCCCTGAGATCAGAGCAGGCATGTTAGACCTCATCAGGAACAAGTGCAGCACTGAGAAAGATGGCAGGGTTTTCTGGAACAGTCATCTAAGCTGCATTCTTGTTTATGCTTGAGAGGAAGCTGTTTCCATGGTGCTTTTGGATTTCTCCCTATTGTGCCTGTTTACCTCAACAACTGAATAAACAATAAATGAATAGATTTAGTTTCTGTTTCTTGATTAATCTATTTTTTCTATGTCTTGAAAAAAGCAATTATGCTTAAATCCCCAACTGGTTTGAGTCTTGGATTGATTTCAACAGCATTTAGCCTCTTTTGATCCATGTTAGGAAATTAGGTTTCAAACTTTTGGCTTCTTTATTAAAGCCCCTATAATCAATACTGTCATAAAACAGCAGTCTATTAGAGGACACTTCTGTCATGAGCCCATGGGCAGTTATCACCTAACTCTCCAGAGCCTTTGATCAGCAAGGAAATTAAAAAAGCTCAAGCAATCTATTGCACACTATCAGATAATTTTATAGGTAAAGCCGAAGAGACATGTTTACTTTAAGAGCAACTGATTGGTGAAAATGAAGAAAGGGAGATTGAGAATTTAACTTTCATTTCATTGGTGTCAGTTCTAAATTCAAACCATTATTTGCTTCCGAACTTAAATATGAAGGCTAAACGAGAGTTACTGGTTAATGAGTTTGTCAAACCAACGTTAAAAGAAAAAGTACGTCAGCACATTTTCTGACACAGTAGGCAAAAATCCACTGTTCTAATCCTGCTGCATGTTGACATGTGCTCAGTACTTTCAGTTTCAGGTGAAGATTAAATACATTATAAAATCTGCAAAATGGCTATTCTGTTTTTGAAAAATAATTTTAATCGCACCGTCCTGTTAGGATTTGAGCTGTTTGAGTAATCTTTTGTTTTAGGTTTGTTGTTTTCATTCATATTACTGTAATTCTATTTTACTAATTGTGACCCGTGTGTCCGTCTATTCCCTGTTGTGTTCTTTTGTTGTGTTGCTCCCTGTGTCTTCTGGGCTCTGCTCAGTCTCCCTCAGTAGTTTTCCATGTCAGTCTGCCTCACCCATCTGCACTCGGTCATTGTTGGAAATCATTCACCTGTGTCCCCTTCCTCATCCACCTCAGTCCATGTAATCTGATCCTTAGCTTCACTTAGTCGCTGGTTCATTGTTGCCGCCTGGTTCTCCTCGTTGCTCCCTCTGATCCGTCGTCTGGTACGTTTTTGTTTGCTGCCATGTCAGCTTTTTATTTTGTTCTTTTTAATAAATCTTTCTGGGTTCCAACCTCCACACCAAACATAATACGTCTACACTGAACACTCAAATACAATGTGATTATGGAAATATATAGGTGTGTGTATATATAATATATGTATACACATACACACATTGAACATTGCATGCCAGTCTTTTGGATTTGAGAGAAAAGGTCAGCAGGGTCCTGCATAAACTACCTTAGAGTCTTCGCAGCATTTCATTTTGAAGGTAGAATTCGAAGGCTGATTAAAGAATGTTTTCTGAACTTCAGAGAAGTAACACAATGCATGAATTAATTTGAAATAAAAAGGCTCACATACACATTAGCTAAATGTACATTATAATGCAGAAAGCAGAGTAACAAGTCCGTCACTGGAGTCCAAAGTGCAAAAATATCTGGATGAACCCAGAGAAAACCAGATCAGGTAGGTGTATGCAAGCATCTACATTTTTTTTACTCCTAGAGATTAGATCAACTTTTCATCTTTTGTTGATGTTGCTTAAACATTCAAATGCACAATATCAAAGCAAAGAAGATCATCATTACAGCGAAGTTGGTGGCCTCATCTGTTTTCCTTGATGCAGTAAACAAAACATTGTGATTCCACTTTGTGCACGATGTCCTCTCTCCTGTCTGCCCTACAAAGGTGATACTTCAAAGTATTTGTGTTAGTGGAAAAAGCCCAGTCTTTAGTGAAAAAAAGGCTTTTTTTTGAGAAGGGTGTTGCAGCAAAGCTTTGGGACATTTGCCAGTAATGCTTCAAAAATGATGGAGAAGGTCAAGTTTAATTTATGAAACAAGATACAAAACTAAAAGTACAAACACAAATACACATGCAGATAGGAAAACATGTTTTCTTCAGAGAAAAGGAGCTCTTCGTGTATTTTATGTTGTACACAAGAAGAATGGGGATATGAGTAATTCAAGAGTAGCTTAACAACCTTTTTAGACTTTTAGCAACCTGCTATTAATACTAATAAAAATAACAATAATAATAATAGATTATTCAGTAAATGAGGAGCGGGGATCAATTATGATTACAAAAAGAGAAACATTATAAAGCATTTGTCTCTAAATGAAACAGTCATCGGAGCACACACAGTGTGATAATTTCTTAGATCTTCCACCCCAAAAATAAAATAGAGGTTGTAGGGTCTTCCTTTTGCTTTTTATGTCACATATCAAATACGTTGGTCTTTCACAAAGTGGGACATGTCCTTTGTCTAAGTGATGTATATTTGTTTTTTACACAGGTTATTTTTCGAGTCTTAAACTCGCATCAAGAAATACGAACAAATATTTGGAACCCAGATCGCAGACTCATCGTAAAACGGAAACTAATTTATTAACTAAAATAACCAGTCAAAACAAAAGGGCTGACGTGGCAGCAAAATTAACAATAACAAAAATCCAAAGACATGAGACAGGGCATGGCAAGGCAAGGCAAAGAGCGAGAAACAAGCAGAATGATCCAGTGAGGAGAGGAGAACAGAGACCGGTTTTAAACATTGAGGGAAAGATGATCACTGGGTGTGGACTTGACAAGGAGCAGGTGAGGTGAGGTGGGGGAAAGTGTGTACTTTAACGCCTGCACTCTTAGGCAAAGAGATAATTAGACATATTTCTGATAGGATGTGTGTACCTAGCAAACTAACTAAGTAAATCTGAACCACATTATATAAATATGCTTTGTAATAATGTTACACAACATTCTGTTATTAAGGACTTCCCAGTCTGTGTTTATCATAATTAGAAAAAAAAGAGCCGGGTTAGTGACCAAAATAGGCCACCAGATGGCACCACATGTCTGAGAAGTGAAGGATTCCTGCCCCTTCACTTTGTTGGATCCTCCCCAGCAGATGGCATACTGATGTTAATGTAGTTAGGATAGGTAGTGTGAAAACCAACTCTTCTTTAACCAAACAGCAGTTCTTAAATGTAGCCAATTATCTGAGCATATATGACTGGATTTGAAGACATCAAGCTGTCACAGAAACATGTCTGACTCTGACACTGTGCTATCTGCTCTGCATGGAAGGAAAAAAAGAAGAAGCCTGAGGTCTTGTCTCAAGCTGTCTAGCAAATGCATTCTGGCTGCCCATTTAGCTCATTAGCTTTAATAGATCAGTAATTGAAATTCATCAGAAATTCTTGTCAGTGCACTCCCCCTTGATGTCAGTGGGCTTTCAACACCTGCTCAGGCTCCATTACTGGGGGTCCTCGCTGGGCTCTCTCATATTGCAGAGTGACAGAGCATTAGTCACTGAGATAATCAACCTCAATACGCCGTTTACACCTAATGCTCTTATTTACTTCACGTGCCAGTTGGTGTCTTATCAAAGGAAAGTTCTCCGTGAGATAAATGTGAAGAAATTTTTTTTTTTTTATAGATCACCTTATTTTCCAGGTGATTGATTAGACTTTAAAGCATGGAACAGCTGGACATTGGTACATTGTTAGCTGGATATTGTATTCATTTACTTTCTGTCACCTGCTTATTAGCTGCTGCCACCGCGACACGCCGCAACTCTCAAGAGATTCTGATGTACATTTCCAGCATATGAACCTCATTGGCTTCATGTAGTGCAGGCGATGCAATGAAAACTGTCTTAAATACTGAACAAATAAATCCTTGCTTGGCACAACATGCTGTTTAGATGTTGCAAGCTGTTGCAGCAACACTTTGACATGGTTGTTGAAATTATCCAGGTGAAAAAAAAAGCTTTTTTTTTTGCAGGAAAGAGTCTTTTCATGAGCATCTGGCTGATATTTAGAGTTGAACCTCTAACCTCTAGGTTTAGTGTATCTTCATCCATCTGTGGTGCAGTGATGGAGCAGACCGTGCGTTCAAGATGCCATGTAAATATTATTTTATCTTGATCTGCTTTAGTATTTACTATGGTATAAGCTGTTTCTCTACTCTAAATGTAACTTCGCTTTGGCTGAAGAGCTGGAGATAAAACATGTCTTCATAGCTGGTTTCTTTTCTGTGCAGAGACTGAGTGCAGTGATGATTGTTTATTCCCAGACTAAACTGAAAAATAAAGTAATAACCCAGTCTTGGTACCAAAAGCAGACATGCGTACTTTGCCATACACAACACAATAAATAATAAATAAAACCAGCTGGGTTAAAAACCACCCCATTTGCAACCCAGTGCTCGGTCAAATCTGGACCGAGTCAACTCTGGGCTCGGTCCAACTCAGCAGGGTTGGGTTATCAGTTTGACCCAGTACACTGGGTTACGTTTTCTACTCAACAATTGGCCTAAAATGACTAATTTGCTGAATGAGAGTCACTAAAACATTGAGCTAAGATAATAAAAATAGCTAATTACAAACTGGGTTGGTCCTGGGTAGCTGTCAGCTCATTATACCAACTTGTGGTACTTTAGAAACCCATTATTTTTTAATAAAGCCAACTAGATTAAATATCTTACAAGTTGCTTTTATCATTTCATCTTTACTTATTAAAGCCTAAAGCAATTTGGTCAACTTCTGGATTAAAATGTTAGAATGACTCAGCTCATCTCTGACCCACTGGGTTAAATATTTTCATTTAAGTATTTGTTTAAACTATCCAACATATGACCCAACAGCTGCAACCCAGCAACCGAGTTATCAGAATAATAGTTTAATATTATAATAATAATAATAATTTTATTACTCTAAAATCAACAGTTTTTAGTGTGTAGCACTGTTAGTTTTAATTACTAGTATTGCTGCAGCACTCCTTCACATTTTTAGCTTCTCTAAATTTAAAATAAAACTTTTTTCCCAGATGTGTAATTTCTCCATTATTGTGTAAAATCTCCTAATAGTCTTTGTGATAATAGTTTTGAAAGCTTACAAGAAAAATAGCCTGCTTAAATCAAATTGCAAGGATTAAAACTATAATCCTTACAACTGTCTATGGTGGCACTGCCAAAATTCCTTTCATACTTAAAGGCAAAAGAATGATGGCATTTGGTTTATTTTCTGAACTGCACACATGCTGTCTAGATAAATGGACTCCTTGTTATTATTATTAGTATTATTTTGTCTTTGATATGGTTCTTTGCACCTCATTGTTGCTGTAGAAAGAGCCAGTTTTGGGCTAGAAACATCCTCCATCAGAGTGGAGCCCTCTCTGAGGCCAGAGCAGGACATAAACTGGCCCTAAAATACATCAGACACACTTTAATGGGCATAGGCTGCAGTCAGGCCTTGAAATATAGCTCTGATACCGGTCCTGTAAATGGTCGGCCCCTGTAGTATATTTCATTGTGGAGAATTAGTCCTGTTCAGCGGCTGCTGTTATATAGCATCTGTCCTCCACAGGACTGAACAAAGCAGAATTCTTTGAATACTGACTCAAAATTTTTATTTATTTATTTTTTTTCCAAGTTGTGTTTAGCATTACCGTAGTTAGTTAGTCATCAGTTTTCCTCTCACTCAGGATAAATTCAGCTGCACAAACATGAGCCTATGAACTGAAAGGCTTAAATCAGTCCACAGTGATAAACCATGTCACCCACAGCCAAAGACGAAGGCAGAGCAACGATATTTTTCAGCTCATGTTTGTGTGTCCATGTGTGTTCATTTGTCTTTACCACTACTAAATTTAGTCTCCAACTAAATTCACTTAACTTAGCAAACACAAAATAAATATAACTCAGTCATTTTTACAGATATTGAGTTCAGATTTGTTGTGGTACACTGGAAAAAGTGTAGCACAGAGTTGTTCATTCAAGCTAATAACTACCATTGAATACAATGTAAAATAATTGACTTGGTTGTGAAAGTCTATTTTTTTGCATTCTGAGGTGTCAATTTTGATTCAGACTGAATTAATAACACTTCTGAAGGGAAGAAAGCAAATATTTTGGTTCCTCTCAAAACATGCTGAAAGGAAATGATGTCATATTTTCAATCTGAGTCACGTGAGAAGAAGTTGGGGAGAAGTGCTTGGAGAGCTTCGTCCGTTTCGGCATGGGGAAGAAGGAATGATTAACGTCCGAGCACGTCATCAAAGAATAAACCTGCGGTAAGTACTAAACTAAGCTGATGTAAACGTGTCTTAACAAGCCTACAATTGTATTAATGCAAAAGACTGAGTTAATGTCACCTGGTTAGCAAGCTGAAAGTCCCGCCTAAATGTGGGTATCCCAGTAAACGCTTTCTTTTTCGCTGGGTTAAATGTGGTGTAATTTCTGAACTTACACGTATTTCACGAGAAATATAACTATGTGTACATTGTTCGGTTGTAGCTGGAATTAATCAAGGTAGGCATAATTCGTTACCAATCAATAGCTTCCACCACGGTTAGCTCGGCTACACGGTGAACTTGACTAGCTTAACCCATGTAAAGCCATGTTAGCAATTAGTCTAGTGTGTTTATACCACTATGATTGTAAAGTCCCAGTTTGTTAATGGTAGCGAGGCCCGTTGAAAATTAATGGTGTTTTGTGCATGCATTATACTTGTATGGTATGGTCGGTGATGTTTCCCAGTGTTCGCCATGCTGGTTTGTCCAACTGTTAAAACGGTTTCACAGGATATGCTCTCGGTAAGCGAATCTCCTTGTTAAGCCTTAAACTTTTTGTTCGGCTCTACAACTGGTTTTCATGCATTTTGTTCACGACACTGCCCCATTTACTGTAGGTTAAGAACTTCATTTTCCGAATGCATTGTGTTTTCAGAGATATGTCATGGCATGCTGGCAGGTATCTTATGAAGTGTGATTTCGCACGTGCCCATTGTTAAAATATCGTTGAGCCAGTAAAACTGTTGGGTTGCAACGTTCAGAAAAACCTAATGAATGTGGAGACAAGATTAAGTGGACCAAACGATTTAATTAATTAATTTATTTATTTTATTTCAGTCGAAGTGGTCTGCAAGATCAGTGTGGCAGGCAGAGTGCTTCAAAAAGTGAACATGCCAACTTCAACCAAGCTT
The DNA here is from genome assembly GCF_001649575.2 of Kryptolebias marmoratus. Lineage (NCBI taxonomy): Eukaryota > Metazoa > Chordata > Actinopteri > Cyprinodontiformes > Rivulidae > Kryptolebias > Kryptolebias marmoratus. The sequence continues at coordinate 6,612,153 of NC_051435.1, read as the reverse complement.
ACTCTATTAAAGCAAATCTCTAATGAAAGGGGGGGGGCAAGTACAGTGTTGCATTTGCCTGCAGTCATTTTTACATTAGGGTGGCTCTGATTGTAAGAGCGCAGTAGTAGCTATAATGATGTTGAATGAATGAATTTCTGTGTATATCTTAGTTCATACAAAACATGCAGCTCAATGTTCTTTACTACCGCTAGACTCAACATTGTATTTAGATATATAGATTACCAGACTGTCATTAAAACTAAACAAACTAAGATTTCTGTTCATTGCATTTTCTAAATATTTACTGGTCTGCTTTCCTTTTTTTAGGTTGGATGTGGAAATGCAAAGAATGCAGCAAGCATTTTTCAAGAAGATCTGAGATACTGAAACACTTGAGAATTGACCATCGGTTTCACGGTAGGCGGCGTCCCTATCCATGCATCCACGCACAATGTCCCTGTTTGTCCAAGACATGGAATGGTCTTCAGAAACATCTCTCTAGAAATCATCCTTCTCTGGAGTCCCAACAAAGACACTCTTCTTTCAAGTGTTACATTTGTGGAAACAATCAGCTTTCTACTGAGCACGTTTTTTTCCAACATATCTATGAACATCTGAGAAAATATGAAGTAGTCCCATGTATGTTTGATGGTTGCTCATACAAAACCAACATATACAGCAGTTTCCGGAGCCATAAATGGAGAAAACATCAGTCATGCACCATTAATGACTTTAAAAGTGGAATAGTTGTCACGTCACTCATTTCCAATCCATCTGACTATGACTTGAATGAAGAAATAGAGCTAACCACTGAAGAGTCAAGAGATTTGGAAAAGGAAGTTGAACTGAAATTAGCTTCACTTTTACTTAAATTAGAACATACATATTTAGTCTCGGCTACAGCTGTAAATGAATTGCTTGAGGAGCTAGAACATCTCATTGGAGATGTCTCTGTGCCGGGTAGTATAGCAGCAATTAACCAGCATTTGGAAGATAATAATTGTCATGTGGAAGCATCTGTTGTTCAACAATTGGCCACTTTTCTTTGTTCTTCACACCCAATTCATAAAGCAATAGGGAAACAAGGGCCATTGTCTACTAGTTGGAAGCGCAAGTCATATTATAAAAGAGAATTCTGTGTAGTGTCTCCCTTGGAATACATTCTTGATAAAAGAAACCAAAAATCATTGCAGTATGTATCTGTGCTGAAAACATTGCAGCAAATTCTAAATTCAGATGTAATTCTGGCAAAAACTGTGCATTTGAGAGAGAGATATCAGTCACCAGAGAGCGATCAAACAGTATATAGTTGTCCTTTTGATGGTGATTTTTTTCAGAAAAACACACTTCTGTCTGCAGACTGTGCCATTTCACTAAATCTTTATGTAGACGAGTACGAAATCTGCAACCCAATTGGGACATCACGGAGAAAACATAAAATCTGTGCCTTCTATTGGACTTTAGGCAATCTGATCCCTGGTTGTCAGTCTTCACTGTCATCAATTTACTTGGCTCTTCTAGTCAAAAGTGATGATTTGAAAGTGTATGGCTATGAGACTGTACTCGAGCCACTCATAAGTGATTTAATTTCATTAGAAGAGCACGGTGTCTTTTTGCAGAAGTTAGGGAAATGTGTTAGGGGAACGATCCAGTGTGTGATAGCCGATAACCTTGGAGCACATGGTATCGCTGGGTTTGTTGAAAGCTTTTCAAGTGGTCACCTGTGTCGATTTTGTACAGCATCTAGATCAGAAATTCAAACTAAAACTGTAGATAGTGGAGTGTTTACATTAAGAACAGAACAGATTCACTCAGAACACCTTAAAATCCTTGAACAAGATTCTCTAAGTAATTTCTGTGGTGTCAAGAAGAGATGTGTCCTCTCTGAGAAACTCAGTCATTTCAAAGTTACCACGGGTTTCCCCCCAGATGTTGTCCATGATTTATTTGAAGGAATCGTACCGGCAGAGATTGCGCTTTGTCTTTCTGTTTTCACATCCAAGAAGTACTTTACTCTTGCATATTTAAATGAGTCCATACTAGCTTTCCCCTTTAAGTGGACAGACAAAGTTAATTGTCCCCATCCAGTGCCATTGAACTTTGCATCTCGAAAGACAATAGGAGGCAATTCTCACGAAAACTGGAGTCTCTTAAGGTTTTTCTCATTCCTTGTCGGCCAAAAGGTACCTGTGGATGAACCAGCATGGAAAATATTGGGTGACTTAAAAGATCTAGTGGAGCTTATTGTCTCACCTGTCCATACAGAGGAATCAATCGCGTATTTGAATTTCAAGATATCAGAGCACAGAGTTCGACTTCAAGAGGTTTTCCCAGACTACCGTCTACTGCCTAAGCATCATCTTTTGGAACATTATCCTCAGCTAATTCGTAAATTTGGACCATTAGTCTGTCTTTGGACTTTGAGATATGAAGCCAAGCACAGTTTTTTTAAAAGAGTTGTTCGTTATACAAGATCTTTAAAGAATGTTTTGCTGTCTTTGGCGGAGCGACACCAATTTCATATGGCACAGCAGATATTTATGTACCCTCAAAAACCTCTTCTGGAAGTGTCAACTGTCTCAACTCTTTCTGTTGATGTGTTAAAAGAAGATATTGCACAAGCTATACGGCTCAAGCACCCAACAATGGATAATGTGTGCCTGGCTAAAAGTGTCACTTTCAATGGATTCAACTACAGAAATGGAATGATACTTGCACATGGGTCTTTGGAAGGGATTCCAGAATTTACTGAGATCATCCACATGTTTATTCTGAAGGAGAGACTTTTTTTCATTGTTAAGAAACTGAGAGTGTGGCACTGGGAACACTTCAGGGCCTTCGAAGTTGAAGTGAGCCCTACCAATGACATAATACTTGTGGAATCAGATGAACTGACTGATCCATATCCCCTGGTAGCTTACACTGTGGGAGGAGTGCGTTTCATTACCCTGAAAAGATATATTCAAATTTAAGGTATGCATAATATTTTTCTCTTTTTTAACATTTAAGATCTGCATATTCATGAAATCATTCTATTTTAATGTAATTCATTCTACTTATCACTTTTCAAAATCTGCACTAAACTGACACTGTACTAACTTAAAGGTAGAGTATGCATGGTGGGCAGAATGGGTATTGCAACTATGCAGCCCATTGCAACTGTGCTGAATATTTCTAATGGGATATTTTCCAGAATATTTACTTAGTATTAACCTTGTATTTACTAGGTGACAAAAATGCCTACTTGAAATTTGAAATGAATATTTAGAATGGCATGGTGGTGGTAATTATTTGTGAAAAAGGTAACATTTGTCAATGGGCAGCATGTTTTAAGGAAATTAACTTCTAAAAGAATTACATGACCTGCCTCTAATGTGGCATGGATAAACCGTGTGACTAGACTAACCTTGAGGGGCTGACATACTGTGACAATGGACTAACAGACAGGGGCACTTGTACTGATATAAAAGGGGTGCATACGCATTGTTTTATATTAGATTAACTTAAAGGGGCACTGATGCACCTTACTTATTACAACTCAAAGCTTTCATCTCATCTGTATGTTGACACAAGGTGGTTGTGAATGTGAATTAATAATTTCTCTTTCCTTCTGTCTTTCGTTTTATTCTCCTGCCACCCAGGTTTTGACTCCAGCTTCCTGAACATCACTGACTGTCAGGGCATCTACATCAACAACTCGAGATCCAACTTTGCAATATGGCGACTCCCGTCCGACTCCTCATCTTGTTGGGTGACGAAAGCGCTGAGAGGATGGAATTATCAAGGGTGCCGGACACAGTTGAGGAGCTCATTGAACAGGTCAAAAATGTATGCAAACTTTCTGGAGACATCAGGCTGCAGTACAAGGATGATGACTTTGGTGGAACATTTGTTAACTTGAGCGCAACGTCCATGATCAAAGACCTTACTACAATCAAGATCATACAAGCTGCTCCTGATATTGTTCTGAGTTTCATTGAAAGTGTCCCATCTGATCTGAGTGACTTAGACACAAGCCTTTCCTCACGAAACACTGATACAGATGACACGGTCATACTCAGCCACAGCTCTGACAGTGAGGGACTGAGAAAAGAGCCGTGGCCAAAGGAATTCATCATCCCGCCTTTCTCCCTCGAAACAGAAGGTCAACTTCAGCGAGGGAATTCAGAATATGCACAGAACCAAACCAGACTGACACCTTCATCAAAAATGCTGTCCGACATACTGGAAAGATTGGCAGAGAAGATTTTTTCCTACAAGGCGTACCCCACTGATGCAGACCTGAGTGATGTTGCAGAGGCTCTGACAGGGAAACATCCCTGCCTGAGACAACCAGACTCCTTCAATGAGAGTTATGGATGGAAACTGAAGCTCAAGAGCAAGATGAGCAACTACCGCACTCAGCTGAGGTCACATGGACTTTCGTCTGAGCTCATGGTGAACACACTGAAATCCAAATCACGAGAAGATGCTACTCCCTTCCCAGCAAAGAATGTGAAAAAGGCGAGAAGAGGTGAGACCAATTACTATCCTCAACCCAGCGGAGACAGTCCAGAAAACCTTGAGAAAGAAAGAGCATCTCTTCTGACTGAAATAAAGATAAGAAACAATGAGAGAACCATACGGGAGAAGATGGCCAGGACTTTTCAGTTCAGGAGGCAAGAGATTGTGGATCAGAAGCCAACCATCGATAACCTCATGGAAAGATGGCCAGCTTTATTTCAGATGGAAGAGGTACACTTTTTACAACTTTTTGTATACTTAAGCCCATAGATGAGAAAATGTTTTGTTTTTTTTATTTTCTTTATTTCACATTATTCTTAAATTTTAAGTGTATTTCGCAATGTTTTCTTGTGTGCAGGTTGATGCAGAGTTTCTGCGGGTTACTGCAGTTCCCCTCCTGACCAGATTTATGGC
>NC_051435.1:6488437-6599668 GCF_001649575.2 Kryptolebias marmoratus | reverse complement strand
AGAGAAGTGAATGACTGGGGGAGAGTGAAAATGAACATGAACATGAACATGAGACAAAAACGAAAAGTACAACCAAACAAAACAAAAACCAAAGAACTAAAATCAAAATAAAACAAAAACAAAACCTAGAAAAAAGCCAAATCACCACAGCAACTTGATGAAAACAAGTGACAGTAGTAGTTATCTCCTACACATACTCTGAGCTCTACACATTGTCACATGTCTGTTAGCAAAATATCTCATAAACCACTGGATTCATTTTTAAGAAACCCCCAGAAAGTAGTTATTGGATGTATGCCTTCAACTGATTAAGTTTTGGAGTCGCCCTATTTCAAGATGGTAGCCATATCTAATTAATTTTAGCCAAATAAAAAATGTCTATAACTTACTCAAATACTCAAAATTACAGATATTGACATAATGTTCATGTGAGAATTAACAGATCTTGTGAGATGTGGATGTGTTAAATATCTTGAATAATAACTGTGGCATGAAAGGCAGCGACTGATGTGCATTCCTTCAAGGGACACTAAGTCTTTAATTAATCCAGGGTTTCAAGGCCTCATTCTCAGGTCTTCACCAGCATTACTGCAGATGTAAATATGAAAAACTGCCACAGATAAGCAATAACACCATTTATTGTGTGCCAACCATGGTATCAAAACACTAATTGAGTCTTTAATTAATCATTTTTAGATATCACAGTGGATTTGGTCAATTCGTAAACAATATATTCCAATCTAGACTTTTGTGTTTCTTTTACTAGTACCACTAACTCCTGTTGAGAGAAAGAGCGCATGTGAAAAAAAAAAAAAAAATAGACAACTTCAGAAGAATTTTTTATGTGCCTGACAAACTGTGATAACAATTTTGAGTAATAACTTGATATTGACTCTAAGCCATGCTCTTTTAAGCCAATGTTTGCTCAAGAGATAAAAAGAAGTTGCTGTCACTTGTTCACTTAGTGAACTGGAAGAGTTTCTGAGGGCAGGATCTTCTATAATTACACTTAGTGACGTTTACCCCTACTAAACACCTCTCCTATGGTTCAGTGTTTGGGGCTGTGCTTGTCTGTTTCTGCTCTGGGAAAAAAAAAAGAGAAAGAGAAACTTCAGTTGTTTGAGTTGTTTACTTGTTAAGTTTTTGCTTTGAAAAGGTTAGTGATAACATGAATTTTATTAATAAACTGGAGCAAACCTTGATTAGATTAACAATAGCTGCATCTGTGATGTGGCTTAATTTGCCTGAATACTTCAAACAGATGTGAATGTTGTGAAAAAACTAGTATTGTTTACAGGTTTAGTGATGCTGTTGTGAATACTTAGAAATAAAATCTGCAGGAAACATAAATAAATGATTGCATCATTGCTTGAAATAGCTAAGTTAAACCTCCTGAATATTTGCCGTGCTGAATGTGAGCGTCGAGAGGCCTTTAAAAACCCTTATCATTCGAGCCCTGCAGATGATATCGGCTGCGTCTCATTACTGTTATTTCTGAGGATGATGTCTGCCTTTCCTGCAGCAAAATTAGCAAAGAGATACAGACTAAAACCCGATCTTGAAACAGAGCAATCATGCAAGAAGTTAATACCAGTCAGGGATATTTGTGCTTAATCCCTGTCATGAGAAAAGGAAAATAGGACCTTACATTTCCCTGCAGATCTGCTGTGGCTTTATTATTCATCGTTGCATTAATCAACTTGTGCTGCCCCCTTTTTTTGCTGTTACTAAGTGCTTCCTTCACATCCATTCAGTGGATCCTAAATATCCTCCCTCTCCTGGGTGTGTGCTTGATTGTGCATAGGAAATGAAATTGGAAACTTTAGAGCTCCATTTAAAGTGCGAGTCCCTGGAGCGACCCCCTCTCTAACCTTAATCATGTTTGATCAAGATCCTTGGGTTCCTATGTTTATGATTTTGACTGAAGCAGCTTGAATGAAATGTTCTGCAACCTGTGGCTCTAGGGCCACATGTGGCTCCTTGATCCCGCTGCAGCGGCCCTTCTTTTGACCAAAAATACATGATTAATTTTCAAAACGACACCAGAAAAACTTAATTATAACAGATTTCCTGTCCTTTGTTTTGCAAATATGTAAATGATAATAATATTACATAGAGAAAAACATATTAATGAAATCATGCTAGTCTTTTAGACACTTCATTAATCCAACTTCCAGCTCCACGGTGTGATTTTTTAAGAGAAGAAAAACACAAAGAGCAGTTTAGCAAACATTTCACAGACTATAAGTCATTAAAAAAGGGGGTTCAGCATAAATATGGAAAACAATGTGATAACAATAGGAATTAGAAGTAGAAGCTCACCATTAGTAAAACTAATAAAGTTTAAATAAATGAAGCTCTCTGTTTTTATTTAAAAAGTAAAATAAGTTACAAGTCCCATTTAAAAAGTGTTTGTTGGTGAAAAGTCACAGTGAGAATTTTAAATCCAAGAAAAGGTAAATGTGGGTATTTACTATCTTATATGGGAGCTGGGAGACATCGAATATAATTCAGTTTTAATAGAGACAAACAAAGTTTGTTTATCTTTGCAGCTTTTCTATTTAAAGACAAATTGTGGTGTTTTTATTTAATACTTCGTTGACTAAACTTCAGCTCCCTGCATAAAACACGAAAGCTTGGAGACAAATTAAGAAATTCTGTTCTTGGCTTTGGTGGTAACAACATTTGCAAAAAAAATATAATGGATTAATAGATGTCACTTAAAGCATTTGTTGCATTTATGCTCAAATATGTGTTGCATTTTTACCCTTTTCCCATAGAATTTGATTCTACTTGCTAATCAATATTGCTATTGATGAACAGCAAATAAAAACCATTACAGCAACCAGCCCTAATTTTTCAGCTGAATTGATTTCATTTTAGATGATTCATACACGTGCGTCGGCGCCCCACCACCACTGTGAGTGTGTTTTACCTTGACTTTATGCGAGAGAGACGTTATTCATCACCAACAGAATGTCCCTTCTTCACACCCCAATAAAAAGCAGAGTAATGAAGCTTCTCTGGGCGCTGTCAACCCAACACTGCTTTATAAAGGATGACACAATTATATTTTACCAGCTCACCAAAAATGCTGACAAGCCCTGGCTCAATAAAATGCAATTCTGTACCTAGAGAAGCATGCTGGTTTCTCTGCTGTAGAGTCATAGCTCATGAACTGCAGCCTTGAAATGCTTATCAAATAACTTGTACTTTACAATTACGCTGATATAAAGTCGGTAGGGTGATATTAGGAATACAGAGTAATGTATAACTTTGTTTTAGAAGCTTTCTACCCACTGTACTTCGTGCAAACTTAACATTTTCATACTTGGAAATAGTTTTACATCTGTCACAGGCAAATTTAAAGTCCATGTTTTCTCCTCTCAAAAATGCATAAACAGGCATGACATCTGCCTCTGAGCAAACAGAAGCTAATGCTGCATTACAGTCAGTCAGTCAACTTGGAAAAGGTTTGTCTGAAGTATGATGGATGATGTGGCGACAGCATTCAAAGGCAGCTGCTTCCTAAACCTGAAATCTTGCACTTTCAGAGACAGACGGCATGATGCTGCAGACAGCCGACCGCCGACGCCCCACTGCTTGACGCTCACCAGCGGCAGCAGGATGTGGCTGCTTCTTAGCGGACTGCATGTTTCTTTTTTTTCTTCTTCTTTTTTTCCTTGGAGAGAGACACATCTGGCCTTGGATAATCTCTCTTTAGTCTTCCACCCTGTAATGCATGCAAAGCTCTGCTCCATGTAATTCCCCAACTGCTTTTTTTTGCCTTGCCAAGTGTAAAAAGGCCAGCACTGTGAAGTATACTGATATTTTTGACCAGTGTGCATAGTTTGTCCACAAAAAGGATGATTGTACTTGGAAGTAGGCATGGAACAATTCCCAGTTTCAAGGTTCCACCATGCCACATTCTTAAAAAGTCACAGTGTTGAAACCACTAAATTTTTTCCACATACAATTTGTGCAGTTTAAATGGCTTTTAATTAAAAAAACAGAGAGAAAGCCTTTTTATTTCTGTTTGTTTTGTCCCTCCTCTGGTCCCATGGTGTGCCGAGCAGTCCTCCCCCTTTCCTACCTGTTGCTCTGAGCTGTCATTCAGCTGTGTGCAGTGGTCGAGGGGGGAATTCCCCTAAACTTTTATACTTATTTAAAAGAAAGATGTCAGTTGGTTGTACATTTTATTGGGCTGATAATAACACAATCAGTCATGGCTCGTCTACCAGAGAAGCAACACCTGTGTCTCTTTTAAAAGTAATGCTGTTTTGAAACAAGTGTTTACAACAAGGTATAAGAGTTAGCATGTTAGAAGATGAAATATACTCTAACATATACTAATACAGCCATAAAACAATCATTAATAAGCATAATGTGATATTATTTAGGCAGCAAAAACATTTGTAATTGCATTTTTGAGGTTTAAATAAAATCAAATGCATCATGTATTTGATTTTTTTTTTTATATTTTTGTTTTAATACAGTAAAACCGTGTTTTTTTTGTGCATATCATCAGAATCTCGATCCTTAGTTACAAGTGAGGCAGAATAAGTAAAGCTGAACAATAATAATAAATCTATATTTGTTGAAACATTTTTTTTTAACTAAAAGAACATACAGCTACAAAATGATGCTAAATCAAAATAAAACATTGTTTTATAGTTAACTATTAGGATGTTTGTTTGTTTTTTTATTATTTTTAGTATGTGTGAAACAGAGTAATAAATATCAATGCCTTGCAAGAGGAAATTTAGAGAAAATTGAGATTGAACATCATGCAATGTTAATGGTAATGAAATGTGCAGTACGTAGCTCCGAGCGTTTGGAATATAATATTTACTTGCAGTACCACACTTGTTTATTTATTAAAAGAGGAATTGTCTGCTTCACTTGCTATCACTGAGGCTTGACAGCTGCAGAGTCCAGGTGATGCATGAGCCAATATGTGGACTGGAGAGGGTTCAACATCGCACATCAATATGAAAATCAGTTTCTGGCAGAAATAGCCCTAGGCAGTACATCCAGCTCCAAAAAGTGACTAATCTTAGGGTCATAAACCCTGCACAAGACGCCCAGGGTCTTTTAAGAGAGACAGAATTCAGAAATGCCATCATTTTCCATTCCACAAGCCAAGGACCTCGCTCCTTGCATTAGCAGATTTCTTTTAATAGTGTGTGAAATAGCAGGGTTGCCAGAACTAAGCAGGAGCAAATAAAAGAGGGAGAGAGGGGGATAGTGAAAGGTGACCTTAGTCTCTGGAGTTCCAGATTAAAAACTTCAAATACTCAGCCAGTGGTGCTCCTAAAGAAGCAAAAGACCACAGGCACAATGTTACTGTGTTACTGTAGATGGAGGTGGCTGCCAAATATCATCTTCTTACAGAGGGGGATTATGAATTTCACAAGGCAATGGCGGTCCCATTGGTGGGAATATTAGTTCACATATTGTTCCTCAGTTTGGAATATAATTATGTTTATTTTTTGCATTTTCTTTTACTGACTTATAGAAGTTCCTTGCAGTACTCTAATTTAGGACTAGACTGCAATACAAAGAGTCTTCAACATACAATATCTGCAGAAAAGTATATGGCTTTGTCTTTGGTTTATTTAAAGATCAGTAAAATTAAGTAGCAAATAATGGTCATATTTTAATAGAGCACTGATATAAGGATTATTATGGATTACAGAGAACAGTTGTAACATACAGAACTTCAAAAATAACTATTCAAACCCAGGTTGTAGCATCCCAGCACCTCAAATGTTTTCAGTGTCCTGCCACTGCTTCCAATGAGTGGCATTATGCATTGTATGTGATCAGGCAGAACGTCTCCCTCCAACGGCTCGATACTAACTCAGCTCACTTAATTACCCAGTTTGCCAGAAAAAAGAGAAAGACTAAAATCATTTTACTCATGAGAAGAGAGAAACAAAAGCTCTCCAAATCCTTGAATGGATTTCTATCTCAAAGCTCATGGTGGAGACATTCTGAACTGTAGCATCGGCGGCTGCTTTAATTACTGTTCAATGACTTTACTCTGAGTCCTTGACCCAGTTTAGATCCCTTATCAAAAACAGCCATGCTCTGAGAAAAGATTACTTTTTAAACTTTGTGAAGAGGGTAGGGCAGACAGAAAACAAGCAAGTGCCACTGCACAAATACATGGGGAGGGACACAGCCTCGAGTAATTTGGAAAGCAATAGCCCATTCCAAGATGTGGTGTCGGGCTGGCATCCATTTAGCTCTTACATTCCTTTTCTTGAGCCAGATGGCTATGGAATTACACATTTTTTAATCTAAAGCTTGAATGTCTCAAAGCTTGGGGAAATCTTCCTGGGATAGCCATTTTGGATTTATTTGCAGAGGAGACTGTGTCTTGCCCTCCAGGCAACATTTGACAGTTAATAAGAAGTTTGACACTGTATGTCCAGAGTCCTTTTGGTAAGACTGAGACGTAAGTCCAACTTGTGTGTGCTGTAAATGGAGCATAGACAAGAAAACTTGGCTTATTTAGTTTTGTTTCATTTTGTTCATGTTTTAAAATATACTGTATAGATTAATTATTGTATAAACATGTAATATATAGATAATAATTGCCCTGAAATAATGTGGTACATTAAAAAAGCTTGTTCTACAAAACCTTCAGGTTTTGAACTCATCATCAATGGAATTATAAATAGCACAAATATAATGTAGTCATCATATTACCAAGCACAGAAATCATCCTACCGGTGAAGGATTTAAAAAAAGGGCAAGATGCTAGCTCGAAAATGATCACTAAATAAACACAAGATAGGTTTAAAAACTTTTTTTAACTTTTCGCAGAACTTTTTTAGCATATTTAGCACACAATTTTCTCTTTACACAGGAAACAGTTGCAAAAACATGACATGGTCACAATTGACTGTCATGTGGATTGTTTAATTTATAGCTTACTAAGTATGAATCATCTTTAATTAATGATGTTTTCAAGGTTAATTAATCATTTATTAATGACTGAATAAGGCTACATAAGGTGCGGTTATTATAAAGTGCTATCAAAAGTTTTAGGAGTTTTAAGAGAGAAACAGGAACTAAAAATATATTGGCTGGCCAACTGGTGTTAGATGAGTGTAAACCACATTTTATCTACACTATAAATCTTTAGTTTTACTTCTGCATTGCTTACTTTTCTTTTTCTGTTTTTATATGATTTTGTTTAAGCTTAAGGTTAAGCTTTTTTGTAAATTTCAAGTTTGCACTTTTACATTTTGCTAGTAACTACACACCTGAATCATGCAGATCAGTCACTGTGAGGTTTCATCGTTTGAACCAGACTCTTCCATGTCACAGTGGGAAAGTCCCACTCTCACAGACCTCATAAAAGCAATTGATTGTACTACAAACAGATGATAGCATATACTGGCTACAGGCTCAAGAGTTAAGAGAACTAAACCACCAAATTTAAAAAAAGAAACCAAAAAGAACTGTCATCTGTTAGTGGACTTTGGTAGTGCTGGACATACAGTAACTAAGTGAATGCTGGCTGTGCCTTATATTAGAGTAGTAGTATAAAAGTAAAACAGACTTATTTTATTTACTTTGAAAGCTTTAAAACTTCTCAATCTTTAGTTACAGTTTTCTTTTAATTAATCTTTTTTTTTTCTCCTCTTGGCAAACTGAGCGTATCCCTGCCGAATCAAATATTAGTAACAATAATCTTGATAGATTTGTTGTGTCTAGGTTTGTCAGAAGTCTATATTTGCTGAATCAATACTACTTTTTTTTCTTTTTTTAATTTTTGAACAAAACCTAGATGACATTTTGCAGTGAGATATTTTACAGGATCACAGTAATCTTCTGGCCTGTGAGTTGTGACTTACAGTTCAAGGAATCTTCTTGAAGACATTTCTCTTTTATTAACACGCACAAATATGAGTCCAGCAGGTACTCATTGGTCTTCCCTCTACAGCATCAAGTATTGCACTCAAAGGTTAATTAGAAAAAGTATCTCCTGAGCTGAAAACAAATGGTACCATGGAGTCCCCCTGCTGGCAGACGAGTTAATCTATGGTAGGTCTCTTCGCTGGTCCACCTGCGATCTGTCTCCGTCACTCAACTGATAGTCCCTGCAGGCCGCTAAGAGGATATGCTTCATTGCACCGTTGTGACTAGCCTGCTAATGAATACAAAGGAGCCTAGGACATACATACGCCCACAAAAAGTCTGAGAAGACTCCTGTGGCAGCTTCGATCATTCTTTGGCTGGATGTCGGCTCAAATGAAGCGGAACAAGGCTGCTGGACTGAAAGTGAAAAGAGAAATGCCACTCAACCAGGACAGTGATTTCTCTGATGTTTGAGATTCATTCAATGAACCCTGATAGATCCCTGAGGGTTAAGGAATAGGTTTCAGTTTGTGGGGAAATCTGATGTGAAAGTTTAATATGTTTGAAGATTAAACTGTAAGATAAGTAATATAGAAAATGGGAGTGGAAATAGTTCTTAATGCATGTAGCTCGTGTCCAAGGTTCTTACTGATCAAAATAAATACATTGTCATAACACATTAGAGGTTTATATTCAGACTGAGAACCTGAGAGGATAATAGAATAAATATTTGGTTTATCTCACAAAACGGTATCAGTTTTTAGCAGCCACTTTTATTGACCTTCAGAAAAGCTTGCATGCATGCCAGAAATTTAAACAAGCAATAATGTAATATCATGGCAAACACCTTTATGACAGATTTTAAAGGTTATAAATTTAGCCAAGATGCAGCAATGAGGTTAAGAGCTGAATAAGCAGTCATTTAGTTTATTACAGTAATTTCAATAATGCTGTTTTTTGATTTTACTAAAAAGCCTGTGCACATTGGTCAGGATGATTTGTTATAGTGTGTCATTCTAGACATCTAAATGTCATCAAAGAACACCAACATTCAAATAGGATCTCACTGCTTTAATTATTGACACAGGAAGAGGAGATTCATATGTACTAATCCAAGTTATTTAAATAGAACAATTAAAATAAAACACTTTCAAATGCTTTTTCCATATTGTTCATTAGGCTATGTTACACTAAATGATTCAAACAAAACTGTGTTTGAATTATTAAGCAGCAGTAGAGCAGGACAAAAAGTTTTGCAGATTGGAGTACCAACTTACACCTTTTTAAAGTAAAGAGAAATAGGATCTCTGGGACTAAACTATTTTAGCTCGTGGGCTGGAGCAGTTCTGAAGATGTTAATCACTGGAGTTATCTTCAAATGTTTGAATAAACAAACAAACAAACAAAAAGAACAATGCATTTACTGAGCAACTGCATAAACAGAAGAACTGTTGATGAGAACGGTCAGAAATAAGCAGAAGTCTATGGTAACCTACTACAGATGAAGAGAACAGAAAAGCATTAGAGAATGCACACCACATGAAATCTTCAGGAGAAACTAATAAAACTAGCACTGACAGGAAATGCTATTTTCTTTGTCTTTAGGGTGTAAGGCATTTTTCTGAGAATTAAATCAGTGTGACTTACAAAAGGAACACAAAGACTTCACTTGATCATTTAACTGTTGGTTTCATTTGTCCATCTCCAGCACTTCTTATATCCCGAAAATTAAATTATCGAATGATTTGAAGTTTTTGCTGCAGATATAACCTGTGATGTAGCCACATTGTGTCTTGAGTTTATCACTGTATGCCAAGGCTGAAAAATATGTTGCGAATATATCATCATTGCAATATCAGTGAGTGCAATGCCAATATTGCAAAGAACTGCTTAGACTGCAATAAATCAAGGAGCATTATGTTTCAAGTACCATGTGTTTATGTCCTGTGTGCTGACAACATATTTGGTCACTCCAGTGGACTCTCACTGGCCTTGACGGTCATACCTGGTTTAGATGATACTGATGATAGAAGATAAAGTGAGGAGCAAGAAAATTTGGGATTTTCACAATATTAAACAATACTATCACACATTGCAAGTTTTTCTAAAATCATGCACCCCTTCTCTAGATTAACATAGACTTACCCACATCTTACCTTCTCAGTAAACTAATAAACCCCTCTCCAAGTTTGCAAAACTCATTGATGCACAAAAATGATGAAAAATAAAATGTAGTAAAATAATGCATTTTAAAAGATTGGATTTAGATAAAAAAATAACAGTATTTATTTTTCAAAAGTGGTACAAATAAAATAAATAAGACAGTGTTTGACAAAATTACAGACTTAGTTTCCTTTATGAAACATAAAAGTTGATAGACTTTCTGTACATTTTTGCATTTTTTCCAGACTCATATTTTGCCAAGTCCACAGTATCAGCTGTTTCCAAAGTGTTGGTCATCCCCTTTTACTGTAAGCTACAGGCAGAGCAATTTTAGTTGATCATACAGTAAGTGCATGTGTTCATCACCAGGACTGGAGTCACAAACTGTCCCCAGAAGACCCTAATAATTGTCCTATGAGTGATAACAATCACTTCATTTAGTCCTACATTGCCTATGATGGGGCTCATTCACTGGGAGCCTGGAATGACAGTATATTATGAGGAACACTGGCCTGTCTATGGAGTGACAGCATGAGGGTGTGAAATCTTGTCCCCTTTCATCAAAAGAGTTATGATCAGTCAAGTTGGGCTCGTAACAAATAGCAGGCTTTGCACTTTTATCAGCAATGCCGTGACCCTCAACGCTGTGACCTCATCATTAATAAGGGAAAGCCAGATGATAGATCAAAGCATGGTTCAGTGGAGCATCCCTGGGCCAGAGCTGGCCTTGAATCGTTCATCACACCATCCCTGTGGGGACTTTACGAGGGTCCAGGGAGAGAGGACGATCTCTTGGCTGTCACATTTGTTTTACTGCTTTTGATAATGGCTCGCTTTTAGAGGATGATACACATAGGAATTTCTCATTAACACATGGCTGTGATTTTAGCTGTGACGACATCTGACAAAACTGGAGTGTTACACAATGAGATCAAAAATCTGTTCCATCATTTTAATGGAGCAGTCGGGTTCAGGCCTAAATCGTTTATTTGGAATCCTCGAAGAAATATTCATAGAAATTGAAACAACTAAAAAGCACCAAAAAGACAAAAGCAAGCCGACCCAGCTAAACAAGGTTTGTATAACATAATATTGGTGTTTGTTTAATTTAATAACCCTTTTCTATATTGCACAACAATTGCCTTTTTGGCTTTAACTTTTGTTGGTTATTAGCTGTACTGATGTCATCTGGTGGTTGAACGGACCCAAATGCAGGCAAGCAGAAGGGAGGTGGATGAGGATCAAAACTAGAAATTTAATAACTAAACTGGCAGATATCCAAGGATGCATAATGAGACAAAACAGCAACCATCAGGAAGAACCAGGAGCTAACAGGGCAATCTGACAAGAACTGTGGAAAATAAAGAGTATATAAGCAGGGATGGTTGATGAGTAAGTGACAACAGATGTGCTGATTACTCATGAAATACAGGTGGCATGTGAGGAGCTGGAAACAAGGACATCTTGTGTCCATAAATATGACTCAAATGAATAACCAAAAGTGACTAAGCTCATATATAAAAAAGAAATACAGAGATCAACACAAACAACAACAAAAACAAAAAACACCTTATCTTAACCATGGCAGTTAATGTTAGTTTTCATTTATTGATGGATCAATTGATGGAAGGGAAGCCAAAACAACAAAAGCGGAAATCCATCACTTTATTCCGTCCCCATACAATTTCATTGTTTTAATTTGTCAATTTGGTATGTTTGTTATGCTCACAACAATATAAGCATAATTCTCATATCTACTGTAAGTTTTAGTTAGGAGTTTTTCAAAAGAATAAAGAAATAGGGCATATTAATAAAATAAAATTTGTGTGAGGCATTCTGCAGTTTAGAGGTTATTTGTGCCTTGACATTAAGGCTGCACTGTGTCCTCGTCAACTTTCTGTGTCAGCCATCTTGAATCTGGTTGACTTTAAAAATCCATCAGTTGTAGATGAACATCCAGCAATTACGTTCTGAGAGTTTCATTAGAATCCATACTGATTTGTGGAATATTTTGCTAACATGGCAGAAAAACGAACACACACGCACTTAAATTATTGATCACCACCAAAATTTGGGAGATACAAATAAATAAATAAATAAAAATAAAACAACAACAACAAAAAATAAACTTTTTGTCGCAGAAGTCATCCAACATTTCTTCACATTGGACATGTTTTGTTATAGTCCAGTCATCCATATCCCTCAGGTTGCTTTTCTCCAACAATCATAGGGACAGTTTCTTTCAGCTCAGAGAGACATAGCTCAACTCCTACAGGTAGCAGCTGACATGACTATTAGTCTTTCTTCTGCTACTTGCAGGTGTCAGACTCGCCGGTGCTCACTTGTCAGTGCTGCTCTGTGTGCTGTCTGAGGTGATTCATCTTCTTGCCAGCATCATTAACTTCCTTGTGAAAGGACTGGCAGAAGGAGACTCAAAGTGGGGCTCCAAAGAGTTTATGTGCCTTGTCAGGAGCTACTTTCCCTCCTCAGTAATCAGATCGAAACTTCTCCTTCTTCTATCTACTTTTTGTGATTTTAATTGTTTTTTTGTCCTTTTTGTCTCACAACGGAAGCTGGAGTCCTAAAACTCCTTCGTTTAGAACAGGAAAT
Source organism: Kryptolebias marmoratus (assembly GCF_001649575.2). Lineage (NCBI taxonomy): Eukaryota > Metazoa > Chordata > Actinopteri > Cyprinodontiformes > Rivulidae > Kryptolebias > Kryptolebias marmoratus. The sequence continues at coordinate 6,587,020 of NC_051435.1, read as the reverse complement.
GTAATATTCGGAGAACTGTGTAAAATTTTCATGAATGAATTAATTTAATCTGGACACCATTCAATAATGGAATGAATGTTGCAATTATGATAGCAGAGTTAAAATATAAAGAGGAAATGTGTCTGCACATTTATCAACTGTTAAAGCAAACAAACCGAGAAAGGCATGAAAACACTCTCGGCATTTTTCTATTTTTTTTGCTTGTTTGTTTTTTTCTCCATTAAACTAATGAGTTTTTGTTGCTCACCATTAATTGCTTCATTTCAGTTCTTCTGCTGATATGTATTTCCGCAATAGCATAAATTCATTGACTGGTTGCCTTATTTAGGCTCCAAAATGAAACAACTTAATTAGTGATTGAAACATAAAGACCTGTCAAATTAACCTTTGTTACACTACATTACATTTCTGCATTAAATCAAAATGAATTTTTGCAAGCTTGGCCCAAGATATCAGTTTATAGGTCACAGCTGAAAAACATAACAAACTGATATGTCTGGGTTTGATGAGGCTTTTAAAAAGAGTGCAATGTTCAGAGATGTGTCCCTGTGGTACTGTGAGTAAATGCATTGGTTTAGGAAGTGATGATGCATTCAAAGCCCTACAATATTTAATGTAGCAGAACACTTAGCAGTTTGTGGAAGTTATTGAAATGAAATCAAGTAATTAATAAAAATTCAAGGCTGTTATATTAAGGTTTACAGATGGGTCCATGCTCTTGGTTTATTACAGATTAGCTGCCTCTTCCATCTGCCTGTCTATCTAACTTCGTATTGCTTTAAATTTCAAAGATTGTTTTTTTTTGTTCCTGCAAGAAAATAAGAAAAAAGCCCAACCACTTGACCCGTTTCTCTTTTTTTTTTTTTTCTTTGAAACCTACCACGTTTTCACCTGCTTTATAACAAGTTATTATCCAATATGGTAGCCTCTTGAGAGCTTGTGAAAAGTGGCAGAGGGTCTCTTCTGGGAAGTTATTAAGCTGCAGTATGGACTCTGAAGGACCACTATAGACTGTCCTTCCTCTTGCAAGTGTTTCATTACGAAGCTGCAAAGAAACAAACTCAGTTTAGGTCTCACCTCCTTAGGTTTTTCTTTTTTTTTTACAGTCATGTTTTATAGTTTTGCTTCTAAGGTTTGCTGTGGCAGATGGAAATATAAATATAAATTAAAAAATGTGTCCTTTTGAAATGATCACCTATGCCTTTTCAGTCTAAATGAAGTTTTAAACAATAATAAATTGCAGTTTTAGAAGGGCCACAGTAGTTTGGTGGTCAGTTTTGTTATCCTGAGGCTGTGGGTTCAAGCCCGGGTTGTGGCAGGAAGGGCATCCAGTGTAAAACAATTGCCAAATCTTTCGTGTGAAATCGCTTGCTGTGGCGACCCCTGAAGAAGGGAGCAGCTGAAAGAAAAACAACAATAATAAATTGCAGTGTTACCATTTTTATTGCCCGCCACTGAAGGCAAACCAGCACTATTGTTTTTGCTCATGCCTGCGTTTCTGTGCATGAGTGTGAGTATTCATTTTGTAGCATTAACAAAATATCTCATGAACCACTGGACCATCTCTCAGAAAACAATCAGAGTATGTGCAAATACAACTGATTAACTTCAGGAGTCAACACCATTCATGTTGACTGCCACAGCTAAGTGACTTTTGTGAACACAAACATGTCTATAATAATGGATTTTACAGACTTTAGGCTAAATTCTGATGTGGTAGTAGTTGAGCTTTATTCTCAACAACTACTGTGACACATCTTGCAAGATCTCACACTGTCACAAGAGATTTAAAAGGTTTGACCAAAACAACTCAAAGTTTGGCATTTCTCAATATAAGAGGATTTTAGTTTAAAACTCTGGCTTGAAAGGTGGTGGGCAAGAGGTGCTAGGCCTTTAATCTATGTGACGAAGGTTAAAATAAAAAGACTTAGCTTTCATTTAGCTGTTGACATTATCTGAAAATTTTGGTCTAACACTATGTGCTACACATTTGTGTCTATAAATTAGAAGATGATGGTATTTTTTCTCCTTAAGCACTGCAGAGCTGAAAAAAATCCCAGACGATTCACATTTCTTGCTCAGTAATGCAGCTCATAGAAACTGCACACCCATTTGTTTAGCATCACTGTTTGTTATGTTGCAGACAACTAAGCCAGCAAACCTCCTCCTTGGATTTGCACTGTTTGTTAATAGGGTTATAGGAAGGGAGCACGAGGAGGGAGAAAGGGGGGGTACTAATAGGAAAAGCACCAAATACAGGGGGAGTTTCATCTCTTGTGTCTCCACATGATTAGTTTAACAGCTCCTTTGATCTTTTGCTGTGATTGAAGTGTTTAAGTGGAACATGGGGGGCAATGGCAGAGCCAGAGAGCAGCCGCCGAGTGCTGCACCACAAAATGCCTATGAGGCACAACATCTTAATGTCAGAGGGAAATTAAAACACTTTTCCATTACCAAGGCCCTTGAATCTTAATTCATTTGTCCACACACAAAACAAAGTAGGTGACAGGGTCAGTAAATGCTGTGTGAATAAGATGTGAATGTTGACATTTGAGAGCAGGTAGAAAAAGAGTATAATTTCAATATATACATTTATATGAGAAGCAGACTACAATTTTGGAAGAGAGTGGAGCCTTTGCACTGAAGAGAGATTTTATACAGATTAAAGCCATAAATACAAATGCCAGTGAGAAGTAACATTTATAATTAAACCTCTAAAAAAAGGACTGATATCTGCAATGAGGTAGAAATGTGTTAATCAAATTGGCTTGTCTATCATGCTCAAAGAAACTTCAAAACATGGCAAAAAGAAAAGAGAACCACTGAAAATGTGTTGAACTTCTAAAAAGATGCTGGGTTTTGCTTGCTGAAATATGTATTATGAATTATGTTTTCAGAGTTCCTTGTCATTGTCCAAAAAGTACAACAAAATTATATGCGACTGTGCATCATGTTTTTGTTCTATATGCAACCATTAAAAAATAATTACTAATATATAGACCAATTTAAAATTGTTTATATATATATATATATATATATATATATCACACACACACCGATGCATGTGTGTGTGTGTGTGTGTGTGTGTGTGTGTGTGTGTGTGTGTGTGTGTGTGTGTGTGTGTGTGCATAAAAAATGTGTGTGTCATTTTGATTGCATGGTTGCTCACAGCTAAGAATATTGATTGCACAAGGTAGACTATTGCACTGGTTAATAAAGAGAGGAGTACCCTTTAATGGTGTGGTAGTAGCTATTAGACCTAATAGCTGAATACCTATTAAGCTCTTTCTTCCCTGTAAGACAATAAGATATGTATGTTGATATAAAGGGTACAGTATGATTGAGGGATAATATGTATTTTTATCCAAATGGTTTGGTTTAATATGCACTGAGTATGATTCAAAAGCCAGAGTCACAAATGTTCTGGTATTTTTTTTTAAAGAAAGAAAGAAAAAGAAAAAAAAAAACATTTATTGCTTGACGACACAAGAACATAAATGTTAGTGAAATATTGTCCAGCTGAATTACCACAACTCCAAAGTATAAATCATGTTACAAAAACATTGAAAAGTTACATATTTTTAACAATACAGTAAGTCAGGAAAATTAACTTTAACATTTCTGAGGAGCGCTATGTCCAAGATGTGATTGAAAATATAATATATATCTTTATCTTTTCTGTTGCTGTTCTGGTTAATGTGTTGAAAAGTTTTGATTGCTCACTTTTATTCTAAACTTACCACCATTTACTTTTTTTTAACTGACCTGACAGCAGTTGATGGCTGATTTTGGATGCTTGTAGCTGCTTGTATTGTAGTGGAGAGCTTGTTAGTCCATGGATTAGGAGTAGTGCAATACTGCTGTCACAGACATGATGGCATCAGCAAAGGTAGATGTCACCTAATCTGTGTGACCGGAGTTGATTTCATGGTGTCTTTTAATGATGTTGCCAAGGGCTCATCCGTGACCCACGGAAATTGAGAGGACCCTTAAAATGACACCATCTCTTATTGGAATGTCATCACATTTAACATTTAACTTTGCTGGCAATACTAGTTAGAAGTTAAATAAATAAAAAATTATACAATTTTTATCCATCTGGTGTGGTTTAGGCCATAGATCAGGAAGACCTTTGATTAGTGTTTAGCAAAAGTAAAATACAATTTTGTTCATATTTTCAAATAGTAAGCCTACATTTCACCTCCAACATTCCAAAAGGAAATGTGTGTGTTTGACAATTGTAATGCTGTCCAACACAACAGGTTCGGCTGTGGTTAGTGGAGTGTAAACTTCCACAAATCCAATAAAGAACTTGACAGAGCTGCTAACGATGCTCTGATAGCACTCAGGATTCAGGGTTGCACAGTGAGGAAAAAAAACTGCACTCTGATAGTAAAGAGCCTCTTCTCTCCAGAGATTTTTTTTTTTTTACAAAAATATCTCACAAAGGTTATTGTTGAGGCAGTCAGGTAATGGATGGATTTCTTATTAAATCCATACTGTCAAAAATAGTCACAGCGTCACATATTTGTCTGCCCCACCAAACATTAGCCATCAACTCCTGCAAACCCTGACACACTCTGGAGTTGTAGTCATAAGCTTGAGGTATCATCCAGACACACTTCACAACACAAACAATTTGCTACCTGTAATGTCATGTCAATACCGTTGGACAAAAGACAGATGTTGTTATTATTTTGTCATTTTGACTCCTTGCACCAACTGGGGAACCTCAGAGATCCTGCTGCACCGTAATGTCAGCTAATGAACGGAGAGTCGAAAAAGCACAGCAGATTTGTTACCGGTGACAGAAAGCAGTGATGGATTCAAGAGTGAACATCCACAGCACAGCAGGCTGCAGACTGTCTAAAAGGTGGAGTGACACAGTGCCAGGTAAAGGTAAAACTGCAAATATGTAAATAAGCAACTAAAATTTGTTCAATTTTTGGGGTGTTATAATCCACATCTAAAAGGAAATTTGCTGTATAAACTGTAATAACATCAAAATGGTACACAATAACTGCATTTTTAAAAATTTCTTCACAAGTTGTATTTGTAAGGACTAATGCTTTAATATTTTGTCTGTTTGTGGTGTTCAAGATAATAACGTATGATCAAACAATTTTCTTGCCTTTTTTATACTGTATTAAGTACACATACTTTTTTGTCCATGTCTTATTTTAATATTTTTTTCTCTAAATCAAATATTAGTTTTGTTTTTTTCTCTAGTCAAAAAAATGTCATTTATAAACACACATAAGTGTTTGTGGTATATTTATAATAATATATTTTTGAGTTTGAGGACCATGGCTGAAACCAAACCTAGAGTACAAACACGTAAAGATAGCTTCCAAGCCAAGGTATCAAATTAAAAAAGATTAAAGATTGCTGTGTTTGCCTTTTCATTCTTGTGTGACTGTCCTACATCAATGCTAAACAGAGAGAGATAAGCCTTCACTCTGTGATTTCGAGCAGTAGATGGACCAGCCTTTGATTAGGGTCTATCATCTGATAAAAAGAAACTGAATAAAAGAACAATAGCTAGATTGGTGTTTGTGTTACCAACAGGAAAATAATTTGCCAGAGATGATATATGAGCAGTGGGTAAGAACACATTAGCAGAAATATTGCATCTTTGTAAAGCTATTGTTTAAAACTAACATGTATAGAGAGTCTTAGATCTATCTTATGTAAAAAGTCAATAAAATGCACAATGAAATTTTGCCTGATCCCCTGAGTTACACTGTACAAAACATGCAAGTGTCAATTTCCGGGTTTTGCAAATTTTTTCAGTTGCTGTCGTTGAACTTGTTGTCTGTGCTCACACCAGCTTAAATCAGGAGAGATTATCCACTGATTCTTGTTAGAACCGCAATCACTCCAATTACACATGCTCCAAAGTGACTTTTCCCAGTCATCTAGCCTTGGGATTTCTTTAGCCATCAATTAGAAACGTCACTTCTAATCTGAGCCTGCTTCCCAGACACTGGTCATTTCCCATTAGAGTCATTTTCCCCAGGATCCCATGGAGCGATAGACATCTCCGCAGCTCAATAGAGGAGACGTGGAGGAGACCGTAATTAAAGAGGTGGCATTTACTCTCAGTCGGGCCCTTTCAGAGATCTGAATCTGCAATTACCTTCCAGAAAATAGCGTTGTCAGGACAGGACCCGTGTTAATAATGGGCCCCATCTCTGGGGCAGGGTACAGAATGCAATCATTTCCACTGAAGCCGCACTTTGATTGTTTATCGCTTTACCCAGGGTTATCAGCCACTCTACTGTAGTGAATGTACACAGAGGAAAATAATCCTGTGGGCTGCAAGCAGGCCTCTATTCGAGCATTTTGCTGAGTGGTGACTGCACTCATAAAGGGTAACTTTTACACCGCACTCATAAAAGCTGTAATATCAGGGATAAGAGTTACCAAGCAGCCGTCACTAAGTCTATCTATAAACTTGTTTCACTCTTTTTTTCCTCCCTCCCTATCTCTCACACACATTTTTTGTTTCATTCAAACTCACATATACACACAAACACGCACACACACACACACTGGAAGTACTCTGACTCCCCTAAGTCTCTACCAGCTCATGCCAGACTTTCCACATACTTTATCAAGTGCATAAGGACCATTTGCACAGAAGGCAATTAAAAGCTTTAGTGGTTCCTGCAGTCAGAGGGGTAGTTTGGGGGCCCCAGTCGACATATGAGCCAACACCTTATTGGAGAGGGCTGGCTTTGTGCAGCAAAATAGCTTCAGTAATTTATACCAAATAGACTGCAGGTAGAGTACGAGAGCCAAGAGGAACGCATCTGCATTAATCAATATGAAATTATCCTGGATGTAATTTGTGGATGGGAAGCCATGCACCTGCCCGGAAATGTGATTGGGGAAGTCTGCAGAAAAATAAGTGACTAAACACTGCAAAAAAAAAATCTGGAAGTGAAGATGCAAAATCCTATCCAATTGTCTGACAAGTCCCAAGGAAAGAACGAGATGAAAGATTAGAACTGACAAATGTAAAACACTTTTGAAAACACTGATTATAAAACAAAAGAAAATGCTGGGCGGTGCAAACTTCCTGTGAGAACAGAGAGACATAAAATTCACGGCACACTAAATGTGACTTTTAGATGTACCTCACAACGGTTGTAAGGAAATAAATCTATTAGCACAGTGACAGAGATAAGAGCGTCCTTAAAGTGACCATATGCAAAGGTAGCGATAGAGAGGGTGTCCAGCAGGATTTTCACATTTGCATATCTTTTAATCAGCCCACTTTCAATCTGCATCCAAGTGTAAGGGCCAAGATCATTCTGTCACAATTTCAAACCAGTTATTTATTTATCTTTGTTTTTTAGGCACAAGGCATCTGATTTAATGTCTTTCATCAAATGCAGTTTGCTTTGTCTGAAACACACTTTTGTATTTTTCTGCTATATGACAACACTTCAAGCTCCCAATGTCATTAGTGTCAGTGAATCGAGGAAAAGCTGAGGACATTCTGGAGACCGTCTGGTCCTTCTTTGGCAGCTGGTGACCTTCCTGGTCTATGTGCTCCATGACTCTCTCCAGCCTCTTTTTTTCCTTTTTTCAGGTTTCAGACAGCCCAGCTCTCTTTATCACTCCCCAGGATCAGCAATTGCTCACCGACAGTCTCTCAGTGACGCCATGCTGTATCTCTTCAGAGCACGAATATGTGCTTTGCAAATGCAATATACAAGCAAGGGATGAATACAAAAGAGAGAAAAAGAAGAAGCAGGAAGCGTTAGGAGCATTTTGATTACCACGGTGAAGAGGCATATTTTAAACTAAAAAAAACATGAGATTGTTATTATCAGAGAGTAAAAGGAAAATGAAAACTGACAAACAGAGTAGAGACAGTTTTAATATTGCACCCTTTAGTTCGTAAAAAACTTCAGGTTTGACAGTACTCTGGAGCTATTGACTAGTATGAATAAGGCCAAGACAAAAGTGAACTGCTGCCATTTTAAAACAGTTCCAGTCTTCAAAATTTCACAATGTTCACTGTAAATTCTATTTGATTTTTTTATACCTCTATCAATTTTACATTACATGGTTATTTATATGGAATTCTATGATTATCTGCAAGTACAAATAGCAGCAGCAGCAGCAAGCTATAGCATTTCCGGTAGGAAAATCACAATATTTTTGAGGAAATAACCATATAATGTGAAATTGATGGCAGTGTAAAAGTCTGTTGTTTAAAAAAGATACTATTTTTTTTGCAAATTGGTCCATTTGGACCAGCTAATATTAGCCTGTCAATGTGGTCTGAGCAGACCCATGCTCAGAGCATCTTTAAACAACTTCAATCTTCAAAATTCTGCAGTCGTTAATGTAATAGCTAATATGTAAACCTATTCACTGCTTTTGATTTTCACATGACTTGGTTATTTTGGCAGAAATATTATGATATAGCTGCTGGAAATGGTCCCTGCTGCACCCAAAGTGCTGCAACAAAGTGCTGCTTCTGCTATTTGCACTTGCAAATCACCATACAATCTTACATAAGTTGTATACATAAGTAACTGCAATGTGAAACTGATGACAGTGTAAAGGTCTATGCTATAGCATTCACATAAAATGCTATAAAATTTTGAATATCAGTCTTAAGACAGCAGCAATTAACTTTTGTCTCAGTTGTAATAAAACTAACCGTTAGCTTGTAAATCATGTAAAAGCTAAATAGAAGGCATTACAAGAGCCATCTAAAACAGGTAAGATAATAACTGTTCATAACTTTTCCTCAGAACTCCACTTCAAAATGTCCAAACTATTCTTTCAAATCCTTACAGGAAGTTAAAAATACCTGCTGTGAGTAATTTTTCTAATTAATTCAGACTAAAAACTTGAGATAACAAAACAATATCCAGCAACAAGAGATTGTGTTAAATCTCACAATTTTTTTCATCAGCTAGTGAACCACTTGCCAATTATGCAGATTCAAACACTGAAAAAACATTTAGAGCTCTCCCTGTGATACATGGTTCATAAGCATAGTACAACCAGCTTAATTGGTTGAATTCTTCTTTTGGCAGACGAGAAACTGCACCCCCAGGCACAGATAAAAGACTTCTAAACTCTCTTTTGTGGAGCGAGGAGATGAAAGGGCAGAGAAGACAGGAGCTTGTCAGGAAGGAGCCGTTTCCAGCGGCCTGTTAGTGTGCAGGTGTAGCCGACCAGAAGAACGACAGGTTATCATCAGCTCCCTGCTTGAGAAATGAGACGTCTCATCATCAAATTGTGATGTCTTACTTCTCCCTAGAGTTCTCCACCCAATAATCCTTATGTTTTTCTGACATGACAGATGTCATGTTGTTTACAAACAGGAGAAACTGACTGTGCAATGTTGCTTGATCAAGTTGAACAGCCTCATTTTTCACTGGTATACCGTAGCTTCAAATATTACAGACAAGAATTTCTGAGGCTAGTTTTACGTTAAGTTTGTGATTATATTTTATTTTTATAATTTTTTGGCATTGTGTGGAAATACATTTATGCTGCTCTAGCTGAAGGTTTTAGATAAAAAAAAACATTTTGTCTGTGCTCAATTAAAAACATCTGTACTAATAAGGAATTATAGAGTCATGCCCAAGCAAGAAAGGCAAAAAATCAAAGTTAAATGAAAGCCTCAGCTTTGTTTGTGTCTGCTGATTGGTTTGTTTAATACTGTAAATGACAGCAAATTATTTGAGGTAAATCAAGAACTTTGATTCACAGCAACTGCTGGACTGACAGGTCTTTGAACTAATCCCTTTTAACTCGATTACGACAAAAACACTGACTCTAGTTTCCATGAGAATTTTTGTTCTTAAGTGATTCTAATACTCTGACAACTTAACTGTGTCTTTCTCCTTCGTGCCACAATGGCTGGACTCTCTGAACCCAAGAACTCCTAGATCTCCGTGTTGTAACCTCTTCTGCTGCTTGCACATTATGAACTAAAAAAACCAAAAGAAAGCCCACCACTAGTAATAATGGCTCTTTTCTGGAATCAGCTCATTTGGCTCAGCTCTTCTGATTCTCAAACAAGTCTTTAAAGAACTGGTTCAGAACTGGCTTTTTAGGAGCCAGTTCTGAGCTGTTGGACCCATCACTACCAACCACAAACTCACCTGCCTGTCCACTCTCCACTGCATGCTTCTTTCATTACCTTTCCTTGGACACCTGGATGCTCATGCCACAGCCACAGACCACAGACCTATGGCAAAGGACAGACTAATTTAGCAAACTATTAGTAGAGTGTTTAATCTGGAAATCCACCAACCTGGAAATATTGTTTTCTCCCTTTTCATACAGATGCCTCTTGAATTCACCTCTTGTGCTTTATAGACCTCTAAACCTCATTGTTTGTCTGTTTGTTTGCTTTTAATGAACAGTTTAAACTTCAGCCTCAGAGTTTGAAAATTGGTTCTAATTATGACAGGGTTTGTTTTAAAACTTATGAAGTAATATATCACAACATGTGTTCCAATATTTTAGAAACTGCACGGATGTGAGAAATAGCGATAAGACTTGTGTCTCTTTTGTAGGATCTGGCTCATTATGCTCAGCCTACCAAAAAGAGCCAGCTCTTTATCTCCCGAATGCTCCCGCCAGTTCTCAAAGAGCTGGCTCAGAACTGGATCTTTGGGAGTCGGCTCAAAGCTGTTAGTCACACATGGTGAAAAAAAATGATCTATTTGGGACTCTTAAAAATGTTATCACATTTTGTATTCAATACACATTTTTCATATTTAGTAAACAGCTCAAACTAAATTAAACTTTCAATCAAAATTAGAAAACTATTATCTTCATAATATTTTCAGTGATATTAAAAAGTAAATATAGCATTTACCTGCTTGGATTTTGCATTCTTTTAACAAGACTTTAAACCCAACACTTTTAAGTCTTTTAAAGTATTGCAAAGTATTGCAAAGAATTGCAAAGAATTGCAAAGAAAAAATAATAATAATCTACTTTACTTGAGCTAGTGAACCATAAGATGTAATTGTATTACTGTTTGAACATCAGAAGGCACAAAAACAAGTTAACATTCCCAACTTTTACTGCCCAAAATCAGCTTAAGTTATCACTTACATTGTTTTTTCTTTAATCAACTGAAACATGGCAGAATAATGAAATGAGTTTTTAGCCAAACTAATAACTGGAATACATTTTCAAGAATGTCATAGTTCATGTAATAATCAAATCAGCACAAAAATGGTCAATTTTAGTGAAATTAGTGTCTCATTTCCATATCAAGTGACACTATAAATAACATGGAGCAGTGTGTAATTTCTTTCACTGCTTCATGGGAAATGAGCTATGAAGAATAGCAATAATTGGCAATGGACATTTTGGCAATGGAGCTTCTGCTTCAAGCTACATAATCAGCCCTGTCAGAAATTTAGAAAAAAGGCTCAGAGATTGTCAAGTAAACAAACATGGAGAATGCTTAATTAAGAAAAATGAAACTGAACGCAAGTGTAATTAAATCCTGCTCTGAGTTATACCCACTCCTGTGCTCCCACTAAATTATTTATTTTTGCTAACTTCAGTATTAAATACTAACATCTTAACACTGGAGATACTGATTTATTAAAGTTTATTACTTTTGTAGCTGTAGGTTATTCAGATAGATAATTTACAAGCAACCTTTTTTGCTTTTTGTTTTGAACTAATATGTCTCATGTTTTCTGTTGTCATTCATACGTTCTGTAGATGTGAGGTGATTATACTTCATTAGTGAAGCTCTTCACCTAGTTGTGAATCACACTGACATGCAGTAAAGGACACCTTGAACGTAACAAAAAAATAGGATCTTCGTAGTAGAGAAGACTCATTTACTACTCTGCATATTTTTGTGAACTAATCTACACATTGCCTCGCAGCCTGTGTGATTAGTTTGGCAAGATGTTTCAAGGTTACACTTTATGCAAAGTCAATATCAGTCTACAGATTACTGAAATTTTCTAGGGTTGAGATTAAGCTCAGGACTATATTTAAATAAAAAGAGAGATCCAGTGCTCAAAGATACCTGCAGTCTTAGAGCTTATTTTCTTGTTTGGTGGCGTACATTTTCCATTTTTATGAATAAAACATCAAAAGAAATACTAGTTATCTCAAAAATTGGCAGTAAATGTTACATTTTGTCAGATCTGCAGACTCAAGCATCAAAGGCTTCTCTAAAATGCTCATTTTATGCAAAAAAAAATCATGTAAAGAAAAATAAATTACTGTCAGCACTCAGAAATACATTTTTTGGCAACACACATATTATTGTGTGTAAAAACAGCACATGAGAGATGCTAATATATATTGTTAGGTAACATTTTGATTCTGTTTGATTATTTATAGTTACTGTAACAAATAATAAAAAAATGCATTCACCCAGAAAAACAATTCCAGTTCAAAATGAATGAGCTTGACACAGGCCTCAAGCACAGAAGGCCTAAAATATATTTTTTAAATGACTAAGCCTACAAAAGCTCATCTCTCATCAGCCAAGAAACAATTGATTTGTAAATTTACACATGATTTTTATCAATTACTAATGCACTTTATGCAATTTGTGCTCATATGAGGGATTTGTGTTGTAAATTCTGTGACAGATTTTCAAATTACACCTCAAAACAAGGAAATTAATTGGTGCATGTGCTTCTGCAGAGACTGGCTGTTCGAGGCAAGTGATGATGATTTTCTCAGACCATTTACCGGTCTGTACTGTTTCCATATTACTTTTGGCTCATTTAAAACCTCGACTGAACTAGTATCAAAGAAGTCCCAGTATCAGTTACCTGGTGTATTAACTGCAGGAGAAAACAAAAACAAACTTTAAACTTTACTACACCGTACTGTTCCATGTAATGGAAAAGTGCAATCACCTAAGAAACACCTAAGAAATCTTACAAAGCAAATTTAAATCGAAAAAAAGTAATATCATTTGAGAAGTTACTTCCACTAACCACTTCTCTAACATTTTCACTGGTGATTATTTCATTTAACGATCTATTTGGTCAATAAATGATGAAGCTTATTTTCTATGAAGAATATTTCAGTTACAGCACAGTTGTTGGAAGGAAATATGTCAAAACAATCACATTTTTGCCTGTCAGATGAATTCATATAATGTAATAAAGCAGAATACAATACAACACCCAGAGATGTGTGATTAATATAATATGGAAGATTTATAAAGAATAATCTTTCTAAAGAGAACTGTATGATATATTCATTATTTTTGCAATTTTTTTTTATAAAATATCACTAGACTATAAAAAACTTTCTTAAGAACTATTCATATTTTGTCACTTGATAGCTATATTTCATTTCTATTTAATATCTAGGTTTTTATATTAGTTAGATTTTATCAAATTAGATGACAGAGGATTTTTCAGCTTTTCTACCAACCCCATTGTTAAGTCTTATCTCTTTATTTCCAAGACAGTGGGGAAAAAAGTGTGACTAATGTCTAAATCAGTTTTTCTCTCGACATCTGTACGGCCGTGCTCTGATGAGGTCACCAGGGTTCGTCTCGTCACCGCAGCCCTTTTTTCATGCTCATAAGATCTGTCTGGATCAGTCTCCATCACTTAAGGCTTTCAATGCTTGTCAGAAATAATATCAGCAGTGGTTTGAGATTCTCTTAATTAGAGTATTGTACATTGGAGGTATGAGACTGTCAGGCTCATTGCTCAATGAGATATTCATGCAGAGGGCTATTTATACCTGATGAATACATCAAATTAGACAAAGAGATGAAAGAGGTATTCAGAGCTAATCACTCTTGAAGCCAAGCATGCACTAATAAACTTAATCAATATTTGTTATTTTTTTCTTTATTTAAACAAGTGAGGTAATGAGAGCAACTTGTTATAAAAAGGTACATTATAAATAAAAACTACTGTATATTTCTTCAATGTTGTGTTAAGGTCCGGAAGTGAAATGAGCTCAGTTCACCTCACTGTTTATTAGATTATCCACTTGTGAACTCCAACATAAATATTATCATAGAATTTTAGTTTAAAAGTACTCACTCCAAAGTAGTCAAGACAAAAAAAATCATAAAGTAAATCTGCACAATTTTTGTCACATGTTGATGGTCAATATGACTTAAAAAAGCAAAAACTGTAGCAAAAACACGTGACCTGTGCCAACTACCATATGTGTTTGTTTACCTACAAAAAAACAGCCAAAATGACCGAAAATAGGTCAACAATAACAACGTTTTTGGAAGAAGTCTGACAACTTTGAAGTGTTGGAACCTACCGTTACACTCAAATAGGTTTCAAAAACAATCTAAATTAAAACAGACTTATAAGCAATATATGAACTGAAAATAAGTTAGGATTTGAGTTTTAACCTTTTCAGCATTAGAGTTAAAAAACACTAAAACATTAAAATTTTGCAAACGCTGTGTGTTTGAATGCCAAGCTGTGTTTTTATGGTGATCCGCCCTGCTTGACCTCAGTATTTATTCTGGACAGATGTCCCACTCAATCTTTCTCTTTTCTTTAGCATTTAAAAGCAGATTCAATTTTATATTTCCACCTTGACATTTTCTCCTCACTTTTACACTCGTCAGGTTACGCCACATTTATTTACCTACACAAACTATGGTCAGCATGTTGTAGTTCAGTCATGTGACTCAGACGTCCACGTGGTTTTCAGCCAAGTACTTTATTTTCATGGAGTGTGGACCCACCTTACAGAATGGCATATCAAAATATCAGGAAAACTACTTGAGTAAACTTTTTCAAACTGCACCATTTCATAGAGTTCGGGACAACTTATTTTATGTGTGATTTCATACTTTGCAATGAGCACACTTAAGTGATGGAAAGCTTTGGAGGTCACCACAATTAGAACTCTGCGTGTGATAAAACTAAGGCTATGGTAAATTTGATAACAAGAAAATCATGACAATAAAACTGACGTGGAGAGAAGAAAAGACACTTTAAATTTTGTGTTAAAATGTGAAGTACCAGGTGCAGAGAATAAGCTGCGTACTTCCTAACTTTGAAGATTTTTTTAAACAGCAGATAAGAATATGTGCTCAGTAAAGGCTATTTTCCTGCTCTAAAATGGAACCGATTTAAATTTGCGATAAGCATACTTGTATCCCCGTATCTCTTCAAGTGTGATTATATCAACCAACCTTTCTACTTCAAGATGGGTCAGTGCATCATCATTGTGGTATTAAATACGATTGAAGTGGTCAGCAAAATGTGACATTTTACCACCTTGTACTTAACGAATAAACAAACTTGCTTAGGTGTTTGTCATCACTATACAGCACAACAAATCAAAAGGCTTTATCACAGATGAATCAAAATTGGTGCAGAGATAGCTATTTATTGCTTGCTCTACAGAACAGTGTGTGACAAAGAATTGGTTATCAAGCTTACAAGGAGCCTTTATGGGGCATTGTTTCAGAGAATGGCTTCCCAGAAGCTGCTTTGTGTTTGACATACAACAGCAGATGAAAGAATCGGGGACAATGGGACATTACATCAGAGACTTACATCAATATTTCCTTATTTACATTTTTCTGTTTTACTAGCCTATAAAATAGCCACATTCTCAGTAACTGGATGTGTCTTTTTGTGCAACATGAATGAAGGCTTTCACTTTTATATCAAGCATTAATCCTTTTGTATGCCATTTTTGTCCTTTCCTTGTTAAAATTAAGTATGCATCAAAACTTAGCCCATCCTAAAAGGTGTACTAAGGTTTGTTAGTGTTTTAGATTGTATTGGGCGTTAATTTACATTAACAAAACAGCAATTGCAAATAAATATGATTGTCATCTAAATGTACTCTTGCTCAATGCAGATTTTACTAATGTCAGAAATAATTTGTTATTAAAAAGGTAACGTATAAACTTACAGTCCATACAGAGCTTTGCACACTCCTTTCATGCTCTACAAGTGGGCTTTTCTGTTGATAATAGATTAAACAAGTGTTGAATTTAGTGATAGTCTTTGGTGTCAGTCATGAAATATCCCTCAAACCTCTTCTAATGTCTGTAGTGGCTGATACCAGTTGTGATATGTCTACACAAAAGCTACCTGACACTGATTTGTCTTTTGATCGTATAATCAGAGGAAGGCCTTTTGAATAACACATCAGGCCTTGTGTTTATATGCCATACAGATGACCCTGTTATTGGGTGAGATTAACTGTGTGCCGGGTTTTGCTGCAGTACAGTGAAATTTTAGTTGGACTTTTCAAATTATTATGTTTGGTTGTGAAATAATCATTTGCAACACCTGAGCTAGCTCCCAATCACACCAAAGGGTCCAAAGGAAACCCACACTAATGGTTAAATGTGTCCCTTACAGGACCAAAGGGCAAACAGATCCCTTCAAATATGCATCAAATCTCTGTGCATAGTAGCCTTAAAATGATTTTAAAATGCCAGTGTACAACAAATTTTACATTCACAATCACATTTTCCAGCTTAATTTATTGATTTTTTTTTTCCATTCAGTAGCTGTAGAAACAAATACAACATCAGTCATTGTTCCTTCAGACAGTAAGACAGTGCTAACAACCAATTTTCACTGGCACTGTCGTCAGAGCTAAAAAAATAACATAACTAGTTAAACACACACTTTCCTAGCCTTTCATGTAGTATGGCATTGTTTGGCTTTGGAGTGAATTAATTTTTTTGTTTATTTAGCTGTTTTTTTATATTTGTTTTTTCTGTCAAAAAATATAGTATTATCCTTTATGTGTCTTCTAAAAGATTTGCAAGTTCTAATTAATTATCACCCGCTGGGTGAGCAATCATGTAATTGCCTTCATATGCATGTGTGTTTGTCTGTTAGCAAAATATGTCAGAAACCAGTGGATGGATTTTAATGACACCCTCAAAAGGTAATCATTGGATGTACATCTACAACGGATTAACTTTTGGAGTCAGTCCAATTCAAGATGGCTGCCACAGTTAAACACAAACATGGATATAACTCTGTCATTTTTACAGAAATTCCCAACACATATTTGGGCACTAACAGATTGCACAATGCATTTGTTTTAGACCTTGTCTTGCAAGGCAGCAGGCCTAACGCATTCCTTCAGGGAATGCTACTTTCGTTTCAGAATGCTTCTGCTAGCACAACAACAACAGTCAGATATGTTGATGTCAAGTTCTGATCATTTGGTTTTACAAAATAGGAACCTGAAGAAAATATTCACTATGCAAGAATGACTCTGAACTCACAAAGTATCCAAAATGACACCATGCTTTAATTTAAGTTCATAGACAATTTTAAAACTTTCCAATGGCACATATGAGAACTCTAAATGAATAAAAACATAGAAAAGTAAATGTGAGCACTAACCAATAATAAAAAGTTGGCTCATTAATGTTGTGATAAAGTTTTTTTTTAGTTTTTTTTAGTATTATTTTAGTTTAGTTTCTTAATATGAACCTGTATCATAACTATATAACATCAAACTCCTTGCACTGCTCTGCAAAAGCAACACAGATATTGTAAAATGATATAGTTTGAAGAATTGTGATCATTAGGCAATTTTTTATTGCATACCCTGCCCTAAAAGTATGCCACAAAAGAATAAAAAGTATGAATGAAATAACCTGTTTAACTCTGCCTTAGAGCACTCCGTATTTAATGAGTATGAAGACTATTTTAATGGTCAAACATTCAACTTTAACTATATAAACAACGCGTGTAAAGTTTCCAGGATCTAGTTACTGTTACAGTAAGTGTGATGAATACGGTCCGTGAACGTAATCTGAATTTTCCGCGCATGCGCAATAGGTATATTTTCCAGCCTGTTAAACTACCAGCCAGCTAGACAAGTGTAAGCTAGCAAAGATAAATTAGACAAAGAAACCCTGTGAAGAGACTGAATGAAACAGCGTTCAAAGTGACGGACGTTGAAAGGAGCAAACGTATTACAAAGCTATATGCGTTATTCGATATATATGGGGCTGTAAAATTGAAAGGTACGCCACCGTCACGTCTTTTTAAACTTTTTTGTAAGCAGTCAGTGCAGAGATTAGCCCAGGCTAGGTGCTAGTTAGCCGATGTTTTTCTCCTCCATTAGCGTGAGGGTTTAGCGTTAGCTTGCTCTGTTAGCATCCTGCCACAGGGATCAGTGAAGGGCCTTTGTTTTACACCGGGTACTGCGGAGTCAAAACGTAACGTTGCCGATTTAACTTGACGTTTCCTCAGCTTGTTTTTACAGTAAATACGACGTAACAAAACACATTTCAGGCTACCAGGCGATATGTGGACAGATTTGACGCCACAGCATATCTCTGTTCATTGTATTTAGGGTGTAAAGGCTAAAGTGAAGTTGACATAATCTTGCTAGTGTTAGCTCAGGCTAGCCAAATATGTATCGCACATTAAACAATGATCCCTACGTTTTGTTTCTCGATATTAAATGGTTTTTATTTAAACAGGCGTAAATGGTAAATCTAAACCATTCAACGATGTGGATTTGGAAATTACAGTTCACCTAATCTCTTGTTTCGCTTGGATTTTTCCATCCTTTGTCGCACCCCGTTTACATCTTTAAATAGCGATTAATGTAAGCTGTGTAGCTCAATGTGAATACAGTAGTTTTACTTTAAGGTTTGTTAAAGTAGCTATTTAGACTCTTGTCTGTTTATTATCACAAGGTGCTGTTGTACAACTACATCTAATGTGTTGTCCAAACAAACTTAAGTTGCCTGTGAATAATTTCGAGTTAGCTAATCTAATTGTGCATATCACTTAATATTAATAATAATAATTAATTATTATCAATTTTACATGCATGGCAAATTTACAAACTAATGAAGTTGACCACAGTGTTTTAAAGTCAAGCTACAATGTGACAAAATATCATTTCAAACTCAAACATAAAACGCAATCAACAAAAATAAAAGAGCACTAAATTAAAAATAAAGGCAAAACGGTAAAGATGAATCGACGTCTAGCTTTTTAATTAAACAAATTGGCAAAGAAAATAGATGAGTTTTAAGAAGAAATATGCTAGTCTACAGTCTAAGCAGTCCCCATATGCAGAGGTAAACTATTTCATACATTTAGGACACTTTTTACTTTTTAATTTGGACCTTTAAATATTTAGGTGGAACTGTCTGGTTGATACAGAGCGCTCTTACTGGTTTCTGGGTTAAGTTCAGTTAAACAGGTGAGGCGAGAGCTTGTGCAATGTTAAAAAAGCAAGCAGGAAATTGTTAGAAATCCATCTGGAAACTGACAGGATGGCGGTAGAGAAGATGCCAGGACCAGAGTTATTTGTTTACACTTTGCTGTGCCAGTTAAAAGATGAGCTGCAGCCTTCGGTGCAGTTTGTAAACAATGTAGAAACGACACGTATAGATCAACATACAAAGTATTACTGTCATTTGTCAAGGCAGCTGTGGAAATTATTTATCTCCCAGTGGCCTTTTGCCACATTTTTGTTAGGGACGTGCGGCTTTAACTCTACAAGCATGCAACTTGTTAGTGAGAAGTTAGGGCAGCTCTAAAGCATACGCAACTGTTATTCCCTTAATAGGAGCATAGCTTTACAAACATCTTGTAAAAGTCTCAAAACCTGTAAATCTGATCAACAACTTCTAAAGGAAAATGGTGATAAAATGCAGATAATAAAGCCTGAACACTATGCAAATTGTAAATAAAAAAACATCAATATGGCCAAAAAATCGACAGAAATCTGGACATTTGAGTCTGGAATTTTGAAATGATCGCCACAGTTTGTTGGTTTTAGATTGTGAGTTTAATGAGGTTATTGATATACAAGTTGGTAAGCACTATTTTCTCAGTCTGTTTGTTTTTTGTTTTGTTTTTTTAGTGTTGCGTGAAGATGGCATCATGAAGGACTCTGTGTTTACATAGAAAAACTCCACCTTTATACATTTCAAGGATTCAAGAGGTGATGAAGGTTTACACATTCATGTTTGATTCTGCATGACTCAGATTTTATATTTGAGCTAAAAAGGTTACAGGTACCGCAGCTTAGTGTACAAAATAATTGTTGAGCTTGCAAGTTATTGCAGTCTATGATGTGTAACCTCAACTTTAGGTCTGTTTAATGAAAGTTTATTCAGTTTATCAAAGGACAAAGGATTGTGATTCTAAGTTACATATAAATACAAATAAATGTCTCTAATGTCACATCAGGCAATAGTATAATTCAGTCTGTGATGTGTTAGTTAGCTTTAATAAATATGTGACTTTGTAAACTTGTTGGAATTAGTTTGTAAGATTGGTGTCCTAACTGAATGACGTTCTTTAGTAACTACCAGTTCACCTCATGAGTTGGTTAACATTGTGGGAAAGATAGGGGTTTTCTATTTAGTGTTTTCAGTTAAAATATTAAGGCAGCAGCTAATGTGTCCTACTTTCTCTGACCAGCTACAGAAAGTTTGGAGAAATAATCCACTTGCGAGAAAACTTGTGTAATTGTTGACTTACACAGTTTTAAAATGCTGAGACAAATTACTATTTAAATATCAGAGTTTAAGATTAAGAGCATAACATTGTGCTACTGTTCGCCTATGATTGTTTTTCTAAAAAAACGAGGAACATTTTACTAATTTATAGATTTTATTTCCCAGAATAAAATATTATTTGTATTATATAAAGGCCTATAAAAGATGTTTTTGCTGTCCCACTGTTTGAAAGAGTTCATTTAGTGGATTTGGTTAATTGTGACAAATATATTTTATCTAATCTGTAAATTTACTTCATGGTTTTGCCCTGCATGCAGAAAGGGTTAATCTGCCTGCTCATTTATTTTACTAGCTTTGCCTTCACCTTAGAGTTTCAGTTCACCTCCCAAACCATTCTGGTTAAAAGCTTAAAGTTTGACAAAATTGTCCGGTGATAAGAATGATAAGAAAACATATCCTTCTTGCCTCAGGCTCAGTTTATTGCCATTCAGAGCGAGACCTTGATTTGTTTTCTGTCATTATCAGATATAAAAAATAGTGTATTTATGCTAGATAGCTAAACAGGAAGCTGACATGAAAAGGCAATTTTGATTTGAAAAGAAATGTAGATATGAACACTCATTTCTGTATGTTGTCTCTGACAAATCACTGATAATGTTGAGTTCGTAATTTGTTTTTCATCAACCATTACTTAAATAATGAGGTAATAAGTGTAATGTCCTCTAAAGTAATTTGCACCCTCTTTTTGTTGATCCTAACAGTGATGGTGTAAATTAGATGTCATTGTAGTGTAGTCAGTTTTGGAAAGGTTTCAAGAAGTTTCCCATACTGACTGACTATCGTCTGTCTGAACAGATCCACCCCACTCCGTCTGAGCTGTTCTGAAAGTAATGGAATTACTTTTCCCTTTGCTTTTGAAAAGTGAAAGTGGAGCACTTATTTATTGTTTCACAAACGGTTCTGGAAAGTCACCAAATCTACCGACAAAGTCACCAGTTGACACAAGCTGAAGCATAGCGGTACTGCTGTGAGTGAGAGGGATGCAGAAGATGAGACTGTGTATGATTGAACACAAAGGAACAAAAATGTTTATCCAAAAAGTTGGAAATGAAATATCTATTTGAAAAATTTTTAAATGTCCAACTCCAAGTCAACAGTTACATTGTTCCAAAAGTTTGAAATGTAAATTGACAGAAGTAGAGTTGTTAGTCCACCCTGAATGAAAATTTCTTTTTTTCTTCTTAGGTAGATACTGCAATTTTTATTTAATAAAATGAAGAAACACAAACAGGGATATATTTGCATTACCAGTTCTTGTACTAAAATCTGTAATCGTAAGAAGTCCCTTTATTGCCTCCAGTTCTTTTGTTAATTTAATTCAACAAGGTTTCGTCAGGTATTATTAGATTCAGATTGTAGTACACTATGCATCACGATCAGTTTAAAGACAAGTGGAAGCTTGTAAGTATTTTAATTAAGCTATATCGCCAAGCTGTCTATATGTTGCAAGGAGGTTAATTCTTATGTGAATTTGTGCAAAAATAACATTGTCTTCTTGGAACTTGTAGTGTTTTAAGGACGTTGGTGAGTGGTACCTTTAAGCCAGTGATGTCACGGGTTCCCACCCCTCCTCCTCCTGGGGAGATGTCAAGTGGACCTGTGGCAGAGAGCTGGTGTTATACACAGGTATGAACATAAATTGACACACTAAACCTTGTTCTATAAATTGATAGAATTGGTCTTAATACATTTGTGAATGTTTAGATTTGATGGAGCAACTTTTATTAAAATCTTGAAATTATGTCTCGTTGTAGAAACTTTGAACTAGTTTTTCCTTTTCAACTCATTCTTTTTTATCCTCACTATTTGTGACAAAAGTTTCCTTGTTATATAATCTGTAATGCTAAGAAAACAAAGCAAATAATTGATTGTTCAACTTTAAGTGTTTAAGTGTAGAGTCTGTTCTTATTTAGCTCCAGCAAAGGACTGGTAGGATTGTTTTTCACAGCCAGCAAGCCCCAACTGAATTGAAATGTCTTTAATGTCTTCTATTACATTGTTTGAATCTCTCAAATACTCAGATGTTTGAATATAATCATTATGGTTTATACACTCACTGGACTCTTTATTAGGTACACCTTGCTAGTACCAGGTTGGACCATGTTTTGCCTTCAGTTTGCTTTAATTCTTTGTGGCATTGAATCAATGAGGTGTTAGAAACATTCCTCAGAGATTTTGGTCCATTTTGACGAGATAGTTGCTGCAGATTTGTCAGCTGCACATCCATGATGCAAATTTCCTGCTCGCCACATGCTGACTGAGATCTGGTGGCGATAGAGGCCATTGGAGTCCTGTGAATCGAGACTTGTCAGACCAGGCTGTGTTTTTCCAGTCTCTTAGTTTCCTGTTCTTAGCTGACAGAAGTAACATCCAGTGTGGTCTTCTGCTGCTTTAGCCCATCTACTTCATGGTTCGACCTGTTGTGCTTTTCAGAAATGTTATTCTGTTTACCTTGGTTGTAACAAATGGTTATTTGAGCTACTGTTGCTGTTCTATCATCTTAAACCAGTCTGCCCAATCTCCCCTGACCTCTTACATCAATAAGGCTTTTTTGCCAGCGCAACTGCTGCTCACTGGATATTTTCTCCTTTTTTTTTGGACTATACTCTCTAAACCCTGGAGATAGTCGTGTGTGAAAATCCCAGTCAATCAGCAGTTCTGAAATGCTCAGAGCAGCCTGTCTGGCCCCAACAAACATATAACTCTAATCACCTTTCTTCCCCATTCTGATGTTTGACGTTAACTTAAGTAAGTAGCTTTCACCACGTCTGGATGCTTGAATGCATTGGATTGCTGCCACGTGATTGGCTGATTAGCTTTTTGTGTTAACAAGCAATTAGACAATTGTGCCTATTAAAGAGGCTGGTGAGTGTATAAAAACTGAAATAACAGTCAGATTTGTTAACCTTTTTTTGCAAGTAGGACTGTCTCTAAACATGCATGTATGTATATTTAGAGAAGGTTGTACAACGTATAAAACTTAAGCAGGTGATATTAAAAAGAAGCTGACATTTTTTAAGAAGGAAGTCATAAACAGTTCTATTAAATTTAGTTAATGACTGGGATGCCATTCTCTCTGATGCATGGGCCAGCGTTCACATTGTGGCTGATATCGTCAAAACACTGAAAAACAGTGAGATGAGCTTTATTTATTTATTCATTTATTTTGTCGTCACGGCTTAGTTTTTAATTAAGCATACTAGACAGAAATGATAGCTACAAATGTTTGTGTTGCACTTCCAAACACCACTCTTACCCCATGAGGTTTGTGGTTCTGGACTCTTGCCTGGCAACAAATTGGTGAAACTGTAGAACCTGTTTGTCAGGGTTGAACCTAGTGTCATGGCAGTCAAAACAAAAAGTGGCATCAAAATAGTATTATGACTTTTGTGGGAAAATCTCTTTTAGTGAGTCAGCCTGTACAACCTCAGGATCTTTAAACTGAAGCTGTCGAGTTGAATTTAGTTGTCTGTCTTAATAATTTACACCTGCAGTTTTCTTGTGGTATTATTGGTGTGTCAAATGAAATATGTAATGGCATTTAGTTGAGCCTTGGCTCTGAAATCCAACCTGTTAGATACATATTTGTTGTGATGCATTATGTAAAAAGAAGTTTTATCACTGTGTTTGAAAGTTAAAAAGATTTTCTATGGTCCCCTGTTTTGTTTTCAAGGTCAAAGTTGTGAAGTTTTCCTACATGTGGACCATAAACAACTTTAGTTTTTGCCGAGAAGAAATGGGAGAGGTGTTGAAGAGTTCCACCTTCTCTTCCGGCCCTAATGACAAAATGAAATGGTCAGTATTCAAGTTTTAAAGCTGTGGGTTTCTTTGAAAGATTTCTTTAGCATTTTTCCCTCAAACTAACAGAACTAGTGTTGTTTTCTCATGTTAAGATAACTGATGTTCAGTGTTCTCTGTTTACTTGTCAGGTGTTTGCGAGTCAATCCAAAAGGACTTGATGATGAAAGCAAAGATTATTTGTCACTGTATTTACTTCTTGTTAGTTGTCCAAAAAGTGAAGTCAGAGCGAAGTTTAAATTTTCTTTGCTGAATGCTAAAAGAGAAGAAACAAAAGCAATGGGTAAATACAAACAATATAAATGAAATATTATCAGTTTTTCTCTTCTGTATCTTCTTATTCCACAATTCAGCCAAGTAAGAAAGACTGTTTTAAGTCTTAGCATTATTTTTCTCCTGGTTACAGAAAGCCAAAGAGCATATAGATTTGTCCAAGGCAAAGACTGGGGCTTCAAAAAATTTATAAGGAGAGATTTTCTTCTCGATGAAGCTAATGGACTCCTACCTGATGACAAGCTCACCCTGTTTTGTGAGGTAATGTTCATATTACTGATTCACTATATTTCTTGTAATGAATGAGTTTCTTTTTTTTCCCCTATGGTAATGCCTTAACTCTGCTAAACAAAGTTGCACTTTCCTCACTCAGTTGGATGTCTGTTCTGTTGACTAGAAAAATCTGAAAGCATCAATCTGATTTTTAGCAAAGTTTTTCTGCTTATGATCTTGGTTTCTTTTTCTTTAAATAATGTTTACCATTTAAAAAGTTCTGAGTAGCTTTTGCCTTGTTTGTGGTACAAATTGACCAGTATTTCTTGAATTTCTTTATATCTGGCAACATATTAAAACATTTTAGTATACCCACAACAGTAACCTTTTAGCAGAAAGTCTTAATTTATGTCATGACCAGTGTAGAGCTGACTGCATGCTGAATGGATTTGCATCATATGTGGATTTGCATCTGATGACATTTTCCTTTTTGCAAGTAAAACGTTTCCTCCATCTTTCATTTAAAATAACACTTGTTTTCAAAATAATTGAATTCTGAATGTCAATAAGAGTGAACGAGTCTGAAAATGTTCTTTCAAGGGACAAGTTAAATTAGGTGTCATTGTATTTTGATGCCAGTGCAGTTGCCTGAATGTTGCCACAATTAGAGTGTGTTGGCCCACACTTTCAGGGAAATTTTAAGTTTTGAGTAAAGTGCCACATTTAAAAACAAATGTCATTTGAATGTCTTTTCTCATCAATTAGATATTTCAGAGAAATCGGTTTATTTCGGTTCCCAAATGTATTCATTTAATTGATTTTGTTTTTAGTGCCTCCCTTCTTAATATTGAGGGGGCATTGCTTTGTGAGATTGTTTTAGTTTGTTTTCTCTACATTGTAGGTAAGCGTTGTCCAAGACTCTGTTAACATTTCGGGCCAGTCCAACATGAACATGCTGAAGGTACCGGAGTGTCAGCTGTCTGATGACCTAGGAAATCTCTGGGAGTGTTCACGCTTCACAGACTGCAGCCTGTATGTGGGAGGGCAAGAGTTCAAAGCCCACAAATCTATCCTTGCAGGTAAGACATTACCGACCCAGGGGAGCATCAGAAGTGGCAACAGAAAGACACATCTATGCTTCTTTTTAATGACCTCTTGTGGAGAGTCATAAGTGCCTTGAAAGGCTAAGGAGAGTCTGTGTGCCTGGTTTGATTTGTTGCGGCCTAGTTTTGCAGTAGTTGCTAATCCACACCACTACTCCTGCTTGGCCCTGCTTGACCCAGATGACTGTAGGATTCAGGAGATTGAGAGGCTGGCTCTTTCCTCTCATCTCAATTAGACATGGTGGCTATGGTGGCTGCTGCAGTCTTCAAGGAGAAAATACTTTCAATGTGACAGCTGTATGAATTGTGCATCCTATTTTTTTGCACGACAATAGCCGAATGTAGATTTACATTGACTTATCGAACACATACAAAGTGACTTACAAGTAAGCATCAACATTCAAGCTTCACTACAGTAAGATACCCTGGCATGCACCGTTAACTACTAAATCTATTCAAAAGGACAGAGGACGGGTAAAATCTTTAAAGAAGTGTAAAATAAAATTGCATCAGTTATGAGTATTACATTGTTAAACGTATTAGAAGAGAGCATGAGCCTGTAAAGGATTCTTTAAGGCTGATCATAAAGCCATTGTGTGAGAACCACAGATAAAAACAGTCTGAACTGAGACAACCTTATCCTTCAGGATGACAGTGCCTGATGGGGGTCTTTAGAGGAACATGGTTAGGAATATTAGGTGAATTTTTGTGTGCAAGTTTTATTAATTCATTTATTTATTTTGACAGCAAGGTCGCCAGTCTTTAACGCAATGTTTGAACATGAAATGGAAGAAAGTAAAAAGGTAAGACTGAATGATTGTATTTGCTTTTCTGCTTTTCAACATGCTGTATAAACAAAGCTTAAAAATGTTGGCACATTTTAAATGTTAATTTACCCTAATTCTGATAATTAAAGTTTTCACCTTCCTTTGTTCCATTTATTCAGGTGTCATTTTCTTATGAATAGTAAAGCTACTTTCTTGCCTTTTCTGCAGAATCGTGTTGATATTAGTGATGTGGATCCAGATGTCTTTAGGGAAATGATGGGCTTCATTTACACAGGAAAGGCCCCAAACTTGGAGAAGATGGCAGACAATTTGTTGGCAGCTGCAGATAAAGTAAGTACTGTATCTGTAGACGGTTTTGTTAATATTTGTTCTTAATTATCCTCCAGCCTCGTTTTTAATACAGAACAGAACAATGCTTAAACAGTGATATAGCTGTACTGGAACAGTAATTGGTTGGTAATATTTTCATGAACACTAACCATTTTCAGTGTTTGGAGCATCCAGCTGCTCAGTGAGTGTAGAGAGAGAGTAAGAACTGAATGGCAGTCAATGGCAGCCTCTTCTGTTTTGTTCTGCAATTATGTTGCTTTTAGACCGTGTCTAATGTGAAAAAATTTCCATATTGACAGTTTAGATTTATTTATTTTTTTCTGTCTCACCATTAGCGCCCCATTTTTAGGATAGGTTTATCATATGGCAGGTATATACAGACAATAAAGTCTAACCACTTTTGATTTTAGGGGGTTATGTATCAGGAAATAAGAAAAATGTGGTCTTCATTAGGTTTTAAAATTATTTTAACATAACCTCAAATGTACAAAAGCATTGCAGATTCCATTGTTTCATTGTTAATTAAACAAAAAGGAAACCAAAATGGAGCTTTGTGAAAGATTAAGTCCACCTCATGATTCAAAAGCTTAAAGCTTATAGTACAACTACTTTATTAACTTCAAGTAGTTGTTTTCTGTACAACTTTTATTCAGTCTCTCACATTGTTATGGAGGAATTTTGGCCCACTTTTCTTTATAACATTGTTTCAGTCCATTGAGGTTTGTGGTCATTTGTAAGCATGGTTATCGTAAGGTACCGCCAGAACATTTCAATTGGATTTATTTCTCAGCTTTGACTGGACCATCGCAGTACCATGATTCTTTCCTTTTGCAGCCATGATGTTGTAGATTTGCTGCTGTGTTTGGGATCATTGTTCTGTGGCATGACATCATTTGGGCCAAGTTTTAGCTGCCAGATAGATGACCTG
This sequence comes from Kryptolebias marmoratus, assembly GCF_001649575.2. Taxonomy (NCBI): domain Eukaryota; kingdom Metazoa; phylum Chordata; class Actinopteri; order Cyprinodontiformes; family Rivulidae; genus Kryptolebias; species Kryptolebias marmoratus. The sequence goes on along the minus strand of NC_051435.1, from coordinate 6,559,078 downwards.
TCTTATGACTATACTGTATATTCTGTATACAGCAAAGTTTGACCCAGTGACAGCAAGGTGCTCAGATCCTGTGTCAAAACAAGCTCAAATCATTACCCCTCTACCACTGTGCTTGACAGTATGAGGCGTTTGCTGTGCACTGTGGTCAAACATCTTTACTTTGGTCTCATCTGTTCTAGTCTTGTGGTTTATTTGAATGCAGTTTTGCAAACTCAGTTCCTGCTGCCATGTTCTTTTTAGAGAGAACAGGCTTTCTCCTGGCAACCCTTAAAGCAAGCCGTACCTGTTCAGTCTTTTTCTAACTGTGCTGTCACAAACTTTAACATTTAACCTGCTAACTGGGGCCTTTAGAGTCTGAAATGCACTTCTTGGATCTTATTCAATTTCTGAGCATTGCACGGTTTGACCTTGGGGTGAATTTGCTGGCAGTGGTCACACTTGCTGATGATCAAAGTACATTTGATTAGCGGCGCCTGATTATGGCTTTCCTTCCTAAATCATTAGGAAGCAGCAAGAGTGGACTTAGTTTTTTACATGCATCTTTTTTCCATTTTTGTTTTTATAAATAACATGAATGAATTTCTTGGATTTGTGTACAATTGAGGTTAGAATTGAATGGTAAAGACCAGATCATTTTTCTGATATCCTGGTATATAACATCCTAAAACTGAAAGTTATTTTTCTCATGACTGTAAATAAAATATCAAAGATGAAAAAAATACATGTTGCTTTAATCAAACAAAAGTTATATCATCTTTATTTAGCAGATTCTTTTATCCAAAGCAACCTACAAGTAAGGAACAAATTGTGTAGCATTGTAAGGTTTAGTATTTTTGGCCAGGGTACTTGGACATGTCCTCTGGGGAGGTTGGGGATCAAATCAGTAACCTTTTGATAAGTGACCCCTCTGCCCTCCTGAACTACAGCTGTCCAAATCTTTTACTAATTTATTTTTATTTATTTATTGATAACGGGCAACATATCATGTAGCTGCTATCTTAAAAAAATAGTCTTCATATAACTAATGTTTTGCGGATCCTTTGAATCAGTCATTAACTCAAAACAGCTTTCCTATTTTAGGATGGGTAAAGTTGATAAGGGTATTTAACTTGATAAGTGATTTTTTTTAATTATTAGTGATTTCCAGACTGATTGTAATAGCTCAAACAAAATGTCAAACCACTGAGATTTACTTTGGAGTCAAGCTTTCACCACTTCTTTCTGCCTCCAACCCCCACCCGTCACCCCCTCTCCAGTATGCTCTGGAGCGTTTAAAGGTCATGTGTGAAGAGGCCTTGTGCAACAGCCTTTCAGTGGAGAATGTGGCCGACACCCTCATCCTGGCTGACTTGCACAGTGCCGAGCAGCTCAAAGCACAAGCCATAGATTTTATCAACAGGCAAGTATCGTGCAAAAAGAAAAAGAAAAAAAAAACCTCCAGTGATAAATTCCTGCTGCCATTTCTGTTTACCAGCCCTGAATGCTTACCTTTTTATCTCCTTGCCATAGGTGCAGTGTCCTGAGACAGCTGGGCTGTAAAGATGGAAAGAACTGGAATAGCAAGTATGTAATTAGCTGATCTATGTGACACAAGATTAATAACACATTCTTATCTCTTTCCCCAACCAGATGCATTAGAATTCATTGTTTTAGCCCAGGCAGACAGAGTGCTGTTTGCCTTTTCAGTTTGAAGCACAGTATCTTTGTATCCGAGTTATTAATAGACTCATACCTGGATAAACCCCAGGAAAGGAATATTTGTACAATTTTGAAAGAGAGGAGTTGGCCTCAGTGGCAAGTTTTTCTTTCAGATGATTTAGTGCAGTGTTATAGGACACCTTGAAATGATGAACTTTATTCTGTTTGTATATGTACTACGATGACATCCTAATCCTACATTAGTTTTAGCTCCCAGAAAGTACAAATGGTCCACTTTAAGTTCACCAACTTACAAATCTAAACCTTATTACTTGTGCTGGTTGTTATTTATCTTTGATTTTTAATGTGTGGATTATTGTGTCTTAGTTTTAACTTCTTTTTACCTGTGCTTACAGTCATGCCACAGATATAATGGAGACTGCAGGCTGGAAGTCAATGATCCAGTCCCATCCACACTTGGTAGCCGAAGCCTTCCGTGCCCTGGCTTCAGCTCAGTGCCCACCCTTTGGTCTTCCAAGGAAGCGACTAAAACAGTCCTGACTGCCCGACTTTGCCCCAGGACTAAACTGAAGGGTGTGAAGCAATGGGTTTACAAAGAAAGGACTATTGAGGGTGCCACTCTTATTTCCACCAAAACTGAACACACTTGAATAATGGACAGTGAAGCTTTCTGGCCAGAGATGTGGGGAGGCTGGCACATGGAAGGCTGACATAAATGAATTTGGAAACCAATTGATTCAATCGGCGTTGCTTGCTCGCTTGCTTTGCTGCCTCAGCTGAATTCAGTTCTGCCAGGCAGCAAGCCAAGTTCTCAGCTAAGGTTTTATTTTTTTTTCCTGTAATTTTTAAAATGGCCTTAATATATCTGCCATTGCTCTGGACCTGCTCTAGAGCGCTTCGTCTATTTTACTCTGTGCCTGCCTTGTCACAAAGACCAGGCCTCCTCCAGGTTGCACTAGTTCCCATGTATAGTCATTTTGATAAGGAGTTCTATAGGAACGTAACAAAGATTTAACTAAATGGGAAATATTATATATTTGTAATGTTTAGCCCGTTTTGTGACTAGACATTAAAAAGCATGAACACTCAGTGCAAGGTCAGTTCTTTACACTTTTTAAAAGATGTGTATGCCCCATATTGATGGCACCATTTTGATGTAAGTGACAGTTGAACCATCTTTAAAAGACCAATGTACAAGAAAGTCCGTTATGTTGAATATTTGTGTGGGGAAAAAAAATAGTAATCTGCCATTTTGAAGACCAGTGTCAATCCACGTAAAAAAAAAAGTGTCTACTTCGGTCCAAAAACATTATGAAACATTGGAATGTACTTAGTCTCCCATTTGATCGACATTATCCAGATCATACATCTGTGAACTGTTATGGATACAATTTTGAGAATTTTTCTTTTAGTATTGCCAATTTGCAAATATATCTTCTCAGTATATTGTGGTAAACTAAAAGTGGAGAGACTAATGCATGGTCGTGTTATTGTCAAGAGAAAGTGTCCAAGTTCCAGTCATGTTTTTAATTTCTGCAACTATCTGATATGTGTGCAGAATGACATGAATTGAGTATGTGCAAAATTGTCCTCCTAACATGCTTGGAAATCTGTAGGATGCTGAGCATCACTTCTACTGGCAATGTTATTCTGTGTTTGAATGGGGGGGTCGTCATGTCGTTGAGTCCGTCTCGTATGTAGTGTGGTGTGACAGACACTTCAGAGGATTTTGTAAGAGTAGCGTCATTTTTATATGATATTACTCGTCAATCAGCATCATGTCAAAACTTTGGAAGTGCAAAAAAAAAAGATGAAGTTGTTGTCTGCAAGAATGCCTGCATTAACCCATTAAAACATTTTCCAGCAGTTTGAAGTGACTCAGATTAATTTCTGTCTGTCTTTTTAACTGGAGACTGTTAGTTTCACCAAAGATTTTACTTTTAGGAAGCGTCATACTTATCTGTAGTCATTTTAATGATCGTTTTAATAGATGTTGATGTTAGGCTGAGGTGGGTTTTTTTTTCTTCCCTCTACTGTTTTTTTTTAAACATAATTACAAAACACTTTACTTGGCTAATCAAAAGGACGTTCACATTAACTGCACTGGGATAGTTTCATGTTAAACCCTTTTCAACACATAAAAGACCTTTTCCTTTTGTTTTATGTGAATGCGAGGCGCTGGCTCTAATTAAAGTGGCTGCGAGGCCGCTTTTTCCTGCGAGAAGAGACGTCTTCGTCAGTGGCTTGCTGATCCACGTCCGCCCCTCTCAGCAGCGATCCTTGGAAATGGCCTGATACCATCGCAGCTTTAGGACGCCTCTTCAACCTTTTATCCTCCTTCGCTTTCCTCCCTTAACTGTAATGCTTGAAAGAGAAGATGTCTGCACTGGCACTGTCAAAATTGAAGAATTCTTGTCATTTGGATTGTAGAGAAAAAGCACTCGCTGGTGACACTGCGGGTGAAACTAAACCTGATTATATTTTCTGATAGTGTATATACACACTGCGTCAAATATCACTCAAAACTGTTTTTATATTTAACATAAAAACAAAAAATCAATTAAAAGCCTACCATTTCTTAAAAGAATGCAAATCACCTACTGCCTCACATGCCCAAGTCTTTATTTTATGTTATGGTCAAACCTTGAAAATAATGGTATGTGATGTGAATGACCCTCAGCTACTATGTCACCAAATTTTAGATCAGTATCTGTAAAATTGCTTGAGGTATAGGTATTTTTGTGTTGGATCAGTTCAATTAGCTGTGGTAGCCATTTTGAATTATATTAATTCCAAAAGTTAATGAAGTGTCGGATGTACATCCAGTGATTACTTTCCAAATATTTCATTAAAATCTGACATGTTGTTCGAGATATATTTTGCTAACAGACAGACAGACATGGGCAAAAACATCACCTGCCTTTCGGAGGCAGTTGGTAACGATCTGTATAACATATTTGTGTTTAAATATATATATATATATAATTACCATTACTGAACCACAACAAGTTTAATATATGCTTACATGTTTTTTTTGTTTTTTTTTTTTTTAAGATTTGGATGCGTGCAGCAGAGGAGCCCAGTGTGACTTGATGCCGAAGGAGTAGGTGCCTCATCCTGATCAGATAAGAGTAATGGAAGCGAATGAAAAGACCCCTGTCCCTGATGGCCACAGCAAAATGGATGTGCTCCCTGAGGTGTACCTCTGTTATCATCCACGCCTGTGGACACAGATTTATTGCCCATTAAAAAGCTACACTGAAATGTACCTCTTAAAATGGTGTGTTTATCCTGTTGAGAAGTCCTTTCAGAAATGAAACAAGACAACTGCAAGTGCCTCTACACCAGGGCAGACTCAGAGTGACAAATACTATGAGCCCATTTTATGTGAGGTTTAATGACATAAAAACCTAAATTGATCTTTACCATCACATTTTGACAAAATGAACTTTCCTTGAAAACAAATATTTTGAAAAACCAAGTAATTACACAGAGAGGTGCTCTTTTTTTCTTTTCTTCCTAATTTACAGAGAAACCTTTTTAAACAAGCAAGGGAGAAATAAAAATAGGAACAATCTGCATTTACAAAAATGAAATTCAAAGCAATCTGCTTGTAGGCAATAAATCTGACATTTATCTACATTATTTATGATAAAACACCAAAAATAAAGGGAATACATAATCATATATTTCTCAGGAAAAACTGAAAAAAGTGACATTTACTCTAAAGCCATAATTGAACACGTTCAGTTTTTGAGTTACACGGTAATACACAGCATTTGCACAAAGGAGTGAAACTAAAACATCATATATCAACTCTGATTTATCATACACCTCACCTCATGTGGACAAGGTAACAGGATCATTTACAGATGATGGAAAAATAAAGGAGCATTGATAGAAACAGTTGCAGTGTCATCAATGGCACATGCCCTAGCCCGAGAACCTGGGATATGTGCAAGCAACACAATCTACGGCATTTAACGTGGAGCTGGTTTCCAAGAAAACCTTTTAAAACTGTCTCAGTGATTGCTAGATCGAAGCACATTACACCACTAGACTGAATGTTTTCCACTTGTATGTTTAAATCTGCCAGTTTAGGATTGCTGTACAAGTTAGAAAAGCTTGATATTTCAAATTTATTCCCACTTTTTGACAAAACTGCAGACACATTCTTTCCTTCTGCCCCGTTTTTAATTTTTTTTTCCCCCTTTCAGTTCCTCCACTCTTGGTGAATGGATTTCCCAGGCTAATTAAAGCCTATTAAAGACAGGTAATGTCAGAGCTGGTTGCAGGACCATGACAAAGTGCTGATAATTGTCTGCCAGACTCACTAAATCCACCTGTCCTGCAATTATTGCCTCCCCCTCCCTTCCTCTCCTGACACATTAATCCACTGCGTGGCTTGCTCGGCAGGCTGATGCCTCAAAGTGCATCCAGCAAACACAGATGTTGGATTTCAGACTGGCTTAACACGCGCATGCCTTAGGATAATTGTAGCAGGAAACCAACACATTTTCAGGAGGAAGCACAGGAGCACGCCACTTTACACGAGGACGGGTGGTTAAATGTGTGATAATTTATGATTGTGCTCTCAAGTTTCTTTGAAATTAAATTTGTTGGATCAATTTATTTTGTCACGGGCAATTTGGAAAAGGTTAAATCAACCAATTTGCTTCTATTCCATACCTATACAAAAAGGATAACAAAAAATGGCTGTAATTATTTATTCAAAGCTTCAAAAACAAGAGTTCATAATTGCTAAATGTCTGTCCTTTTCAAGTTCTATTAACGTACACATGAAAGCTCAGCTCAAAGCCAATAAACAAATAACTTACCAATTATTGAAAGTGTAGCAATGTTTTTTTAATGTATTTTTATGCCATATTGAATAACTGTTCAAATGTTTGTGTAATTTAATTATCAGGACGGTTTAAAAACTTGTCGTTCTCCAACTCATAGCTGCTTAAATGAGGTGAGGAAATAGTTTGATAATGTTAGCATGAATGCAGCACTGTCAGGAGCTCCTCGCTCATAGTTTAGCCTCAAAGAAAACATCTGGACAACACAGCAATTACACCAAAGAACATGTGCTGTTGTGATGAGAATTTACCCAGGGTCCGTAGCTAGCGCTGCTTCTCACATCAACCTCTAAAATCAAAGTCCCTGGACACCTAACACTATCTGAAGTTTTATTTCTGTATACATGTGCAGTATGTACAAAAGTATGTCCAAATCCTTCCAATGTTTTTGACTTCCTTCAACATATCTCAAGTTATTTAGGTAGTTCAGGACAATGAATTTAGAGTTTGACATTGACATAGTTTAAAGGTAAAACAAAAAGGCTGATGCATGTACAACAGCTAGGTCATCCTGTGGAAGAGTAAGGTGTGTCACTGTGGTAGTTGTAGTCAGGGCATACCTTCTGCACCAGTTTGTAGTCTACACTATAAAAGGCTATATAGATGCATATGACTTTGAAGGGTTTTGAGCACAGCCATGACACGTGGCTCTGTGTATGCTCCTGATAGCACACCTTGGATGGGTCATAGCCGCACAGGGCGGTCTTCTTGTTGCGGTCTGTCTTATTGTATTCAATGCGACAGTTGAACGATTTGGTGTCTTTGGTCTCCAGCGTGGACTGCTGGGCGATCTCAAACTCCACAACCTTTGAAGGTGGCACCAGGCTTACGGACACATTCCCCATTCCTGTAGAGTTGTGGCGAAAGTAAACGCTAAAGGTGCCATTCCCGTGGTCCACAATCTTTCCTGTGATCAGGAGGTTAAGTTTGACGGTCTTGATGTTGGAGTGGAAGTCCCCCCACCCAAACATCTTTTTGAACTTGCCAGTCTTGACGATGGGTCTGCGCTTAGTTCTGGTCTGTGCTCCCTGAACATCTGTCTGGTTAGATAACCAGTCCCAAAAGTCCTCCATGTTCTGTAAATATGTCATTTCCCTTGTGTTGCTCTTGAGCTCGGGGGAGCCCCTGGCAAACAAACGTAGGGGGTTGAGGATCCGTGGACTGGCCCCCGTGGGAGAAATCTGTCCGTTTTCACTGTCCCTCCACTCGATGAGTTCTGTGGCTCCTCCATGCACTTTCCTGCATGTGACCTTAATAGAAAACAGAGAAAAGATAGACAGGAAAATGATATTTAGTGAGGCTTTTTAAAACATTGTTTTCCTGTAATTTCTTGTTAACTGATATGACACAAAATTTAGGCTAAGTACCTGCATGTGTTTTAGATGGTTTGTTTCTAATTGCTCATTAAAAATAAATGATTACCATATTTATGGGAGGAAACACATTCCAACTGCAGCAGTAGCGGTGTAGATAAAAAGATAAAAATGAAAGCACAAAAAATAAATTTTGCCAATGCTTGCCAGTGTTAGAAAACACTTGTTAAATAAAGCCTTTAATGTAGCTCAAATATAACTTTGCTGAACTCCATCAGGTGCCTTTGAACAACCTTTACTTGATAAACTAAAGTTTTGCAAAGATGTTCCACTTTTAAACAAACTGCTGAGCAAACTTTTCTATTTTAATTAACATAAGGTTTTACTACAATAAAAAAAACAATGTGTCTTTAACTTCTCTGTTCTTTTAAGAAAGTAAAAAAAAAACAAAGAGAACCCCCCCTAAAAAGTTTAGAGACTTGGGTATTCATGACATATTTGCACAATCAACATAACTTTCCACTGTATCATTTCTGTAAATCTGCTCATTACCCAGTGAATTTATATGATGCTCATTGGGATGCTCATTTTTTTTTACTCGTGAAAGAAAAAGTTCTAATGAAAATACCCTGAAGTGTTATTTGTGTGTGAGGTGGCTGAGGATGGTGACATGTTTGTGCAATACAGAATTAATGGCATTGCCTGGATGTCACTTAGCAACATCAAGGATAAAAGAGGAAGGATTAGTCTTCTTTACGAATGGGGGAGGGGTGTTATTTAAATATTGTTTATAATTTAAGACATTTCTGTGTGCCTGGTTTTTGCCTGTTGCACTTATTCTTTCAGATAAGATTTTTTTTTTGTCATACTCTTCTGTTACCCAGATATAATGTCACATGCTTAATCATTATATCTATGGTGGAAAGTAAATGATTAAATGTTGGGAGAAAACACACTTGTTGCATACAAACAAGTCCAAATATTTTGATTGCACCAAATTTTAGTTTCATATTTGTATAAGTCTTTTGGAGTTTGACATGACAATCCTCAGATATGACTTCTGTTTATGTCTGTTTGGTGTATATCAAGATGTTTGACTCTTGAGTCTTGTAGTAGTGTCCAGGCAGTAAACCATCCTCTTTAGTGGTGTGGCACTATAGAGGAGCGTAGTGCTAATCCAGACCAGACACAGTTCTGAACTGTGATCCCTCCTTGTATCTCAAAGCCGTTTAGCTTCGGGAGCGATTTCTGGTCCACTTCAGATAAAGCTGCAATAATTCACAGCAATGAGCTTAGCTAGTTTTATTAGTAATTAGTACTGCTCACTCTCCCCAGGCCCTGTTATAGGGATCACTGAGAGAAGCAGATGTTGAAAGTACAGAGCAGCGGCTGTTTGAATCCTCACTGAGATGCTGTGCACTACTCCCAGACTAATTATAATTTTGCTGTAAGCCTAACTGAAACACGTGTGTACAAAGCTAACAAACTAGGTCGTCTGGCATTATTTGTTTTGTCACACTTACATGCTAACAAACGTTTCCGTCTGACATGCAAAGGGGCTGCATGTATCCTACTCTGTGCTATTTTGTCCTGCAAATATAGCTTTTTTTTCCAACGCTACTTAAAGGTATATCCAAAAGATGAAACCAAACATAAAAAGGTTATCATGAGCTGTATCAAATGGTCCAGTTTGAAAGAGTTTTTTTCTCCAGTAGCTTTCCAAATATATTGAATGCAATTCTGAGTCCACACTTAATGTAAACAAAGCACTCTGTTGAATTCACATGAACTATGTGGCTGCAGTTTGTGTAGGTAAACAAAAATGGCAGAATCGGACAAACTTAGTGTCAAAGAGCTGACATTTAGGTGGAAATATAAGAGTGGATCTGGTGCTAAATGCGAAAGAAAAAAGAAAGAACGAGTAAAACACCTGTCAAGAATAAATATCAAGGATCAAGCAGGGAGGTGGAGCGCATGAAGACAGAGCTTGGCTTTCACACACACACAGCTTTTGCAAAACTTCTGCCAGACTGGTAAGTTTACAATTTCCAGTCACTTTGGTAGATTCTGTAGGTAATCACATGTAGTAGTTGGCATCTCATCACAAATTTTGCCTACAGATTTTTAATTTAATGGACACATTGCCCATTGAAGTGGGAAAATAATATTGTGCAGATTTTGTTTATTACTTCTTGATGACTTTGGAATGAGTACTTTTTAGCTCCAGACTTGAGTGGCACCTTAAGGCCTAAAGCAGAGTAAAATGGCTTGGCTAGCTGGATATGGAATGCCAGATCAATATGTCTAATAAGGAGCCTGACCAATCCATCAGTTCACACAATGCTTAATTAAGACAGTTGCTCCCTGAAAACACAGATGAATGAAGCAACCCTGTACTAATGTCCCACAATGTAGTTCATGACAGCCACAGCCATTTAATCGACCAGTACTGCTGGCAATATTCCCAGATGATGCTGCTGCTTAGTAATACCTTGTGTGAGCTCTGCTCTTAATTCGATTTGACTCTTGCAGCATCAAAATAACAGCCACTGCTGCAAACAAAAATCCGTGAGCTCCCAACAGGAAGATTTCCTCACCTCTGTGAACAACGAAGACATGGCACTTGTCTTCCCACTGCTTAAACTGTCTGATCCATTACACATTGAGTGTCATGCTGCGCCGCTGCAGAGGTGAAACTAAATTGTCTTTCGGTGTAAATCTCAGGTGAGCTTTGTCTGGGATAATTATAATGGAAATGAGAGAGGAGTTTAAGTATGATGAGCAACTGGGAAAATTGCTGTGACAACAAGCGGATCAGCACAGGGATATCTAATACTTAAATGCCCCGAGAGAGAAGAAGCACGGGGAACTTGAAAGCTTGCGCTGAAACATGGGCTTTGCTTTCTGTCTCTTTCACTGTCTCCTTGCACACCTTGTTCATTTAGGTGGAAGCGTTGCCTCTTAAATAACAGACTAGAGGAATATGAGTGTTTGTAAAAAAAAAAAAAAAAAAAAAAAAAAGACGAAGGAAAAAAAAAACTGAGGCAAGGTCTGATGAAGGAGAATCTACAAAAGCTTAATTAAGATTTCTTAATCGGTGCAGCCGAGCTAGAGGCGTTTCAGGGCGACTTGAAACAAGACATTATTATGATAATAACTGCAGACTTATGGAGCTGAAAAACACCAGACTTCATTTCAGCTGCACAAGGTAAAGTTACCAGAGGCGGATATCTGTCTGTGTGGTTTGGCTTCTTCCTCTTCCTGTGCTTCTTACAGAACAAAACAAAACATGCATGAACCATACACACTCCTGCAAATGCAGCACACCAGTCAATGTTACATCTGCCCTCTAAAACAGTGTATAAATATTGTCCTAACTTTGAATATACTACACCTATTACACCTATTACAATAAAAACTTGATAATCATAGATTATAATAAGGTATAGTTTATGAGATCAAATCAGAATAATCCATAGTATATATACCTTTTAGTATATATATATATATATATATATATATATATATATATACTGTTTCCTATATAGCAACTAAAAGTGAGCTACTTTTAACCTAATGTTGATTATATTTTAATTAGTAGAGTCAGTTGTAATTTACTCTGGATCAAATTGCTTTGTGTTATTTTGAAAAAAAAAAATGTATGCATACTGGACGTTGCATTTTTTTTCTATGTGGAGATTTCACAAACACTGAAGAAAGAAACCACATCTGTTTATTAAAAATCTAAATTTATTATTATAGATGGATAAAACAGCAACAATAACAAGGAAATTTAACATAATGTTTTGATGTGTAGTCTCCTTTCAATAATACTTAGTTTACTTTTACTACTTTTTTCACTTTTATCAAGACGTATACAGGCTTTTAAATTATTTTTAATAAGGATTTGAAGAACAAGGGGTTGATGTAATTTTAATAAAATTCATTGCTAGTCATTCAAAATGCATAAAAACATTATCCATCAGCTGTGGATTTCCTCACCCATAAAATCTTTTAGGTGCATTTATACTAAAAGTTACTAAAAGTTCAATTTGATATAGGATGAATAGGTTTAGAATTTTTTAAAACAACAACATCAACAAAAAAGCTTATATCTTATTTCACAAGCAATTATTATATTCAGTCTATGTGTTACATTATTTTATGTGTGTCAGAAGTGTGTTCTAAACTGAATATAGGTCTTTGAGCATCTTGTTTTTTCAAATTAATCTCTCCCACTATAGATCGTTCCTTTTTTTTAAGGTCATCTCACTATTTATATAAAAAAAAAACATATATAATGTCATATTGCATAAAATCTAACTTCAGGTCTTGAAGTGAATATTATATTTAAATGTTGTGACTGTAGGTTTTACCCTTAAATGCTTTAATTGCTGCCATTTCTGCACCATTTTGACCTTTTTGTTTTGTTTTTGTTCTAAATTAAGACTAATATTTCCCTTGTTTTGTCAAATTCTTGTTATGTTTTGTCAGTTTTATTTAGGAGATCTTGGGAAAAACTGAAATACAGACAGTGGCCAGAGCAGCAGCAAGTCACACAGTGAGTCAGGATGAATCAGCCTCGACATTCATCTGTGATGAGCAGTATGGAAAGGGCTGCCTGCTTGTCCCGTGGGTAGACATATCTTTTAGAGGCCTGACATAAAGGTAATTGCCACAGTGACCAGAACTAGCCTTTAGAAAGTTATTAAGAAGCCAGTGACATCTGGCCTGTGGATCATCTGAAAGATGCTGTTAAAATGTATTTGCAATGAGAATCTGGTGCTTAGCTGTGACAGGTCCTGAGCTGGAGGGAAGCCTGCAGTGTTGTTTTGTTTGTAACCATAGAAATCTCCCTCACCCTAACACTGTGTGCCCCACGTGGGATGCGAGAACTTTATTTGAGGGGGGAATTAAGATGCTTCCTCTGCCACTGAAATCGTCTTTTTGAATTTTTCATAGTGGAATTATTTTTCCAGCACATAAGGCTTGGATATGCATCTTGGGGAAATTGGTTTCAGGCATTTTTTCTCACAATAAACAAAATGGGCAATTAACCTGCTCATCAGTGCAAGCAGAGCAGTTTCAATGATGCACCCCACTGTTCTTCATGGATTTATCTGTGCAAATTGACCTCACTTTGGTGGTGCAATTCATTTCCCTGCTAATTTTCTGTGTCTGAAGCTTCATTAAACTTGATGCGTTTCCGCGTAGTAAAAAATCTGGACACTCCACGAAAATTATGCCTCATTCAACCTTTAGCTTTTGCAATACTTCCCAGCATCACAGAAACACAACACCTGTCAGCCAGCTCAGCCGGTGCTGTTAGTGTTAGCCTGCAGACTGACTGCAGCATCTTTACTTTCAAGCATCCAACATGACAAACGGCTCAGTTGACATTAAAGCCATCCTCAGCCCGCAGTCCGCCTGCCCAAAGACCTTCCCAGGCCATCTTCCTCCTGATGTTGTGGGGCATATCATTTGTAATGATTCACATCCAGAACCGGTTCCAGGAGAGGGGACCCTGGAGGCGCTTTGGCAGCACACAGCAAAGGGTCTACACCCTGCCGAAGAATAGATTGGTGCTCTGATCGCTGGAACAGCTTCACGCTCCAGAGCCATCACTTTTAATCAGAGGCCGGCTGGGGAAATACATGGCAGGTGCTTCAGCACTGTGGTGGATCGCAACAGCAAATCCACACCGGGGGGCACTTTACCAATCACAGAAGGCTTCGGTTAGAGTGTGCATGTGCATGCAGCAAATCTGCTCCCCTCCAGTATAATCCTCCAGGCCATTACCAGCTGACCTTTGTGAGAATGAGACAGTTTCTACTGTTGAAATGCTCCTGCTAAACATCTTATTGATTCTGATTTCATTTGTGACTGACAAAATGTGTGATAAATATTGACAAAATACACAGTACTGTGCAAAAGAGTTAAACCAACCCTATGATTTATGCCTTATTTCAAAGAAGACAGACTTTCTTTTGTTCTTTTAATGTAGTGTTTGGTCATTCTCCAGGATTTCTGGAGGGTTTTCAAAGCTTTTCTAAGGGTTCTTGAATACTGCAAGAAAACATGTCTAACAACAAGCTAATAAATTGATCTCTGGTGTATTAAACCATTAAAAAAAACAGATATTCAAAAGTGATTTCTTAGTTCATTTTTAAATATTAATTAAAAAACTGTGAATGAAGAAATTTCAGGCAGACAAACTGTGCATGTAAGTCTATGGATTGGAAAAGAAACAGTTTGCAGTGACAAAATACTGAGTTGAGTTTTAGAATAAGATCATCTTATGATGTAGTTGTTTTGGTCAAACCTTGTAAATGATCTTATGTGCAGTCTCATGTAAGACTGCGAGATCTCCCATGATCTGTTAGCGTTTGAGCTGAGGATGACTCATAGGCAAACACACACACATAAAGACAAGGGAGGAAAAAAAACATCATTGCCTTCACCTTTGGCAGCGGACAAAAATTAAAATTATAGAAAACATACCAGTTTATATAGCAAAGTCAAGAGCCTCTTAACAACTACATGGTTGAGAATGCTGTGACGAGTAAGGACACAAGCCACTTCATTACTCACTGACCTACAACAGCTGCCCGATTTAAATCCAGGTTTTAGTCAGAACAACGTCAGTGCCCAGCTATTTAAACTCAGACAGGCTTACGCCTCTTCTCAACCACTGTGTTCCTCTCAGGAATGCTATTTAAGCATCCACAAGCACAAAGAATTTCCAAACCAGATTGCCTTTTTTTGTGGTTCTATGATGGAACAAGCTCCCAATTTCTTTCTGAATAAGGCATTCCTCCCTCGTGAAGAATCTCCCAAAACCTAATCTCTGCAGAGAACAGCTCCTCTGTTGACACCTATGGAACACCTAACATGCATCACCTGCTCGTTCTTTGCACCTCGATCACTGCTCCACCTGAACTGACATTTAAATAGATTTAGCACCAGAGGTGTAAACAGGATCTTTGTACTGAAGCCTGACTGGTTCTCTTCACTTTGGATAAACGTGTCTGCTCTCTAAGCAAATGTATAAGTAAAATATAAATATTATATGTAAAATGCATGTCGATACATAATAATACTTGACATTTTATTCATGTAAAAATATTGCCAGAAAAAATGTACATTTCTTTACACCTTCTGTATCGGTTCTTTAGTCATTTATTATTGCCTGCAGCTGAAAGGTGAAGGCAGATGGTAAAACGTATGTCTGCGTTTGTGTTCATGTCCCTGTCTGTAACAAAATATCTCATGAACCATTCGACAAATTTTGATGAAACTTGTAGAAAATAATCACTGAATTGACATCTACAATTGATTATTTTTTGGAGTCAACCCAATTCAAGATGATTGCTACAGCTGATATACATTAGCCGACTTAAAAATGACTACACCTCAGCCAGTTTTACAGATAAGGAGCTAACATTTTATGTGGTAGTAGCTGAGAGTCTTTCCCAACACATACTCTGGGCATGCCACCATGTGATGTTGCATGAAATTGCACACAGCTTTATTTTCAAGGTTCACTCAAAATGGCCACAACTCTGTTATTTCTCAGCATAAGGTAATCTTAGCTTAAAATTTTAGCATGAAAGTTGGAGGCTAATTTGCATTCCTTCATAGAATGCTAGATCTTAATTTGACTTTTTTTAATTGTTTGGTATGTACAACCTACTTTTAATTCAGAGCATCTTTTAATAATAGTTGAAATGTTAAATACTACATCATGTCACAGGATGATAACATCTGAAAGCAGTCATCAAACAGCTGTACTCCTGAGCAAAACTGTTTTTCTGCCACATTTGTTGATTTGTTTTTTTGTGCAGACATGGAGAAAAAAAACTCCCTTTCAAAAACAAACAAATATAAGCTTTCTGACTTGTTTATTTGTTAAGTTTCATTTTATTCTAGCACAAATTACAGCAGAAATGTTTCTGATGAGTTATTATGGAGTCTAAAAGTGTATTCAAGCATCATCTACTATAGAAGGCTGCCCACACTTTGGTGTAAAATGCTACCTGACAGCTCATGATGTCACTCGGGGCTGCTCCATTATTAGCATAAATTATAGCACGCAACTTAACCCTCCTCTGGCTACCATAAATCATATAACTTATGCCATTAGTCATGTTTACAGTGTCAGTGTTGCTCTTCTCCAGCTCAATCATGGATCTCTCCCATTTTTTCTTCTCTGCGTCAGTCCTGTCCGACTCAAATGGAAGCCTCGCCTCATCTCGTTCGGACATTGGCAGGACTTGTCCTGGTGTTTACGTGAGTTTTTTAAACTGAAACATTCTGCATCATTAGAAAGCCACTCTCTTAGAGAAGGACTGCACTAAACTGAACAAATTATTCACAGTTTCTTTCCCCGCAGTGAGGAAGCAGCTCAAATGGAGTTGTAGAAACACGTATTAGTGCTCAATAACAAAGTGATCTAATTTGTTGGGATTCTAAGGCAGGCCGTTTACTTTTACAACTAAGAGTCCTGAAGGCATCACATTTATTGAAGTATTTGCTTTTTTTAAAAGTTAGCATAAATTCATGTATTTTTTTGTCAAACAGTTTGCCAAATGAAATCACAAAGCTTCCACTTGTAACATGATGATGATGATGATGATGATAATAATAATAATAATAATAATATTAATAACAAAAATAACAACAACAACAACAATAATAATAATAATAATAATAATAATAATAATAATAATAATAATAATAATAATAATAATAATAATAATAATAATAATAATAATAATGAAGCTATTTTTTATACAGATGCATCTTTAAAATAAATTTAAAGGCACTCTTTGCAAAGTATTAAATCAACATAAAATTAGTTATACTGAACTATAACAAATGGTGCAGTTTGACAGAGTATACTCTAGTAGTTTTCCAGATATATTGATATGAAATTATTAAACGAGGGTACGCACTCAGTGTAAACAAAGCACTCAGCTGAATCCAAAGCAAACCACGTAGAAGCATGAGTGACGTGACTGACCTACAATAGGCTGGCTGTAGTCTGTGTAGTTAAACAAATATGGCGGAACCGCACAAATATATAATCTCAGAGAAGACGCTGAATCTGCTGCTAAACATGAGAGAAAACAGAACGATTGAGTAAGACAATGGTCAGGAATAAATCCTGGGCATTAAGTACGGTGCAGCACCATGAAAACAGAGCTCGGCATTTAAACACGGTGCTTCAGTGAAACGTCTTCTAGACCAGGAAGTTTAGCACTTTTTTGTCTGCATGCTTTAATCAGAAAAATCTGAGCATTAATACATACAAGCATATCAAAATCTTTAGATTTCCTCATCCAAGCACCTCTTTCATTGATTATTGTTGACTTTTTTTCAGCCACTTCAGCTGTTTCTGTTGGTAAACAAACCATCAATGTGAGAAAAATTATAGTGCAGATTTTGTTTCTTAGTTTTTGATTTTTTTTTGTTCAGTCTTTGACTGGTCTTTCTGAGTTTGCAATAAGTAGATTTAAAAAAGGATGAAGAGTCAGCCAGTCTAATCTCTTCATGGAGGTTATTCCAAAGAACAGGAGCTCTAACAGAGAAGGCACAGTCACCCACGGTTTTCAAGTGGGATTTTGGGATGGTTAGTAGCGCCTTAGCTGAGGATCTCGAGGTGCTGATAGGGACAGGAAGTTAAAAGGTCGGCAATGACATGAGAATTCAAGGTGAGGTGTTTGTCAAAGATCATACCAAGATTCTCACAGTGTTGAAACAGAGCTGAAGACACAAGGCAGAACTGGATAATTAGGTACTAAAACAGTTGTAACAAATTGATTCCATTCTTAAAACTTAAAACAGTTTGTTTCCAGCTGACTTTATTAGAAGCAGACGTGTGAACCGATGCAATAAAAGTCAGGCTCAAGTAACTTCAACACCACAACACCAGTCATTTCTGATAGCTGGAAACCAAAAACAACAACAACAAAAAAAAAACACTTTAAGTGTCGAAACTCATTAAATTATTGAGTAATATTGCAACGCCATTTAATCTCTAACTTTGAACACAAAGAATATTAATTTTAGAAACTTTAAGGAAAATGACGAGTTGCCTCCTGAACTGATCATGTTACAATCTTTCTAACACCATGAAAAATGGGATTCATCCACAGTGAATGAGACAAGTGACATGAAGAAAACAGCACGATGAATGAGTGAGCAGCGTGTGTGTGTGTGTGAGAGTGTGTATCAACCGCCTCTCGGAAAGATGAGCATAAAGCCTGATATTGGTGTATTTATTTGGCAGAAAATGAGTCACAGCTGTTTTTAACATAAACACTATTAATAAACTGTAACACATTTCTGCATGTAGAAGTTTCAAGTATTCTAAAAAAACAAGATAACGCTGCATATGACTTGTCTTAATTATAGATAAATGTAAAACCAAGTAACAGTTCAGTGCTGTTTAATAATGCTTTAGTTTTTCTGCACAATAAATCAAATCTTATTTCAATACATATTTCATTTAGATACATTTTTAAAACTTTTTTATCAACATATGCTTTGGAATCTCTAACTTAACAGGTAAAATTGCAACAGGAATAAAAAAATACTGTGTCTTAGCAAATTATACTTGAGTAAATGCAAGAAAATTATTTTAATGAACTTTTATGAAAGTAAAGAAACCCACAAAATTAATTTAATAATAAAAGTTAGTAGGATTTAACATTTAAATTAAGATGACGAATAACAAAATAATGCTAGACTGAAAAAGATAAGACAAACTTTTTCACAACCTACTGTTAATTCTTGTGTGAAAAGGGATCAAAATATAAATTGTAACGCTGTATTGTCGTCACACCTGCAGACTTCCTGCCTCCAATCAGTTTGTGAGTTGACCACGGGAGGCCTGCGGGGTGATAATGAGACGTGAGCGAACGCGGCTTAGTGTGTAAAAATTCAAATGCAGCATCGCTGCTGGATGTTTGGAAAGCATTAACAAAGATCCCACCAGGAGATGAGACGGGGTGAGTGCAGCCGCTGGGCTGAGAGCCTCCAGGTAAGGTGGATGCTTGCGTTATCTCAGCACCTGCCACATACGACAACTGCAAAGCTCTCAACACTTCACTTTTAGGCGGGCGTTACCTTTCAACGCATCATCACTTTCATAATCCCCTTACTTGGTCAAAGCAGCAACTCCTGGCTCCTGACACCTGCCGCACACCCTGGATTCCTGATAGCAGGGATTGGAAAGGATAATGCTGGAAAGCATGTTGGACTTAGTGTAATTATCTCTTGACCAGTTTTAATACCTTCCCACAATGCATAATGCCTTTGTAAAACTATTCAACTAATATAAGAGGAAATGTGTTATTCTTCAAACTTCAGGATTCAAGTTTTTAGCTTTCCCCTCTAAAACGTGATCTAACTGTTTTGTGCTACCATTGAGTATTTTCTTCTATTCATATCTGTGCTGCAAATGATAGAAGTATAATATTTTAAAAAATGAGAGAAAAAAAAAGGCCTTGCTTGATTTGTTCAAACATGCGTCAACTGAATTCGACTGAGCAAATGTTTCTATTCTCAAAGCTGATTGTGCCGCGTCTGATTTCAGAGAAACGGCGCCCTTTGAAGAAGAAACAAGAGCTGGCAAGACTCTTTTTCTCAGAGACGCTCTGAAGACAGGTACATCACAAGAAATACACAAAGACACCGCGAAAGCTGACAGCGCTTTGTTAGAGCTGAAAATGACAAGATGCAAAAAAAAAAAGGAAAAAAGGAAGAAAAAAAATGGGGGGCCTCAAAGCTGCGAGGCAGGAGAAAAATGCAAAACAGAGAATAATCAGAGGAGAGATTTATTGTACTTATTCTGAAGCTGTCACACCTTGCCTTTTACAGGAAAGCCATACAGTTTTAATTAAAGAGGTCAATCATTTTCCTGAATTCTGACATGTGGTGTGATTGCCTTCTCCACGACCTAACCAGGTGGTAATTAAAAACTTTGAACGTCAGAGTGTAAAATGCAGAAACAGTTGCTTGTTCATAGTCATAATTTGTGTGACTGCAATTTTGTCGTTCTGGAGAACTTTAAATCTAACTAACTGCAGTTAAACAATAGTGGGCAGTGATTTCCCCTCAGCTGAATATGACATACATGTGGTTTGGTTTAGCTGCAGCACAGCAGAAAATAAATGCAGTCAATAGTCTGTTAAACGGTAAGGTTGTGCATCAGAGGATGCTGTGTGTTTCTGATATTGCAGAGCGGTAATGACAATGCTATAAGGTAGCAGAGACTCCACATCTAACAGCGCCTCGGGCTGCACAATGCCCATAAAAATTCATAGCTGTGGACTGAGATCGGGAAACTCAACAACATATTTAACATAATGTTTCCTGCACTGACACCGCTGGAGCGAGTATGACTTCAACTAAAAGAGCCGAGCTCTTCAGTTCATCCTCAACTGTTTGCATCACTGGAGTAGTCTCAATAATCACACGGTTAATGGCTATTTGACTAAAGTCTTTAATGGGCCTTCCAGTTTCCAGATTACGGCTTTTGTCAACACAAAGGGCAGTTGTGTCACAGTGATCAATCATTTGGAGCTTCTGTCTCTTCATCCCAGGACCTTTATCAAGGATTTATTGCCAGCATGGTTATTATTGATAATTGGAAAAGGAATAACTTGCAGGAATCCTTTCAGTCAAAGTAAGCTGCCGTGGCTGCAAGCGGCATTTGAGGGGTTTCGCCCTTAAATACGTCAACCTTTCCCTTCAGAGGTGCGAGACAACGAACGGGCCGAGGACGGCAAATGCCACAGACAGTATTGTTTATGAGGGATTATCTAGTCAAGCCTTCTGGCTGGAAAGATTGTGACCCCAATATGAGCACAGATACACATCGGCACCATGTAAGCTCCAAAAATGATTCCTGGAAGGCAGCACATGCATACATGCCCTCTTCACTCTGTCAATCCATGTTTTAATCACTTCCACAGAAATTTTCTCTGGCCTGCCATTTTGCTCTCTCTCCACCCAATTTCTCTGGTGGCTTTTTGAAGACTTAAGTTCTGCTCTTTTTTCCCCCCTCTCTCTTTCTTACAAGGCAAATCCTGGGAGAGGTTGATGTGAAGACCAGGCAGAGCAGGAATGTGAAGAATATAAACACATTTTTTTTATTGTCCAGAGGGAAAGGAAGGGGGTTGTGTGTGCAAAAAGGGGTTGGGCGCTGGGGTCTGTAAAAGAGACGAGGACCTTATCACAGCCCAGCAGCTCTGTAATTCGCCACCATGATAAAGTGGCAGCGCGGAAAACCTTACAAGGCTGGCACAATCCAAAGACGGATTAGGTTTTTCTGACATAAGCTTCCTGAAAAACTAATCAATCAGCCCATGCAGCATTATCAGGAGCGTGAGATTAAAGAGCTGCTCCTAATCCCCCCAACTGTACATTTTATTACACTTCCCAGTGTTAGTTGACTTTAAATATACAATAAATAAATAATAAAACCCAACCTAATTGAGCATGAGGAAGGGGAAGAGGGTTAAAAGGTCCTCTGAGAGGGAATTTGTGTAGAATTTGTGTTTTGTTATGAAGACGGGGATAAAACGGTTGTCCTTGCCAGAGCCGATTCTGACTTTGGAAGGAGCATCGCAGTCCCACTCTGCCACTGCAGAGAGAAAAGAGGGGGAAACTATTTGATGTCTGAGTTTCACGGAAAATAATTTTAGTGCTAAATAGTAAATCATTTTGCTGTTCTGAATTTTCACATCCCCCGTTTGCACGTGAACAGTTGTGCAGCTCGATGTTGATGTAAAAGTTAAAACTCAAGCCAAATCCTTCACAAAACCACTTGGAAATCTTTAAATCACTGTACATCAAAGCTCCACAGATGAACTCGGCGCATGGCATGATCCTGACCACACACTCTCCGTCTGGTAACCAGCTCAGCTTTGTCTCACACACTGTGCCACACCTTCCCATTAAGATGATCTACCAGCCTAACCCTGGGGTGCCGTATTAGTCCTAAAGATGGTCTCTATACATTTAACTCTGCCGCTGAGCCCATCAATTTGGTGCTTTGTTGTGACATAATGTTACCAAAGAGCTTTCACCCTGGCAAGAAGACACAAAGACTTAATAGTCTTTGTCAATGTCTTCTCATATTTAATCCCAAGCGGAGTTGAAAAGCCCCACGTTCCTCTGCATGTTATCAGTGGGAGATGATTCAGGGAAGGACAGGCAAAAGGGAGATGGCAGTGAGCTCATATATGCTTCCTCTTTATCTACATTGTTCTGCTGTCTTTGCATAGAGGATAACTGTAACAGATGTCAGAAAGTAGAAAGGATTCTCCCAGGATGGCTCCTGACCCTCTTATTTGCCCCCTGGGGGTTTTGCACAGATGCTCTGGGTTGGGGTTTTACTTTCACCACTTGATTCACGCACCTTTTCTTGCAGCTTAAACATGTTTGTACAAAGAGGAAGAGAAAAAAAATGACTTCATGGTTCGACAAACACTGGATCTGGAGAGGTTTGTCTGATTTGGATCCTGTTGGCTCTGCACCCTCCAGGTGCCTCCATATGAAGACGGGTTTGAAATCTGTCTTTTGAACTTTGTTTGATGCTGTCCTTACATCCTTTCAGAAACTCCTTAGTAAAAAGTAAAAAAAGCAACTTCATGTTGAAGGCGTTTTTGGCACTCATTTAAAGCTTTAAGAGCATCAACACATCACATTGTGCATGTTTTACCTCATGAAGTTGAGATAATATTGATTAAAAAAAAGGCTGATATGTCCCCAGTCAGACACTGGTGGGTGTGCTGGGACCGAAGCCATCGAGGCATATAAAGAGCCTCCCCAAAGAGGCAGTCTGCCTCTTTCTCTCTGGAGGCGCGGCTCCCAAAAGGCTCAGAGCTGATTATAAGAGAACAGAACAGACAGCACGTTGCTGCTGCAGCTGCACGGTTCAAGGCTATCTTTAAAGTAGTCCTCTTTGAGGATTGAGCACAGATGTGAAGAACTTCTTCAGTCAGATGGCATTTTCTGCTCAAGTCTGATCAGAAAAGGATAATCGAGATAAAACCAACAATGTATCAAAAAAAGTAGAGGACAACATCACCAGATTTTGATCAAAGTGGAAAAAAAAGACTTTCCCTAAAGACCTGATTTTTCTTTAAAGAGCTTATACTGCAATGCAACTACAATTACACTAAAGGAAGATTATGTCTAAAAGCTTAACTCAGTCAGTTTCTGCAGGGAACATCTTTTTTATACTCACAGGCACATAGTCATTGTTTACAAGAAGGAAAAGAGCAAGCTTTTAAATTTAGTAGGTTTCTAATTTTTAATTTGTTGTTTGAAATGCCAGTTTTAAAATATGTAGCTATTTTTTAAGCATAGTAAAAATATTTATCACTTAGGTGTCCAACCTGGAGCCAATTAAATCATCCTGGTCAACATCCGGCTTTGAGTCTCTGACATTTTTTTTTTTTTAACAAACTAAGAATATATTAAACCAAAAGAAAGCGAACACGCCCAGTCCATGATGAAATAAAAGTCACAACACTGTCATGGTAGCAATCTTCTAAACTCAACCAGGAAGTAAAGTAAGTAAATGCTGCATTTATTGTAAAATCCGCAACAATTCATTTATTTATTTTTCTATAATACTGTGATGTTGTTAGTTCTGAAGTTTTGCCCAATATGTTTTGAAATGTGATGTTATGAGAAAAGTAAAAAGTAGGAATTAGCCAACAATATGCTGAGCTGCTGTTACGGTAGGCTGTTTATCTGGATTTTAAATAAAACAGCAAAATTACATGTACAACATAAACTACAATATGTAAAAATAAAATGCATTCAGTTAGACTAAAGGCTTTTTATTTTAATGATGTAGGAAATGAAGTATATGCTATAATTTAAAAAGATTTTAAGAAAAGAAGCATTTACAGAAATGTAAATGAGTCAGACTCCTGGTTAATTTGAAACTGCTTTTAGGAAAATAAAAACGATAATGAAAAATAAATAAGTAAAAAATCAAATAAACAAGTGTAACTTTTGTAAAAGTCACCTGTGATGTGGTTCTGTTCATTATTGGCTCTGTGGTCGTAAATTATTCTACCAACAGCTGCAGAGCTTCAATAAATGGATGCAAAATGCTGCTTTTTAAAAATAAAATTAAAAAAAATCTAAGTAAGTTTTACAATAAGTTCCAACTGGGCGGGAAACTACAGCCTGATGAGAGGAATCTGCTCACCTGGTGCAGGAGGACAAACAGCAGGAATGTTTGCAGCGGACTCATCTTCAGGAGCTTGTGGGTTTATTTACGATGAGCGGCGGGTAAATCCTCTCTGGGAGACTTGGAGAGGCTAAGACGCGCGTTCCGCTGAAGCATCGCTGAGCTCACCTGCGGAGGATAAAATCAAAATAAAATAAGACTGGAAACATTTGGCTACTTAAAACACTTAAACGCCCACCACATGTTCGGAACCCAGCGTTTTATTCTCACGGGTTTAATCAAGTCCTGAACTTTTCCTTACTGTTCTGCAAAAGCAACATTACCTCACGCTGGAATCATCCCGGCAAAGAGTTCCCCAATCCTCTCAAAATGTCTCCTTCTGTCGGGATGTTTGGGATTCCTCTGAGAAGCTGGGGTTCTACAAATAAGACGAAACGTCTACAAGACAGCGACTTTAGTTGCAAACTGCGCTCCTCTAAGTTTCCAGCCAAACAGAATTAAACTGTTTTCTCTTATTTAATCCGTTTAAGCAATAAGTTGTGCGCAGTCACATGCAGCCAAGTGAGCCCGCATCCCAGTAGGAAGACTGCAGTCAGACACAGACAACAGTCCGCTCCTCAGCTCCACTTGGTTTCAGTGCGCAAAATCCTCCGCTGCGCGCCTGGAGACTCCAGGATCAGCGCGCATCCGTTCACAGCTCAGAGCGTCAGGACCTGAAGATCTGCCCCTGTGCTCTCACTCTCTCCATTTAAGAAACAACTAAGGTGCTTGATGTCACTGTTAACCGCTCCTATTTTTTTAGCTACACGTCCAAGTTATTTAACCCATGGATGTGCACACAGGAAAGAAATCTTATCACGCAAATGAATTATTTGTTGATTCTTAGACTGGAGAATCAGAGATCTGGTTCTAAACACTCAACAGTCAAGCAATGCTGTTTTTATCATTACTAAAAAGATCTGCAGAATGTAAACCAAACCCTTATTTACAAACTAATCTTGTTTTTCAGTTTGCAAACACAACCTCGTAAACAAAGCTTGATTTAAACAATCACATTGATAAAAGACAAGATGATAAGTGATAGCTTCATTTTGGAGAAGTGGTGACCTCGCAGGAAAAGACAACAAAATGTCAAACACCTTGGTGTAAAAAAGTTTTTTTTTTTTTTTTTTGGTGGCGGACAAGGCTGGGATAAAATGATTGTCGTGACTTTGGCTCCATCATGTGGTCAAAATCAAAATTACACAGCCTGAAAATGAACAGCAACAAAGGTGATCAAATTTATGAGGTTCCATACAAATGTCAGTCATTAAGAGACACACACGTTTTACTTTGACAAGTAAAGCAGAGGGACAAAGACAGAATAAAATGTTTTCTTATCAGCATTTTACTTTCTGTAAAATATAGATGTGAACAGAGAAACTATGTATGTCTATTTAATGTTTCGTGTATACAAGCTCGCTGTCTTGAACTCTAGACACAAAGTCTGCCTCTAACCTTTCACATGAGCTGGACTCAGCCAAGAGGTTACACAACTTAAATGGATTATTATCGGGCAATTCAAAGTTAGTAAGGGTTTGTCACTGATAATGACAAAGAATGATTAAATAACTAACAAGTTGTAGAAAGGAAACCGCACTCCTATATCAGTTCAAGTAGGAGAGCCTTTTGAGCCCCTTTAACAGCTGATTATAAAACTTAATAGATAACTGAACTTTCACTTTAAACTTTGACCTCAGCAACAAGAACATTTGAACTCAGAAGAGACAGAAAGAAAAAAAAAATGCTCTTCATATAAGTCTTATTTTGTTGGAAGAACAAAAAAATTATGCTCAAAAAATGTATGGAGTCATTCAAATGGTTGAATAAAACAATCACCACGCTCATCATGACAGTGCAAGAATTTTACAAAAGATTAGATTGTTTGCAAACTGATAATCAGAACATACATTAGTATCCTCAGACTTTTCAGAAATGAAACATTTCATTTGATTTTAAGCAATTTCTTAGTTACCTTCCATTAATAAGTTGCAAACCCTAATACCATAAAAGTTTAAGAACATTCTCTCCAGCATTAACGTATAGAAAATTTAACCTCAGCTGTGCATGTGTGAGCTCTGTTACTACTTAACGTTTGAGGAAGATCAATCCTTGTGGGATAGACAAACCATCTGGCATGTTTAGCTGTATAACTTCTTCAGAGAGCAAGTCTTAACCGAGTCTTATGGTCCAAAAACACCTCCTGTCTAAACTGTAATTCAATGGCAATATATCCTGCAAGTTTGCATTTAAAATACGTCACTATTCAAAACAATATGATATGATGAATCCAATACAATACAATATTCCTTCAGGAGCTTACCTGTTTTTTGACTTACAAAGACAAATTCCTCTGAAATTATTTTTACATCCTTAGGTCAGCTATGTGCAAGAGATCCAAACAACCCTAAACTTCAATTTAACATCCCCATAAGCACAATCTAACACACACCCACTAAAACATCCCAGAAATGACAAAAAACAAGATTTACATTCACGTCTTATTTCATGTGGACTGGTTTGGAAACGGTTGTTGCTGAATGAGGGCAGCGGGATAGACTCCAAAGTTATGAAACAACACAGCTCTGGGACCTGGGATGTCAGCGTGTTAAAGATCACAAACATTTCCAGGACTAAGACACGTAAACTGATGTAGTAGCTTATCACACCACAGCCTGCCGGTCTAAGTTAGG
Organism: Kryptolebias marmoratus; assembly: GCF_001649575.2. Lineage (NCBI taxonomy): Eukaryota > Metazoa > Chordata > Actinopteri > Cyprinodontiformes > Rivulidae > Kryptolebias > Kryptolebias marmoratus. The sequence goes on along the minus strand of NC_051435.1, from coordinate 6,532,293 downwards.
ATTTGTGATTAATTTGGTTTGTATTAATAGGTTTTTAAAATTGGTTTTGGTCTTGCGCAGCCAATTGTTCAGCTCAGTTCAGTAGCCTTCTGGTGTTACTTCTGTCTAGTCTTATTGCGTTTTGTAAAATGGCTGAAATCCTGTGTGTGTCAGAGGTTACTGGCTGCCTGATATCTGTGTTCAGAGATCAAGACAGTTGATGTAAGTCCACAAGGTGACAGTTTAAAGTGCTGATTAACTGCATGAAACTGACCATGAAAAGCATGTAGAAAGGAAATGTCAACAGTACATGTGAAGTGTGCACAGTTTGCACCCAGTGTGGTTTGTACACACTTTGCTTTGTAGAGGAAAGATTGATTTGAGTGACTGTGCACATAGGGCAGTGTGGTTACCCTATCTGCCTTTTTTTCCTTCTGCTCACACATTTCATACTGAATAGTCTTTATTAGAAAGGGCATGTAACTCATTCAGGATTTTATCTCTATTTTGAGCTTTATTTGTTGCTTTACTTTGACTAAAACATTAATTTATTCACATTTTGATAAATAACTATCATCCTGCTGCAGAATTGCTGGGTGTCTCTAATAAAGAGCTGTTTTATGCATGTGGCACAGCATGACAAATTCCTTAACGGTCTAAACCTTGTTAAACTAAAAGCTTTTCTATGTAGCTAACAGGTTTGCTGTTGCATAACTTAACACAGTCATATTTGTGCGTATGTGTGTATGTGTGAGAGAGAGAGAAAGCTGCATAAAAAAATAGAATGAAACTTACACTGCCAAGGCTATCAGTACATTTATTCTGTTTTCATTTGTTTAGAATAAAAGTGTGTTGTTCTTTTGATGCCTTAATTGAAATCTTTCAGACTGAATCATGTCAAACAGGCAGCAGCAGGTAAGGAAGGATGGTTTATTTATTCACATTTTGTTCTTTGTGTAGTTTAACCTGGTTGTATAAAAACTTTACAAATGGATCCTGGGAAAGATCAAAAATATATTTCACTGTCCTAAAAATGAAAAAAAAAAAGTAAAAATCCCAATAGTAGATCACTCTTTATTGTTCCTGTAATTACCTAATTTAAAGACAGATTACACCACGTTTTCTTCTGATGTTGCCTTCTTAACATTGTGGGATGAGGGTGGTGCTGCTGGTGCTGGGAGGTGCTAAGACTGTTTTTTGAACAAGCACAGATATGGTGGTCCTTAAACATTTTGTTAAGTGGGAGCTGGTTTTGAAAGAATGAATGGCTGTTTGTCTCATCTGTCTTTATGTGTCCCTGTGATGGACTTGCAGCCTGTCCAGGGTGTCCTTGGTCTGTTGGTTGGAGATCCATGATTTAAGTCATTACTAAAAGGTTTTTGCAATCTTAACTTTGTTTTGCTGAAGGGAAGTGGGCTGTTGATGTCGGGAAGGGTTGCTTCAGTCTACAAAACATGTTTAATAAGTTGTTTTGGTGTCAAACTAACATCTTTTAATATCAGGATGCAGAAGATTATTATGAAAAAAATAGTGTTACTAACTTTACATTACTGGATATGTGGCCATGTGTGCCGGGTCAGCAGATTTTTTTTACACTGTGGAGAAATGGAAATGCAGCAAACTGCAGCACATTCTTTTGGCCTTTCCCTTTTGTCTTTAATTATTTGAAAAGGTTCTTGACATGTCTATTATCCTTGTACAGTTACTCAGTAAAATTAGTTCCTGTTAGTAAAACAAGTTTTAACTGTTGTTAAAATTCCAAGCGTTACACTGTTGGTTTGATGGTATCAGTTTCCTCAAAACAGAAGGAAGTTGGTTTCGTATTACGTGGTTTTGCACTCCACCCCTTTCACTGCGAATGCAGCAGATATACCTGGGTGCGTGAGAATGCAGACTAGTACTACTACCACTAATGCTCACAAGGCACGCATGTGTCTGTTTTCCAGGAGGCGGAGTGAAAGAACAGCTAAAGAGAACTGGGAGGACTTTCCCCAAATGGGCTGGCAGTACATGGCATGCTGCAATGACTTGCAAGTTATTAGTTCACTACTTAATGAGAAATAACACTTTAAAAAGTGTAATTATTAACATATTTTAAACATATTCTATTTATGTTAAACTCAGAAAAAACAAGAAGACACAACCGAGTCATGTAAATCAGTAGTTAGCTGGAGACACCCACCAAATGCTGAGACTTCCCCCCACAATGCATTTGGACTTCCTCAGTTTTCCTGGTGTTGTATAACAGCTTGACTCAAAATGCAGCCAGCACTTCCTAAAAGATTTCATCACACACACACGCACACACTCACTCCCACACACATAAAGCCTGTCCCTAACAAAAGGCACCAGTTGCTCTCACAAAACCCCAGCTTGCAGTACGGAGAGAAGGCAATGAGAAACAGGGTGTGGTTTGCTCCAGCGGGACTGCTGGTTTGGCTATGCTGCCTCAGTCTGGGGTCCGTTCAGGGGGGGAAGGTGGTGGTTTTGCCTGTAGATGGAAGCCACTGGCTCAGCATGAAGATACTGGTGAAGGAACTCATCCGCAGGGGCCATGAGGTTACTGTTCTGGTGCCTGAAAGCAGCCTGTTGATCCAAGGCTCAGACAGCTACAAGACTGAGGTCTACAAAGTGCCGTTTACCCAGGCTGAACTGGATTCAACTTTCAACAGTTTCAGAGAAGGAATTTTTGAGAAGCAGACAGGAATTTTTGATTTGTTTGCTAATATAAATCGTTTTGTGAACTACACTTCTCTCCAGGTGGCGGCTTGTGAGGCTTTACTGGACAATGAGCCCTTAATGAGTCAGCTTAAGGGAGAAGGGTTCGATATCCTGCTAACAGACCCCTTCTTTCCCTGTGGCTCTGTCCTGGCTAAGATACTATCCATTCCAGCTGTTTACTTTCTGCGTGGGCTCCCATGTGAGCTGCATACTAAGGCTAATCAGTGCCCCTCTCCACCTTCCTATGTTCCTGTGTTTTTTTCTGAGAACACTGACCGCATGAACTTCCCTCAAAGAGTGAAAAACACGATGATGACCGTTTTGGAGTCCTACCTGTGCAAAGTAATGTATCAGAGCTTTGATGGTCTGACAAGCAGGCTTTTCGACATGACTTATGAAGAACTTATAAGCCACGGAGCTATCTGGCTTCTCAGATATGACTTTGTTTTTGAGTGGCCCAAACCTCTCATGCCAAACATGGTTTTAATTGGAGGGATCAACTGTGCAAAGAAAGCTCCTCTGCCAGCGGTGAGTATAAAGATAAATCTTCACAAGTGCAAATAAGCATGTATCCCATCTGGATTTGTTTGAGGCAAACCTCTTGTATCCTCACTTTGAGTTTTAACAGGGTAAAGGAAGACTTTTTTTATGTTATACAACTTTACAGAAGACCAGAAAAACCTATCTACTAAGCATAATCATATAGTATAAATTCCACTGCAAAAGCCTTTTTGTAATATCATATTAAAAACAGCTCACTCTTAGACAAAAATAAAAAAGAAGTGTTATTAGAAGCATTCTAGATATTTTATCTATTTATTCCAGCTTCATGTTCTAATATGGTATAATTTATTTGACCACTGTTGCTGCAGATTCTGTGAGAGCAGTTTAATCCAGATTTTTGAACTATGGCCAGTATACTAGGAAAAGAGCTGAGGGGCCCCAGTTATGTCAACAGAGATCAATTACTTTGCAGAAACAATAGGTTTGTTGACATAAGCACAGAGACGGTTATGCTTCCAGGATCAAATAATTAAGAGGCTGTTAGTTTCATACACTGTTGATGAAATACATTCTTTTCTAAGCTTTTATGAGAAAATACAGCTTTAGGTACAGTATGTGATGATGTAATGGCTTTACAATAAAACTTAGTTTTATTTGCTTTCTTGTTTGCTTTCTTGATGTAACCTTTTTCCTCTTGTCTAACCTCTTTGCAGGATTTGAAGGAGTTTGTGGATGGCTCAGGAGATGATGGCTTTATTGTCTTCACACTGGGTTCATTTGTGGCCAGCATGCCAGAGGAAATGGCTAAACAGTTTCTAGATGCCTTTCGACAAATACCCCAACGGGTAACAATTATACCTGACTCTTATTTGACTGCTCTGTATACTGATTTCTCTTTTAACAACTCAAAAAAAAATCCTGTCACTGGACTTTGTGCTCTGCTTTGCTTTACACATGTCGTACCATTCAACAATTGCCTAAGTTGTTAATATGTAGTAAAAATGAGGTATGATTTATGTTTCAGGTTATTTGGAGATACACAGGCGTGCTGCCCAAAGATGTACCCAAGAATGTCAGAGTTATGAAATGGTTACCTCAGAACGATCTCCTTGGTGTGTTCAATATATTAATATTATTATTTTTTAAATCTCATGTCATTTATTCTTTTGCTAAAATCGTCTAATACTAGTTTGTGATGAATTGGACCTCTAACTGTGACTGTTTTTGTGCTCCCCAGCCCATCCCAAAGCTAAAGTCTTCATGACTCATGGAGGTACCCATGGTATTTATGAAGGTATCTGTAATGGCGTGCCCATGTTGATGTTTCCACTTTTTGGGGACCAGAAAGACAATGTTCATCGAATGGTGGCGCGTGGTGTCGCAGAGAAGGTCAATGTCTATGAAATAACAAGTGAAACATTGGTGGCTGCCCTGAATGGAATCATCCACAACAAAAGGTAAGATAACTTGGTGCTTAATTCATGACAACTAATGAGAAGTAGAAAACTGACACGCAGATACCTGTGCTTTTATTCATTACTGATTTGAGTAGTAGGATAGTAGGCAATCTAAATAGTCTGTTTTACCTTCAGCATACATTAGTCAGCTTGGTCCCTGCTAACAAAAACAGTAAACTAACAATCAAGACCAAGCTAATAATCTACTTCAAAAACTGAGTAGATATAGAATCTTATCCATCTAAAACAACACAAACTTCAAAAAGACGAGCGATACTGCAGTTTGGTCACAATCGTAGAGGTTCATACTGGGGTGAAACTGACTGATTAAATTAAAACCACAGTTGTGAGATTAGATTTAAGACCACAGTTGTGTCAAGTTTCAGCTTCCCAGGACATTCAATGCAGTTTGGAACGCCTTTGAATTGAGAAACTTCTTTGAACGAGAAGCAAAACGTCTTTAGAATACAAGAAAAGAAGTACAGAAGCCTTTTTTTTAAAAACTCTAAAAGTCTCCCTCATCTCTCCATCAACTACTTATTTTTTACTTATTTCTACTTATATTTTCTTTAATGAGGGAAGTTTAGTAAACACAGTATATGTAGAATGGTACCTGCTAGTTTTTTAGCTGAAATCCTCAGTAATTGTTTCAGACTTCTTGGACACTGATGATTACATTAAAAGAAACTCACATGGAGAAAATGAGACATGCTTTGGGTTTTTTTGAGCAAGTCACACACAAAAAAAAGAAAGAAATGTCAATCATCAAATGTCAATCAAAGCTGATGAGCAACAAGATAAAATGTGTAACCACAGTTCAAAGATGCATATCAATGGAGCAATGGTGGGAAAATGTAGAAAGTAATTTTCTAATGAAAAAATGACGCAGTGTAGCATTCTGACTTTCTGACTGTGGTCTACTGCCAATAAAACTAATCATAATCTAATCATAGGAATTTCACACAAACTCGCTCAAAAAATCCTGATGAAATAATTCAAGGTAAAATCTAAAAATGTAGCTATATTTATTTGAAACACATCAGTTTCTGTACAACACCATGTAATGTAACACCAACTAAACCCCTATCAGGCCTGTGAGGACTTGTCTAGTGCCTTCCTCTCCTGTGTTTTCCATTCTTGTGCCAGTTCAGTATTTTGTTTTTGATTTCAGCACTTTCTAGAAGTATTCTTATGTGTTTACATCACTTAATCATTTTGTGTTATTTTGGCTTAATGTTATATCAGTTGTCAGATATAACATTTAAACTGTGGCCAATAACTCATCAAACATAAGGTCTGTGATATGAGGTAAAGATTAACAGAATCTGTTTTCTCCTCAGTTACAAGGAACGCATGGTGCAGCTGTCCCAGATACACCTGGACCGCCCTGTTGAGCCCTTAGACCTGGCTGTTTTCTGGACCGAGTTCGTAATGAGACACAAGGGAGCGCCACACCTCAGGGTGGCAGCTCATGACTTGAACTGGTTTCAGTACCACAGCCTGGACGTCATCGGCTTTTTACTTACAATTTTAATTGTCGTTTTGTGGGTGACGCTGAAATCCTGCTTGTTTTGCACTCGCAAATGTTGCGGGAAGAGAAATGCAAAGAAAAAATCTGAATAGTGTCTGACACTATCAAAATGAATAGGGAACACTGCTGTGAAATTTGGTGCACTGTAAATGTGTTTACTGTGTGTATTTGTGTTTGTATCTCAGCCATTTCTTTGGCCACAACACACTTGTAACAAAAAAACAAAACAAAAAAAAACAACAAATGATGATAATGAATGTTTAAGACCATCCTATTAAGAAGTCTACACCAATAAAATTTATACATCCATTTTTTTACCTGCTTTTCCATGACTAAATTAAATGTTTTTTTTTTAATTATGAAGAAATATTCTTCTTTGAGTTGTGAGAAAATATTTAAAAACAAGCCCAAATATTGCTTAATTTACAAGTTTTTCAGTCCATTTGCTTCTGTGGACCATAACTTACTTGTATAGCACTTGAAATTGTTTTGAAACAGCTGTTTCATATAAACAGCACATAAATGGGTACATTTTTAAACTTTGCTCAAAATGACCTAACCAACTGTTTTATAGTGATGCTTCATGGGTCCTGTAATGTAAAAGACCCCTTTCTTTCATTACGTCTGACCTATTATGATAAGAGCTCCCTGAAATTAACAGATTGTTGAGTTCTGATACTGATAAGAGTGAATAGATTAAATAGTTTAATGATTGAATTCCTGTGATGTATATTCAGTCTGATATTGGTCAATAAATTGACCTGGTGTCCTTGCTTTAATGAGCGTCTCAACTTGTAGTAAAGTGAGAAAGAAGCCACAGCCTTCCTCTTTCCTAATTGTTAACAAAGTTTGTGACTGGATGCCAACTACCATGTGCAAGTACTTCTGGAAACAGCTGAAGTGACTGAAAAAGGTCAACTTAAAACTTCATAGTCTAGCAGAAGTTTTGTAAAAGCATATCTGGAAAACTACCAGGGACAACTCTTTCAAACGGCATCATTTGATATGGATCAAGATAACTTTTTAATGTTTGATTTTTTTTTTTTCATACTTATGTTTACATTTGCATAGTGGTAAGTCTTACACTCAGTGGTACCTACATTCAGCTGTAACTGCAGATCTGGGTGTTTTGGTCAGCCTCTTCGCCCCTTGTAGACCTTGTGGTTGTGTTGGTAAAAACCTGTTTTTTCTAGCATTACTGAGTAGGTCTTCCTGTTTCTCAAGAAGCTTCCTCGAAGTGTAAACAAAGACTTTAGTTATACAAACCACAAAGTTGGCCAATGAAAACGTGATGCTAGAGGAAAACTACACCTCTCGACTGAACACAACCAGGCTCATGTGTAATGTAAAGTAAAATAGAAAACTTTACTTTTTTTTTACACAAATTAGAAATGATGACACATTAGATTTACTTTTCTTCATCAACATCCTGGAAAAAGGAAATAAGTGTATGCATGTTATACTGAAAACCTGGGACCTGCTCAGCTGTATCAGCCTCCAGAAAGTCACATAGTCACAACTTAATGCAATGATACTTGTCCTCTCCTCTCTTAACTAAAAATGGCATTTCTTGAAATGATTTATATTGCCCACTGACATGCAAAACAACATTTTAAACAAAGCTGTTGTTGTCCATAATACAATACTATTTCTTATTTTAAATTTCAACATGCATTCATTTCACTTTTACATCATCTAGTGCTGAGCAGAAATACTTGTCACTTATGTAAGGTGATACATTTTGTTCTGAAAGTGATGCTGAAAGTAATTTATTACAACTGTTTGACAGACTGGGGTTAGAAAAATTGAGGGCTGAACAAAATGCACCAATGCCTCATCTAGTGGACAAACAATTGAATAAAGATGAAGTGGCTTGTCAGCTTGTTTAAAAATATCAAGTTGCTCCTTCATAGACAATATATTTAATAAATATTAAGTTTTATTGACAGATACAAGAAACATAAAATTATAAAACTTGCCACTAAAACATTTCATAACTTCCCCTTCAAATAATGCCGTTCAAAAAGATTCAAAGATTTACAGGAGTACATTTAACTCTGTATTTTAAAAGAAAATGAAGTAAATTACCGTAGCTAGGAAAACGACAAGATTAAAATCACTGTGAGTGCTTTGGAGCAAGAGTTGCAAATTTCTAAAAAAAGTTCCTTTATAAGGTGACAGTCATCAACAGAAAGGGGAAAAAAGACATTAATGACATAAATGACATTAAAAATTTATTTTACAGAGGCAAGCAGTCTGGACCTAAAACTCTGAGCTGGTATCAAAAACTACAACAATAAAATCAATCAATCAATCAATCAATCAATCAATCAATCAATCAATCAATCAATCAATCAATCAATCAATCAATCAATCAATCAATCAATCAATCAATTAATCAATCAATCAATCAATCAATCAATCAATCAATCAATCAATCAATCAATCAATCAATCAATCAATCATTTATATAGCCCCCCACTACCTGTTAAAGTGCTTCCAATTAAAAACAGGAAGGCATGGCATAAAACCAAGAAATGAGTGATGTCTCAATAATACCATATCAGAATAAATGACGGTTTGACGGTTTCTCAACTAAACTAATCATCTCACAGTCATGTCTTGAGAACACAACATGAGTTCCTCCCCTTACCTATATGTCTTGCTTCTGCATGAACATGATTATTTCCTGCATGACAAGTTTCCGTTTGTGAGAGTTTGGAGGTTGACCATAAATAAGGGGTGGAAGGTTAGAAGCACAGACTGTTGGTCCTCTCCCTCTGCGCAGCCATGATACAAACAAGTCGCATCGTTTGCATGGCTCTGCTGTTTACCCTCACTGGTAATATCTGATTATTTTCTTTAAATATTTATTTTTAACTGTAACACTGCAGGAGATGGTTAAGATAGAAATAGATTTCAGTATTTTGAAATACCTGTTGCTTTTGTGATTTTGTGTTTATGTAGCAAAACATTGCTGTTATTTCCCTGTAATGTTTTGATTTGACCTTTTGGTTTCATGAAAGGCTCGACTGAGAACGGCATAGTAGGTGGTCGGGTTGCAAAGCCCCACTCCAGACCCTACATGGCATCACTCCAGATTGAAGGACAACATTCATGTGGTGGGGTACTGATCCAGAATAAATTTGTTCTAACTGCAGCCCACTGCAGAAAGTGAGTTGTTGTATGTCAGAACATTTTTTAGGTCACAAATAATATTAGATACCTATTCTTTTCTAATGAAAATTGTATAACTTGTGATTTATACCAATTTGCACAACTTAATTTGCAATATATTTAAAATAAAATTGCTATGAAGTTTTAAATGTATAGCCTGTTTTATTTCTGATGCTGAAAAAAGCTAAAATATTTGTTCATGTTTTTCAGGACTCAGGATCCTGAGATAACAGTGGTACTCGGTGCACATGACATCTCACAGGCAGAGGACAGTCAGCAAAAAATCCAAGTTGAAAAATACCATAAGCATCCAAAATACACTGGAGGGTTTGATTATGACATTATGTTACTTGAGGTAAAGTAAAACTATTAAGTATAAAAGTTCTTCAGATAATCAGATATCCAAGTAACTGCGCTGGTTTCTTTTGCAGCTACAAAAAAAGATTGAAAAATCCAAGTACGTGAGGAAGATTGAACTACCTGGTGAAGATGAAAAAATCCCTGCCAATGTTGCCTGTGATGTTGCTGGTTGGGGCCAAACTGGACCCCAAAACCCTGCTTCAAATCTTCTAAGGGAGACGAAAGAAAAGACACAATTTCCCTGTGAATGCAAGAATTTATGGAGAGAACATTTTAATTCTGAACATATGATGTGCACTCAGTCAAAGGGGGGAGTGTGCCAGGTAATAAATCAGTTAATATAATTCATTAAAATGTGACAAAATTAAGCAGTGTATATAATTAAAACATAATGTTGCTGATATATCATACAAGCTGTTTTTAGTAAAAAAAAAAAAGTGTTATCTCTTCTTTTCTTTAGGGTGACTCTGGTGGACCACTTATCTGCGACGCCAAGCTTCACGGCATTACTGCTTACACTGCTGAAGATAAATGTGAAAATCAAAGGTTTCCTCATGTTTTCACCAACGTTCGCTCATTTCTTCCCTGGATCAAAAAGGTGACTAAGAAATAAAGCAATACTTTTTGCTTTCTGCTTATGAAAAAAAAGTTCCAAAAAGCTTAAGTGTAGAAGATAGATAATCTTTTATAAAGAAAAGACCAGCATAGAAAATGTTAATCAAAAACAATAAAAATATATTGCTTGCATATGTCTCTTTATTTCTCAAAGGAGCTTAATGCCTTGTAAATCATCTGACATAGGGTTACCAACTAGTTAGAGATTTAGTTCTTTAAGTTCAGGTTTGTGTCAGTTAGTTAGTCACATTAAGCAGTGGGGGTAGGATTGTTTCCTGTGTGTCACTGGTGGCCTGAAGCAAAAAGAAAAACCCACATATGCAAAGATAAAACCACAGACCATCGTGAAAGTGTGCAAAGGAAAACTTCTTTCTGTTTGTGAAAATAAAATAAATAAATAAAAAATGTTTGTGGAAGAAATGTCCTCTAAACTTAAACCTTAGTTCACATTAGTAACAAAATTTTCACTCTAGGGTGAAAAAGTCCCAAGAATTAATGATTAAAATTCTGACATTTCATCTGTTTATGTCCAATGAGAAACAGTGAAGGTAAAACTAAACAGACTTTGGTCTATGGTATATATTTTGTTCATTTTTACCTGTAAAGTGTTGTGAAGTATATAAATATGCATGCATCTGTATAAAATTAAGGACAAGTATTTGAAGATATCTGTATTTATGAATGGATATCGTCTTAGACACAAAAAGTCTTTGGCAAGAATGTAAAGTCTCTCAAAAGACATGCAGTACTTAAGGTTTTAATACTTAAACTTTTGTAAAATTAGGTTTGAGCCAGATTCTAAAAGAAAAAGGGCTTTTCTTCTTCACATTACAATTCTTTTGGTATTGGTTTATTGTCTTGTTTTCCTGTTTGTTGCTCGTTTATGTCATCGTCCATTTGTCCTCCATCAGCACTTGTTTACCTGCCACGCCCATCTCCACCTGCGTGGCATTGCAATCACCCACCTGTGCCCACTTTCCATAATTATCCTCTGTATTTTAAACCCGGTCATCTCCTCCACATACTTGCTGGTTCATTGTTCGCTTGTAGCTTCATGCGTTGTCTGGTTGTTCCTCTCGTCTTGTGTCTCTAGTCTCCCATTGTTGCCTTGCCTCACCTTTTTGTATTTCTTAGGATTTTTGTCACGTTTAGTTTTGCTGTCCCGTCAGCTTTTTGTTTGCGTTTCTTTTATTTTTTCAAACAAATGAGTCTGCGCTCTGGGTTCATCTCATTCTCCACCGTTCCTGACAGATACTGTAATCTCCATGTTCCATCCTTCCATCAGCTCTGGCTGTTTTGGCCAGTTCTTTACCCCTGTGAGGTCATATTGACAGGAACTGCTATTTTCTAGTGAAACTGAGGAGTTCTTCCCATTTCTCGAGAAGTGTAAATAAAGCCTCTGCATTGCAAAAACCACACAGGTGACCATGAAAACCTGTTGCAAGAATGAAGATAGACTTCTCATCATTGTTATGGCATTTTATTTTACTGCTCAACCCTCAATGTTGCATCAGTAAATATGATCAGTGTCTCTCATTTACCAATTTTCTGTATCTGCTTAATAATGCTCAGGGTTGCAAGGGGGTGCCGCTTATCCCAACAGTCAGAACTCACACCTAAAACCAATTTAAAATTACCAATTAGCCTATTATGTATATTTCTTGACTATGTGAGGAAACTAGAACAAACAGAAAAAACAAACACACTTTATGCAAAAACCCAATTTTTCCTAATTGGCAACAGTTCAAACCATTATATCACCATGATGACCTCAGTAAAACTCCTTTACTTCAATTAAAGTCAAATTGATTTGTTTCTCCATCTACACCCTTGATTAATATGAGTGAATCTGCAGCTGCATCAGTTCAAACGAAAATTGCTGCTACTTGCTTTACCTTCAGCCATAAGCTTTGTTTGATCAGAGAAGCTGAAATATGAGCATTCTCGCTCCAAACACACAACCTTTTTGTTTTTAAATCAAACACATGCAATAATTTCTCCATTACAGCATCGAGTGGAGTGCCACCACACCCTTTTACTGTTAATGTCACTTAGGTGATTCTTTTATGAGTATGTGACTGCAGGTGAAGGCAATATGACGCAGATATTATCTAGTTAAGATTACTGTGCAGATAACTTTGATTATACATGCAGGAGGGTGAACATGAATGCAACTACAGTGTCCTGGAGCCCCACCTAGTGGATAACCAACTGAATTAACATCAAGTGGCCAAGCATGTCACTTAAAAATAGCAGTTTGGTCCTTTGTTGTCAACATATTTATTAAATCTTGAGCTTTGATATTTTAACTGCCTAGTATTGCAGTGCAAATAGGGTCACAGAGCATCAATTTAGAACAATTTTGATAATAATAATAATTAAAAACATAGAAGAAGGATTTTTATGCGTGCATTATGGTTGAGGACCAAACACCTTTCCCCTTAGATCAGCCTTTAGAGTAACAGCTGTTGTCACAGAAAGACAAGGATAAGAGTCTTTGTGTCTGTTTTCACAAAGAACAACATGTCAGAACCTAAATATCTGATTTGATATGTAATTTAAAATTAACACACTCCAATAAATACATGCATAGATAAAAAAAAATAAAACAAAGACATGATTGATGTCTCAATAAGTACATAATGAGAACAAATATCAGTTTGACAGTTTCTTGACAAACCAGCCTAAGGGATCGTTTCACAGTAGTGTCTTGAACTTGAAGCAGTTAGGAAGGTGTGAATGCATCTTGTTTGTGCATGAACATGTTTGACACCTGCCCACAAAGTTTTTTGGTGAGAGTAAGACTATAAAAGGTGTGGTGGGGGTTCAGAAACCAAGACTGTTCAGCTTTTTCCTTTGTGCAGCCATGATGCAAATGAGCTGCATCATTTATGTCCTTCTGCTGGTCACCATTAGTGGTAAGATCAGATGACCTTTTTTAATTAACAGCATAAAATGTACATTTATTTCCTTGTTTGTTTTTTATCAGTTTTATCTTTTTTGTCTTATAAAAGGGGCCACTGAAAGTGGCATAGTAGGTGGTAAAGTTGCAGAGAAGCACTCCAGACCCTATATGGCATCGATCCAGGTTGATGGGCAACACTCGTGTGGCGGGGTTCTTATCTGCAAAGATTATGTTCTAACTGCAGCCCACTGCAAAGAGTGAGTGTGTTTGGCAGCAACTACAAATTCTCTGCTTTTTATGTCCTAAGGGCACAATTCAGAAGCATCAAATGAAAATATAGATAAATTTTTTTAATTAATAATTAGTCCTTGTTTTTCAGTTGTTATCGTGACATGACAGTGGTACTCGGAGCACATGACATCAGCCAAAAGGAGAAAAGTCAGCAAAAAATCAATGTGAAAAAGTACTACGTACATCCGAAATTCAATGGCAAATATGACTATGATATTATGTTACTTAAGGTAAACTAACACTATAAAGACTTATGTCATTATCTTTAGTTTAGTTTTTCATTCAACTTCTGCTTATTTAAATTTGAAGAGTTAAAGCTGCATTATTTGATCGTGCAGAAATGTAAACTGTTCTCCTTTACAAAACTTTGACACATAAATTAAAGGGGGATTTTTTTATGAATCACACATTAAAGTACGGTTTTCTTTTACAGCTAGAAAAAAAGGCCAAACTGAATAAGTACGTAAAGCCGCTTAAACTACTTGAGAAAGATGAAAAAAATCCTGACAATGTTGTCTGTGATGTCGCTGGCTGGGGCACAACTGGACCAGAAAAGCCTCTTTCAAATCTTCTGAAGGAGGCCACAGAGAAGACACTGTCTAGTGTTGATTGCAAAAATATATGGAAAAAAAATTTCATTTCCCAGCATATGATTTGTACTACCTTTAACAAAAAGGACGGAGGGGTGTGCCAGGTAACTAAACATTATTGAATCCCAATGTGAAAAAAAAAACACATTTCAAATATGTCCTTTTGTTTTGTTTGTTTCTTTAGGGTGATTCTGGTGGACCACTTATCTGCAACACCAAGCTTCAAGGCATAACTGCTTACACTGCTGAAAATGCCTGTGATGATTCCAGTTATCCCCATGTCTTCACTAAAATTCACTTCTTTCTTCCCTGGATCAAGACGGTGATGCGAAAATAAGACAACACTTTTCCCCTCTTGATTACATAAATAAATAAATTAACTGTAGAAAGTATTTAGTCAAAAAATATTTAGCATATAGAAGAGAAAAATTGAAGTTTATACTTGCAAATTCTACAATAAAAAGACGTTGCGTGTGTATGTGTGTCTCCTTGTGGCTTTTTGTAAATTAGCTGCAACTAGTTATAAATTTAGGTTTAAATCAGTCCCATTAAGCTGAGGAGATGACTTGAAGCCTCAAACCCCACAGATGCACACAGGTGGACCAACACCAGGATTCAACCATCACACCGTTAACAAGCAAATTAATTAACTCAAATTAGAGCCAGACTTACTACACCTTTGACTCTATGTTTAAACAAATGTTAAATCATAATATAAAATAGATCATTCCCACTGAACATGCAAATCTTCATCTAGACAAATTATTCTCTCCTCTACATTATCTAGCCTTGCTGTGAAAAATCCTTGTATTAAAAATGTCACCTACTTATGTGATGTATTTTGTTCTGTGTGACTGAAGGTTAAGGCGTTATACATCACTGTGCAAGTGGACTAAAAGCTTGTTTAAATATATAAGTTAACACTTTTGTCATCAGTAGTTTTAAAACATCTAAACTGTAAGATGTTTATTAAAAGCATGTGAGAATAAAAAAAGAGAATTCAATCAAAGTCAGGACCAAGCACGTGGCCTAATTCTTTGCTATTCTGACACTGCAACAAGAGTAGTCCGCAAGAGGAAGTTTAGGTCTGCCTTTTGAGAACAATGAAAGTGAAATCACATTGTGGACAGGAAAAAAACAGAGAAGAAGGACTGAATGTTTGGTTTGGTGTGAAAATTGTGAGGGTCTTTGTGTGGATTGTGGTTAAACCGACCTAAATACCCTTTAACTAGTAACAATAGCAAACTGACAGGAAAAACAACCTACTGAGAATAAATAATAAAAAAATAGATCCCCTCATTATAAGTTTGTACAATTTCACAGAGGGCATGACCTAAATTTCTGATTTGCTATAAAGTTAAAAGTTACTCTCTTCCAGTTAACCAAAAATTAAAACAATGGTAAATTTGGAGAGTATTTGATGACTCAGTACCAAAAACAAATGTCAGTTTGAGTTTCTTGATAAACCTGGTAAAGGAATAACCTCTGTAAGTTAGGTGTGAATGCATCTCTTGCTAAGTGTGAACACCCACCCACAAAGTTCCTGTACGTACAAATTTGTAGGTTGACTATAAAAAGTGGGGTGGGGGGCCAGACAACCACACTGTTCAACTTTTTCCTCTGTGCAGCCATGATACACACAAGCTGCTTATTCTCCATCCTTCTGCTGGTCACCATCACTGGTAAGAGATTAGTTTTATTGGCAGCGACCCATCACATTTCAATTTTATTTGCAAAAAATATATAATTTACCAGTGACGGTTTTACTGATTTGATCTTTTTGTTTCATGAAAGGGGCTACTGAGAGTGGCATAGTGGGTGGTCGGGTTGCAAAGCGCCACTCCAGACCCTACATGGCATCACTCCAGTTTCAAGGACACCATTCATGTGGTGGGGTACTGATCCGGAAGGACTTTGTTCTAACTGCAGCCCACTGCAAACAGTAAGTTTGTTTGGCAGCAGAAACGTTTCCACATAAAGCGGTTTTTATTAAACGGTAATTGAAGCTTTATGCTGGACGCCTTTGTTTTAGTAAGCAGTTCAGTTTGCTTCTTTTTCACATTTTCTGTTTGTTGGTGTTGGACCCATTCAGTGGATTTTTGGATCCAACCATCCATTTTCTTTAACAGCTTTTCCGTGCCAGGTCACGGGGAGCTGGTGCTTATCTCCAGCAGCCATGGTGTGAGAGGCGGGGGACACCCTGGACAGGTCACAAGTCCTTTACAGGACCACAATCATTCATGCTCTCACTCATCTAATGACAATTTAGAGTTACGAATGAGCCTAACAGGCATGTTTTTGGTCTAACACTAAAATGAAATTCAGTGTGGTAGTACTGAGGAGTCATTCCCATTGCATCTGCTCTGTAGGGTCTCTTTAATGTCACAGGTAATAACCCCTGAATTAATGCAAATTTTCTCAGCATATTCAGCTTTTTATTACTGTAATTTTCTAAAGATCTGCATAAAATAATTTGCAATTTATTACAATGAATACTGCATTATTTTACATTGATGATAGCAATAAAACAAATAAGGAAATTGCTGTCTAGAGTTTTAAATGCTATGTCCTCTAAGTTCATTTTAAAATACTAAACACTGGTGTTAAACAGCACTAAATTATTCTTGTTTCTCAGGCCTGATGCACGTGAGATGACAGTGGTTCTCGGAGCACATGACCGAAGCAAGAAGGAAAAAACTCAGCAACTCTTCCAAGTGGCAAAATACTTTCAGCATCCAAATTACACTGGGGGATATGACTACGACATTATGTTGCTTAAGGTAAACTAAAACTGTGAAAAAAAGAGATCATTTATGAAAACAAATTCCTAAAAAGAAAAAAAAAAAGATAATATCAATCTCTGTCAACTATGTGGTTTTGTGTAGTTTATTTTATCAGTCACAATCGATGTTTAAATGTAATGAAAACTTAGAGTTGAATAATAAACCAAATGTCCCTCAAGGGATGAATAATGTCACAAATCTTCCTACACATAAGACTGTTTACCTATCTGATTTTTTTTTTTTTAATAAATCACTAATAAGTAAAAAAAAAATGAAGGAAATTGCAGCTACTGTCATTTTAAGCTATACTGTGTTTTTGTTTACAGTTGAGAACCAATGCTAAACTGGATAAGTACGTCAATCTGATTGGAATACCAAAGAAGGATGGGAAGACCCCTGCTAACGTTAACTGTTCTGTTGCTGGCTGGGGCAGAACTGGACCCAAAAAGCCGACTTCCAACGTTCTGAAGGAGACCACGGAGAAGGTACAATTCGACTCAGAGTGCCGAAAGGCTTGGGGAGAATATTTCCATCCTCTGCGTATGATTTGCACCAAGTTCGACAAGAAGAAGGGAGGAATATGTGAGGTAATGAAACAATTCATAAAGTGCCTCAAAATATTAAAACAAACATTTCAAAGAACAAAAATACACACAGAACATTCTACAAACTGATTTTATTTGTGACAATTAAAACAAACAAGTGTTATATCTTGAAAGCCTATAATCAAGTCTTCCTCCTGCCTTTTCTTTAGGGTGATTCTGGTGGACCACTTATCTGCAACACCAAGCTTCAAGGCTTAACTGCTTACACTGCCCTGAATGAATGTGATAATCCAAAATATCCTCATGTTTTCACTAAAGTCAGTTTCTTTCTTTCCTGGATCAAGAAGGTGATGCAGAATTAAGGCAATGCCAGCTTTTTTTGTTGCTTATTAAGAAATAAAAGGATTGCTAAATGAGGATGAAAAATGTTGTAGAGGAAAGAAAGACTGATTTGAATGTGCCACAGAAAATTATATGAATAATATATATATTACAAAATCTACAATAAAAAGAAATTTGCTCTTGCGTGTCTATTTAAGCACTTTTGTAAATTATCTATAAAAGGGTTTAATCATCTATTTAACAAGTCAATTCGACAAGGGCCAGTCACAGCAGGTGGTGGAGGAGTTTTCTGAGAGCCAAAGGTGACATGAAGTGTATAAAAAAACCCACAGATGCACAAATGAAACCACAGACAACTGCATGTGCATTCATGACTGTTAATCATAGTGCAAACTTTTGAAGTTGAATCTCTTTCTGTCTGTGAAACCCGCCATCTGTAACGAAAACAAAATACACGACAGGGATAAGCTCTCTTGAACTTACACTTTATTTAATATCAGAAAACAAAATAACAAAAATCAAACTCACCTGACTTGGATCTTTGGTGAAATATCTCTTCTCTATTACCTGTGAAGAGGATGGATTTTAAAATTAGTGCTACTTTGAAGTTCACACTGACAATTAAATCCTGAATGAAGCATCTTGTTTCGCTGTGGTAAACTTTACTGCTATTTGTTTTTAACATTTTAACTCTGGGAGAGATCAAAGGACAGAGAAGGAAGATTTTATGTTGAGATTTTATTTTATTCATCTGAGGATGACTTTTGAGATACGTCACATCAATATTTGCATTTCTGCAGACCTTTGAAGAAAGGCTGAGCATTTATAGCATCAGATATGGGAGAATAAAAGAGGATGAGAATTTTTGAAATATACTGTATATTTTTATCCCATTATTTTTGTGGCCAATAAGATCCAAATAGTGGCATTAAAAAGCTGAACACGAGGTGACGAAACTGCTGCTCATAAAGCAGCCTTTGAGGCTGGGATGACTGTGTGTTGTTGGTACACATTCATTTAAACCGACGGTCTCATACATACTGCATTTAAATTTTGATATGTTCTTTTTACTCTACATGAAAACTTTCAACCACAAATATTTACGCTTCATCTGAACATTGTTTCTGAAACATTAATCCAGTGAACAAAAGCTGCTGTCTGTAAGGGAAATATTTAAGGGTTTGTGAGTGAACAATCATCTGTTTGACAGTCTGCCCCGACCCGAGCATCACCTGACAACACGTAGCAGAACTCGGGTTTCTCACCTTGTCATAGAACCTGCTAAGTTTCACAGCATTTGTTGTGCCAGCAGCAAGGTATTTTGGGTTGGTGCAGTCCTGAGAAAAGAAGAGATTATTTCAGCCACAAAACCAGAACAGCTTTTTCTGATTCTTTTGCTTTTTTTTTTTGGTGGCAACTCACAGTTGTAAGTGTAGGAGGTGTTAGTGATTAAAACAATAAAACATGTTTCGAAATCAGTCACACACATAGAATCGTGTTTGGAAGAAAGAAAAACAAAACTATTTTTTTTAATTTTACAAAAGTGAACTTTACAAGGTTTTTTTTTTTTTTTTTTTTTTAAAAATACCAAAAATAGATTTGCTTATTCCTCATTCAAAATAGTGCAATTACAGAAATATTTTTTAAGAATCGTGCATATAAACATTATATCTGAATTTTATCACACACTTTGATCAAAGAACAGCCACAAGTATGCAAAAATTACGAGGACTTTGTTGAATTTATTTATACTCAAAGTGTATATATTTGATGCACATTAATCTTTCTGAATGCATTAATAATTTAGTTCCATTGTGATTAAAAAACAAGTTATTTAAAACAAGAAGACCTACGAGATTGATCTCCTCTGCATTGAAGTCTTCAGACAGGAAGGCCGTCCGAGTCAGAACCTCATTCCGTTTGTTCTCTGGAATCTGATCAAACTTGGTCCCGATCAGCAACAGAGGCAGTGGGTTCTCAACAAACTGCTCTCTGTCATATTCACTGCAAAATTAAAAGAAACACTCATCAGTAACTCTTCACAAGTTGTAATCTTGACACCAACAAATGTTTGGATTTCTTGTGTTGTACAGAATAAAACGTACCCATTTGAGACGATGATTCCTGTTGGAGAGGAATCCTTGTATATTGCTTCTAGTGTCCAGCGGTAGAGATTCTGAGAGGATTTCTTATTTGTCAAATCATGCACCAACACAATTCCTAAAGAAAGACCCCCCCAAAAAAAACAACAAAACATCATTAAATAACATATACTTTATGATGTCAAAATCATTTGCGCAGTCATATAAAACCTCTTTTACCGTTAACAGAATTGTAGAAAACTGCTCTTGTGCTTTTGATGCTGCTGGCACTGCCAACAGATCCGCCGACATCCCAAAGTTCAATGTAGAAGGTTTTCTCATCAGGGGTTCCCTCTTTGTAGTCGTGAATCTGTAGTTGAATAAATATGTTGGGATCTCAGTTATCGTAATCCTTTAATAAATCTGTATGATGAGAGGGACAGTTTAGATGCTTTGAATAATATAATGGGCTGATGTTAAGCTGTAAATACACCTGAAAACAAATTTTAGAACCCAGAGACATTAAGCTACTTTGGTTCTAGCACATTTAATTTTAAGATTTCCTGTACTATGGTGTCACATACTTAATGACAATAACAAAGACACAAATATGTATTATGTATCATACCACATTTAAATGTGTGCACTACACATTAGACACACACAGACTGGTTACAAACTTTAATTTAGTTAAACGTGAATGATGTTGGACCTGCTTACCCGTACGTCCACAGAGCAGCCAACAGTCCAGGAGGGATTCCCTAAAACTTGATTCTGACAGAGCAGATGAACCAAGGAACTCTTCCCCACCCCTGGGAAGGACAAACACAAAATGAACCAGTGTTATGTGTTTCAGCATGTAGTCTGTCCTTAGGACTAAATTTAATTTGTTTTGATTTCATTTCAAAGCCAGCCGGACAATTACAAGCTAAACGATTGTCTTTTTGCAATTTTACTTTCACGTAAACATCGTGCATTTCTTCTATGAAAAGTCAAATGTTTGTGGGCTAGGCTGAGCTTCAAAAGTTTTAAGATCCTAACTTTAATCGAGCATTTGTGGGTGACAACACGGAACGACCAGCTAGTTTCAGCCTCTCGATTAAGATTTAAAGGGTTTATAAACAGGGGAAACTGCGAACAGAATAAATATTTTTTTACAACTAAACAGAGGTTTACAAATGAAAGGGTGTCAATTGTGAAAATAACGTGTAACTTACCGGAATCTCCCAAAACTAATATTTTTACTCTATCAAGCGTAGCCATTTTTATTATAAAGTGAACCGGAAAAACAAATTTAAAGCCCACCCAGCAGACTCTGTTCTGCACTCTGATTGGGTTAAAGAAACGTCACTCAGTCTCGCGTGGCCAATGGGGAAATTGTGGTTGCCTTTTTGCTTCCGGAGTTCTCAAAATAACTCGTTAAGCGCGTTAGCTAATCTAGTAGCCTCGAGATTTAGAGGCGCAGAAGTGAGTTAAATGTGATCTAATCATATCTCACAAAATTAGTTTGAAATGACGTAAGGTGTGGTTTATGTTTTTACTGGAGAAACAGAAGGAGTAACAGGTAAGACTAATGTTTGCTACCTATAGGCTTACGAACTTGTGTTAAATCAGTCGCACAACATGCGATAAACTTGTTTAGACAAAGATAAATAAGCCTTTTGTGTGGAGACCTCAAGGTAACTTGCAGGTAAAATGTTGTATACGTACCAGTAACAAGATTAACTTACCTCATTGGTTATGTCTGTGTCTTTGGTTAGTATTTGAGCACAGCTTCATGAGGCAAAGCAAAAAATGAAGGGTAGCTTAAGACATTTGCACACCAATGTATCCTAATTCGGATGAAATCATTTGAATTCAGATTGGATTATGAAGATGGTTGAAGTGTACTTTTGCATTTAGTACTCCTAGCCTACTGCTAATTATCACTCCTTATTCTTGGTTAAGATTAAAAAAGCTAAAACTATCAACCCAAAAATCCGATATTTTAGAACAAACAAAAACTAACAGAGTAGCAATGATTTAAACATTATATACATACTACAAATATTAACAGGAGACAGACTAGATTACCAGAACTAAGGAAGTGCAGTAACAACAATATTCTGTATAAGCTCTTATATCTTAGTGGGAAGAGATTTGTCTTTGTTTAAGCCATTATTTAACCTGAAAAATAATTATTTTATCCTCCTATCTTCTTTATTTCTTTACCCAAGAAGACAGATTCCAGCATTTTTCAAAATCTCATTTCTCTCCATAGTCCCAAGATGACTGAACCAGAGCTACTAACTGAGGTCCCCGCATCGCTGAAGAGGCTTGCCAAGCAGGTCGTGAGGGGTTTTTATGGTGTAGAACATGCCTTGGCCCTGGATGTGCTGATTCGTAACCCATGCGTGCGGGAGGAGGATATGCTGGAGCTGCTGAAGTTTGACCGGAAGCAGCTGCGCTCTGTGCTCAACACTCTGAAAGCAGACAAGTTCGTTAAGTGTCGCCTGAGAGTGGAGACGGCTCCTGATGGCAAGACAACACGCCACAACTACTATTTTATTAACTACAGGTTTTATAATTTATTTTGTAAATTCATTTTAAATTGCATTTGACAGTAAAGTTGATCTTGAGAACTAAAGGTTATTTTTGCTTTTCTTCAGGGTATTGGTCAATGTGGTAAAGTATAAACTGGATCACATGCGACGGCGCATTGAGACAGATGAACGAGACTCCACCAACCGCGCCTCCTTCAGGTGCCCCTGCTGCTTCTCCACCTTCACTGACCTGGAGGCTAATCAGCTTTTTGATCCTATGACAGGTAAACACGAAACACAAACTGTGTTTGGCTTGTAGCGTGTGTGTTGTGTTGCTCTTTGTCAGGCTTGGAGAGCAGAAAGAGGTTTGACAGTTTTGTAGGAACTGTACAGTTAAAATTCAAATTGCATTTTAAAAAAAAGGGAGTGCAGAAAGCTATGGAATTGCTTTTCCTTTTTTAAGATGCTGACCCTGACTATGATTGTTTGGGTTTACTGATACTATACAACGTACTAACAACATTGTACTAACTCTGTTAGAACAACGTTCAACATGTAGAATTGATTCAAATAAAATTGTTAGTGCAGTCATTTAATGACTGTTCATTATGAAAAACCTAACTCACTGAGTTGTACATGTATTTATAATAAAAAAATTGCTCCAATTTGCAAGCAGACGTTGGTATTGGGTGGAGTCTGGACAGCCGTTTCGTTCAAATAAGATCCAACAATGAAATTTAGTAAATTTAAAGCTATCAAACATGAAATGTGGACAGTTGCATATCCCTTATTTGTGTTGTATTTTCTAGACATTCCTACAACCCAGAAGATGAATAGTTTTGATCAACATTTAGTAATAACTCGTTTTTCTTCAGTAAGACGTTCTGTGTGCTCATCTTATGCTCACCAATTAACAGTTAACTAATTAAGTTTCTGCTGAACATTTTGTGAACTCTTATATAGATACTCATCACTTGTTGGTGTGCGTATCTGACTCTGCTGGTGACACTTGGATCAGTGTGTCGTTCACCATCAGTCGTCCTGTAGCTCTTGCATAGATTTGCCCAGCAGGGAGATAGATCGACAGTACGGTGCAGGGATAATCTGCTCACTAAAACTGCGTTCAAGCTGACATCTAGTCAATTCTGTTCGTGGGCAAATAATGTATTGATCATGCCAAACTGCAGTTTGACGTTTTTAATTGTACGCAGAGCCGTTTGCCTCTAGATGGCAGTGAAAGCACATATTTAAATGGATTAATTAACACTGGGGAACTCAGAAGGCAATAAATCCCTGAATTGCTGTATCTGCAGTAAAAGAAACACTATAACATTTCTACATAAATAATCATTAAGTTGTTAATGGACATTTAAATAAAAGGGTGTTCACATTTTTTTTTTTGTCATTTTGCATTTATTTGCTTATTTTTCATCTTCCTTCCTTTGAAAATGACCTTCTGTCATAGCTTTTAACAGCAAATAAAAGTATAAGATAAAATAAAGGTTTCATTCTTAATGTTTAGACAAAGTAAACCCAAAATGCTTTATAAACTTAAAGATATTGTTGCCGGCTGCTCAGATATGCTGCTCATACTCATCTTCCTCTTCTCATTCATTTGCTTGATTGGTAATTGGAAAGAAGATGTGAAAATAAATTAATGTTATTTTGAATGTTGTGACCTCAAGAAATTCTCAGAAGAAATGATTTTCTTAATGTGTGTTTTGTTTCCTTCCTGTGTGTCCCTTTTACAAACTAGTTGTTTCAGGAAGGGCTTGCAGCTTTCTAAAATAAACTTGCTTTCAAATGGTCATCACACCACATACCAGTGGGAGTTGTTGATTTGAGCAGGTTGTTTTTTTTCCAGATTTAAAAAATGCACCCATATTTTATTTTCCTCATGTTGGTGTTGTAGATAAACATTTCAAGATTTCACACACTTAAACAATTATAGTTAAAAGTCTTTATTTGGCATTTGTACACATGCACTTGGTCTGGGGACAAGGGGATTCTTGTGTAGAGCTTAGAGTCAAGAGAAAACAATAACAGTAATAAAAAGACAAATAAGAACATGAAGCAACGAGCTATTTATATTGCACTGTTATTTCTAGAGTGAACGCTGGTTCACCCTTTGGGTTTAAAATCATCAGTTGACTGAAATCACCTCAGCATGACTGACTCACCAAAGTTCTTTGTCCAGAACAACAAAGTAGGGTTTGGGAAATGTGCAATGTTAAAATATTCTCATCTTTAGCAGCATTCTCGATACTGGTCAAGGATAGTTGCAAACAAACAAAATTTAGTGCTGAAACATTAGGCAAAGTGTGCAGAAGATGCAATACTTGGAACAGAAGACTGAGAATATAGTTTATCAGATTTAAGTTGAATTTTCTTAAATAAATGAATTCAAGTTATTTCTCTACTTGAAATGATGAGTTTATTTCTCTCAGAAGATACAGACTTCATCAGGCATTTGTTTTCTTTTCTTTCACTTTTTGCAGTAGTCATAGGCTGCACCAAACATATTAAATTGTTGCAAGAATACTCAGTGTTTTTCAGCATCAGGGTAAGGTTTATTTAATTTAGCAGTTATTCATTGACTTTTATAACATGCATTTTTGGGGGACTTAAAAACCACATTTGGTATTCTGAACTGGAACTGGTTTATTCATGAAGCACCATGCTTATATTTTCTACCAGCCTGAAGGCTAATTTCCAACCATCCAGCAGTGTGTGTCGTTTGTGCCACCAGCATTCCAACTAATCTTATTGTTCAAGTCTAGGACAAGTCATTTGTTAGAATGTGTTTAAAGTAAATTCCATAGACATTCTCAGTTTTAAAGGTGAATCAGAGAGGAAGTAAAGAACCAGGCAGGTTGGTAGACTTAGAATCAAGCTGCATACGGCCTATATCTATATAGAACAAAATGTACCCTGCAGATTTGCTCTGTGTACTTTATTGTTGAAATTACAAATATAATTTAGTTTACTATTCTTCCCAACATTGATAAAAATACATTTCATAGCCAGTATAATGTTATGGTAAAAAGAGTCAAATCTTTCCATCTTTCTTATATTTTTACAGTTATTTTGCCAGGAGCTTTGCATTTGTCTCTGGTTTCTGTGCGGCTCTGAGGCCAGTTATTGTGCCACCTGACACAAGCTGTCAGAAATGAGTACCTTGATCTCACACGGTAATATGATGTTCTGATTGTCTCTGTGGGGCTAACAACACTCAGTGTGATCTCATAAGGATGGGAAATGACACTGCTGGTGTTCCAGCTCAATCTCAATCTGAAACACAAAGGAGAACCAGAACCCCGCAGCGCTGAATTTGCACAGTGTGCTTTGGAAATGTTGGAGCGTGTTTTATTTATTTATTTATTTGTATTTTATCTCTGTTCAAAACCTAATTTCTTCACCGTTTCCTCCTCAATCATTTTCCTTCCTCTCTAGTTTCTTTTTATTTGTTAAAGTAATGCAAATATCAAAACATTTCCTTTTGCAACAGTTTGTTTTGGCTAAAAATGCTTTAGGAGGTGGTCATATTTATAGTGACTGACTTTATTATCATTTCTGATTGCTCATGTTTAGCAATGGGTGCCCCCCCACACACACACACCATGTGCCTCAGGCTGAAATGTATGTGCGCTCTCTCGCTTTTTATTTTTCTCATTATCCTTTTGTGTAGAGACGAAGCAGACATGAGGTGTGTGCTAAAGTTGGAACAACTCCCATTACTGAAACTGAGATCAGGAAGAGAGGCAGATGGTCAAATGTGCCCTTCTCTTACTGTTTGGAAGCAAAGGGTGATGCACAGAGCAAACAACCTTCCTCTGCCCTCACATATATAAGTTAGTGTTTTGAAAATTATTGCCAGAATGAAATGAACTCAGTTGGGAGAAAATTATCTACAATCTAGTAACTTTGCCGTGCATTAACGGACTAATTCCTAAACAAATGTTTATCTGCAGTGAGAAGTTTTGTCTGAAAAAGGCTACCTCACAGCCCACACACTAAACTAACAGATATGTTATGCACAAAACTTAATATCTAAAGTTGCAAAATATAATTTCAAATCTGATTTCTTCTCATGCTTGTTTTTCTAAACAAGACAAGAAATAACTGCAGTATTATATGAATACTACCACGTTAGTCTTTTTTTTTTCTTAAATCTGCCTAACATCAGCTTTCCAGAATGGCTACATCTTACTAATAATTCCTAATATCAAACTGAACATGTACACAGAGTAGGGAAGGTTGGTATGCATTACTTTGGTTTAAAAATAATGTATAATGTACGTTCATTGCCAAAGATTATGTATACATGGTCTCTGCCTCATTTTAAATTATTGTTATTATTTTTTATCCGCAGGCACGTTTTGCTGCACATTTTGCCAGACAGAGGTGGAAGAAGATGCATCCGTATGTCCTGATGCCAGGACACTGGTGGCACGCTTTAATGAGCAAATCGAGCCCATCTACGCCCTCCTACGCGAGACCGAGGACATTAACTTGTCTCATGACCTGCTTGAGCCTGAGCCTGCAGAGATCCCTGCTCTCAAGCAGAGGTCAGTTCCTTTCAAGCCTCACAGCCATGTGCCACTTATCACCTCAGACAGAAAGCATCTTTCAGGTCACATCATGAACTACGCTCTCTGAAAATAAATTAAATTCAGCATAAGTGTTAGAAGCTGTTTTAGCATCACTTATTAACTGCTTGTGCCACAGTGGAGTTGTAATAGAGTTGTAATTTGAAATGGATGGCATTTATATATAAAAAATGGCTTTAAATTAGATGTTTTTGTTTTCTCTCTCCTCCAGTCGTGAACGTGCTGCAGCCTCTGGAGCAAACGCTGCGAGCGGACCACATCGTGAGGCTTGGTCTAACAAGGGATCATCCTACGCTGATTTGTACACTCAGAATGTGGTTATCAGTATGGAGGAGCAGGATCAGCAACAAAAACAGGCCAATGAGGGCAAAGCACCGAAGGAACAGCCTGTTTGGTTGACCCAGAGCACAGTACAGGGTGCTTATAGTGAGCCTGAAACCCTCAATAACCGTAAGGAACAGGTTTCTTTCATTGCATTTTGTTACCAGTCATATCTAAAATTGCTGCAGTCTTATAGAAAAAAATGGACCTTTTATCCATGCACCTTTTTCTTTTCTTCTTTTTCTTTAAACCTTCGTGGCTTTAAGCTCCGACAGAAACTCCTCAGTTCACTTTAGTTTGATAAACTAGGAGCAGTTTGCTACATTAGGGTTGTGTAGATGAGGGCAGTTGAGTTTAATGGTGTAGCGTTACGTCATTTGTTGTGTTGAATTTATTTTGGTCTTAATTTTCTTTGTTGCACATTTTTTAAATTAAAAAATGAATTGACCTAGTTCAGACTTGCATTTGTTCAGCAAAGTTAAGTCATTTAATAATATGAAAAGACAACAATATGAGTTCTCTGACCATTTTCAACTTAATAACTTTTAATTCAGTCTGATCTGAAGATCATCTAATTAAAGTTGTTCTCAAATTTGAATTCTCCCCTGGCAGGGCTATATTTTCACGTTGGTAACCTTTAAAAAGACTTTGACATAAATATACTAGCTTGTAATTCAATCATTCTTCCAAAAGCATTATCTCCTAAATATTTTGACCAAAAAAATCCAAAGAAAACTCACTGAATTAAACTGGAAGATGTTAAAGGTCATAATGAAATTTTGTAAACAAACACTAAACGGTCTGCTGTTAAAGCAGGGACAGATCTGTTTTTTGTTTTCTGAGTAGACTTTACCTTTTCTAAGTAGATAATATCCACATCATCTTCTCTTACTCTGCAAATCTTGAATTTGGGACTGAATCCCTTCCTCCTCTTAGCTCTTGGCTTTCTTGTAATTAGAAACATTAGTTTGTTTGTTTTTTTCAGAATATGCTCTGAGGAGCATGAGCTGGACTGTGACAAAAACAATCCAGAAGCTACTGTTTTTGTTATTTTTACAAAGAGAGCAGTGATTAAAGGTAAAGGTCACAGAAGCAAAGGCAGACAATTATAGGTTAACTGAGGTTATCTCCCTCTGTCAGGGTGGTCCTTCAGTAAGCTGTCTCATGCTGGCATTGTTTCTCTAACCAAGGGAATGTGGCAATCAGACCTGGTCAGACTTTCATTGGAGCATAATTGCTTAATTGAAATAATCAGGCTTGATTAGTCCATGGCTGAGCAAGAATTGCTCATTAGGAGAATCAATTCTTGTGGAAATTACATATATTAGGCGTTCCAAGCAGCCTTTCTCTAAGGTGGGTCTGCATCTATTTGTTATAAACTTGTTGACCTGCATGGCTTGAAAAAAGAAAAATAAAGAATGACATTTGATTGTGGCATTGTGTTTGAAATTTTAGGAGAGCTATTCCAAATTATTGCAATAATTTGGAATAGAAAATACATAAACTTCTATTTGCCTTTACAGAGTCTGCGCCAGTACAAAAATCTTAAATTTATTTAAAATTTGATGCTTAAAGTTAAAGGTTAGTTATTTTTATGTACAATGTTGATTATGTGATAATAGGAAAAACTCGTGTTTTTGCGAGGTAAAGTTAATGTATTGTGATTTTAAAAAAAAAAAAAACTTTTTTTTTGCTTGTTTTGTTTTCCTGTTAGCCCATTGTGTTTTGTTTTCCATTTAAGTACCATTTTTAAAACTTGTGAAATATAAGTTCAGGGTTATGATTGTTTACGTTGTTCTAAGCCTTAAGGTCACGGGGAATGTTGAATTTTTCATAAGCAATCTTGTTTCCACAGGTGGAGAGGTTGTACCCGGAGCCCAGGACGGAACAGCAGGTCATGGAATGGGTCTGGCAGATGAAAATGAGGAGGTGATGCGCGCCCTGCTCATCCACGAGAAGAGGAGCGGTGCAGGAGCAGGTGGAGGGGGAGCGAGCTCTGCTGCCAGGGGTCTTGCCTCCGCCACAGCTAATGCTAGTGACTCAGAGAGCGACACCAGTGAATCAGATGACGAGTCTCCCCCAGGTCCTCCAACTGCCACAGCCTCTCAGCATCGTGCTGACGAAGAGGACGAGGAAGAGGATGAGGATGACTTTGAAGAGGTGGGGGATGAGCCGATGGTGATGGTGGGAGGTCGGCCGTTCTTGTACAGGGAGGTGAGCCAAAGGCCTGAGCTGGTGGAGCAGATGTCTGTGCAGGAAAAGGAGGCGTACATTGAAATGGGACAAAACCTCTTCCAGGACATGTACTTCTAAATTTACAAGCACAGAATTTCTTTACACAGTTTGACAAAGGTTTTTGTTGCCCCACGTTGTCAGTGGTACTAGCTGCCCTCAGAGAAAAGAAAATACAAGATGCTGCTGAATAAATTTAATGCTTTGTCATTTTTTTTTATTTATTTTTTTTGTAAAAGCAAGTGTATGTTCTGCCAGTGTTTCTGCGATGATCACACTCTAGTATTCTGTCCAAAGTATTTTGGAAGTCACCAAGCCCAAAGGGAGCTGGCTATCTGCAAAGTGCCAACTGTTTAAAGTTTTTCTGTTTTTTTTTTTCCCAACTCCACATTCAACAGTTTGTGTACACCACTAGCGTTATAGCCTTTGTTTTCATGTGACAGACAGAAGGGACACACATTTTGTTTGAATCAATACACCTGTCCACACGCAGGCATGATATCTTATGTTTCAAGTCAGTTTTCCTGAATGGGCATAATTGCATTGATTGTGTGAGAACTGCCAAAAGATTTCAGAGCACTTAACAGTGTGGGGGCTGGACATGCTAAAAGACTGAACAAGCTGCTGCTTTCACTGTGCTGCCTGTTAGGACAATGTGAAAGGAAGAACGTCTTTTATTTTGTCTAAAACAATTCGACAGGCTTGATTTAAATCCCATCTCAGGCAAATGTAAAGAAAATGATTCTTCTTGGGTTGTTGTGTTAACAGTGAAACATTTGTAATTTTCACCAGACTGTAATAAAAAGATACTTTTCTGCCATGGAAATGTGCCATTAATGTCTCAGTGCAAAATTATAGTTATCTACCTTTAACTCAACAATACAAAACAACAGATTTAAAGTGTATGATATATGCAAGAGTTCTTTTCTGAAAGGTTGCAACTTTCTATTAATTGTTAAATTAAATTGCCTACACATTTTCTAGGGTTACTACAGCACATTTTACAATATTTGTAGAATATGCAAACTTTTTAGCCTTTGTATTTTTATATATTTGACAAAAACAACTTGAATTCAAGGCATAAAAACAAACAAAATAAATAACGTGAATAAAAATGGTTCAGGGTTGGTGGTTGGGAGGAAATTATTAAACCTGAGATGGAAAAGAACAAAGAAAACCTCTAAACATTATCATTTGACTGTGTCAGATCTTCCCAGTGAGCCTTTTTACTGCCTTGTCAGGTCAGATTTACCAGGATGTTGTGAATTTTGTGGTTCACTCAGCAATCACTGCTCTGGTTTAGCCACATCGACCTACGGCACTGGGTCACTTACTCATAATGTGAGAAATGTCCCCTGAAAGCCAAAGACTGAATACTGACACGGTCCTGGCATTTGCAGAAAAAAGGCCTGTTCAAATAAAAATTTAAAAGCAGCACCTGTCATACTACCAGCTCTTAAATTTTTCCAGTCAGTATGTTTTAATTTTGAGTGATATTTATTTATTTTATTGTTTGGCCTTTAAAGTTGAACAGAAAAAAAGAGGATTTGTAATTTTATTTATGTTAACCTTGAGAATAAATGTCTTTTTTTTCCAATTTGGTAGAATTTAATTTAAAAAAGGCTGAGGAAAGACCTGTGATAAATATAAAACATGTACTGATTATTGTACATGTAAAAATCTGTTATCCATTTTTACTTTGCAGCTACCAACTCAAGGTTCAAATATTGCAAAACTAAGCAGAGTGTTAAAATGTAAAATGTATTTTTCAGAAGTTGTCTGCATGTGATCTGCATTGTGCACTGCTACTGATGTTAATCACATAAAGTACTGAGCTTTAGATGATGCTTTAAGACAGTGTTTCCTAAATGAGAGCTTTCAAAAAGATCAATAAACTGGACAGAATCTCAAAATGGTAATGTAAAGACACAAGTACTTCTTTAATCAATTCTATAATGTTACCTACACATGTTCATTGGTTAATTATGTAGAAGACTGCTTAAAGTAATGTAATATTTATTTTTTTATAATCCTAAATGGTCAAACCTGCTTTTAAAGTGAGGCTTTCCATATAGATCACAGTGTGTTAGATTTTCAGTTATGTGTGCTAACTAAGCTAAAGAACTGTCTGACTGCAGCCGGATGAAGCAGCAAAGCAGCAGCTTTCATCTGACGTTACACACTGGTTCAGCGAGCTCCTTCACATTTCACCTTTTAACACTTCACTGAGCCAGTCTTTTGGTTTATCGTTTCACACCAGCTGCAACAGCCTCCAGTTTCCTGTGCAAACAGAGGAGCTGGTTCTGTTATCTCATGCAAGGTTTAGACCTCACTTTAACAATAGTATCCTCGGAACATAACAATTTTGATCCCCTCCACTAGAATTGAGTTACCTCTTTGCAAGTTACAATTCTCCCCTCTGCCAGCGGTGAAGAATAAGCTTGCATCATGCTTTCATGTTTAATATTATACTTTACTTTTCAATTGCATAGGATTATGGAAAGTTTCCAGGTTTTGACATCTAGCCTAACTTTAAAAGTAATATCTGTTGGGAAGATTTTTTTTTTTTTTTCATTTCTGTCTGTGTGTTTTTGCAGACACAACTCAAGACAGAAAATGGGTGAAATACACTTTGAGTTGTGTTGAACCAATAACAACTTGAATTGTTAATGTTTGTGTGTTCTATTTGGTTTTAAATTCCCAGCATACAACTCCAAATTAGAAAAATAAGTAACAAATATAAGACAGGTCCAGTAAAAAAAAAAACAATGAAGGTGTATAGTAGATACAAAAGTGAGGTAAGAAACTCAGGTTTGCCTGTTCGTCCATTTTCTTTATTTGCCTAATTCTGTTTATAGTTGTTGGTAGCTGGCGCCCATTTCTAGCAGTCCGAAGACAGGGAGACAGGGACAGTCCGCTACTTTATCACACTCACCTACTTTAGGATTGTCGATTAATCTAATGCATGTTTTGGACAGGGAGGAAACCCACACATCCACAGGGAGACGTACTGTACAAACTGAATACATGAAGGCTCCACTTTGTGACTCAAGACATTCTTATGAAGTGATGCATCATAAGGTTGGACGTGCTCGAAACTAATGTAATATACAAAAATAAGGCAGGTAAGTTTTCAGCCTTGAAATATTCCACAGTAATGTTTGAATAGTGATGCTTTTACCAATTTGTAATGTGGCCTTTCCTTCTCATAACTCATGTTGGCACTGAGGACACAACACACTTAAACATTCAAGCTTTGCCTGATTTCCTCGTTGAACATATTTTCAAGTTGCACAAAAGTATAAGATCATCATTTGTTGAATAAAAGTTTGTAATACCAAAGGAAAACCCTTAAAGTGCATTTTCTTAGGCTTTCAAATCATAAATTGTATGGTTCCAAATTTTCAGCCTTTTATAGTAAACATGTTTTGAACTGCATCAATGCTTCCTGACCCATATCAACACTTTAGTTTGGGCATCTAAACTTAATAGCAAAAGCTGCCTATTCAGTGTGAATGGTGTGCATGTTCTAACCTGTACTATTTTCTTACAACCATTAAACATCCTGTTCCTCTTAACACTGAGAAGAAGTACATCGGGTTGTCTAATAGCTTTAAAAAAAACACCTATTAGATGTGTCAGATCTATCTGAAAATGTCATTCTTTGCAAAGAAGCTTGGTGATGTAAAACCCTCTGGGGTAACCCTACAAGCCCATACATTCTTTTTAAGTTAGAGGATGGACACCTGTGGAGAAGAACCTCAAAGGTCAGGATGAAAACAGGACCGGGGCTCATTAAAACATCCCCTGCCCTTCAGAACAGCTCAATTAAAAACCTAACCTCATGCTGTTTCATTGATCTACCAAGGCAGGTCTGGGTCACAGGGAGGGTGAAAAGAGCTCTGCAGGGATCCCATAGAGCTGCAAAAAACCAGGATATCTTTAAAAAATAGGCAGCCTATTATGTGAAGTGAGAGGTGGTTATGGATTGTTTTGCTATAATAAGTTGAAACATGGATGCTTGGTTTTGAAATCGTTACTTCTTTCATGACATTTTGTTTTGAGATCAGTACACAACTACGTCTGGATCAAAGATTCATTTTTAAAAAATAATGTAAAAAGATTGACATTAATAAAGTGAGCAGCAATTCACTGGGACAGGATTGGGGAGGGACTGGTTTGTGTGCGTGTGGGTGGAGACTTGTGGAGGCAGGTTGTAATGAGTGATGCTTCACAAGGTTTGCTTGAGAAGATTACAGAGAGATTGATTGACTGCAGGTGTCTCTGTCACTCTTGAGCCAATAAATCCCAAAGATTAATGACTTAATAATCGACCCTGTTTGTCTTTCCGCCTGCAGCTCTGTTTGAACACCTTCTTTGAACTCTACATTAGCTAAGTGTGCAAGTTAACATCTTGAACACTTTGTGCTGTGAAACTCTTAAATATTTCAGCAAATTTCTTTACTGCCTTGTTCATTTCCTGCAGTGTTTTGTTTAGTCACTTGGAGTCTGCTACCAGGTTTGTGGCTCAATGCATCTCACTAATAAGTGGTTGTTATTTATTTATTTTAAAGCTGTTAATAGAGTTTTTTGTCTTTTTGGAGGGATTGTTTTTTAAGGCAGAATCAGCATTATGTTTGACCTTACAGGCTATGTCAATAGTTCATTAAGAGAATGTATGAAAGCAAAATGTAGAGTTCAGTTCAGAGAAACACAAGCAAAATAGGTAAAATGCTAATTAGGATAAAGCAAGATTTATTTTTTTTACCTCTTTTAGAAACTTTTGTTTTTAAGTTTGTTTGATTTGTAGTTGGGTCCTGAGATAGAAAAGTGTTGGGTTTGAGGGCTTTTTGATGTGGCAAGGTCTCATTTTGGACCTTAGTCTGTTCTGCAGGTTAGACTTAGGTTTTAGCCTAAAGTTTCTATAGTATTTGGCCACATGCTTGCTGGAACTGTAATTCATCAATCACTACCAAAACTCTGGCATGAAAGGCATAATGTATTCATTCAAGAAATACTAGGCCTTTATTTTTTTATGTATTTATACTTTTAAATCACAATGAAATTGTTATTTTTTGATATATTGATTTTGACTTGATGAAATTTAGAAGATTTTTACTGGTTTCTAAGAGCATCACCAAAAATGTACAACCGTTCATTCATCTTAGATTCAATTTGTTTCAAGCTTCCCCCTCCAGTTTACTTGTTTCTTTTCATCCCTAAGAAATGAGAGGATTTCAGCAGTCACAGTGGTGTTGTAGAGGTTAGACTGGCTCCTTAAAGCAAAAATGTTTAGCATTTCATTGTGTTTTTCAGCCTGAGTTTTCATTTGCATGTTTTCTCTGTCTCTGCATTACCTTTTTTTTCAAAGTGCTTCCATTTATTTTCACTGTATAAAGACCCACCTGCTAAAATAATTGGCACATTTCTAAACTGTGGAGATGTCAGTCTCTTAGTGCCAGCCCAGTAATGAACTTTTTTTTTCTTTCTCCTTCTTACTGTTTTTATCTATTGTGCAGCACTTTGATTACCCCTGTGGTTTTTAAAATGTGCTATAGAAATAAAGTTGATTGATTGATTGAACTGTTAATTTAGCTCTTTTCCTATATAAGTTAGTGTGACCCAGCAATCTCATGGAAGGCTTTACCCTGGACAGGTCGCATGTCAACCACAAGACCAACAAAGAGACGTGAGATAAACAACCTTGCAAACTTAAATTCTCATCAATTTAGAAACATCAGCTAACCTAACATGCATGTTCTTGGACAGTGGAAGAAAACCCATGGATGCACATGGAGAACTTGGAAGCATCACACAGAACAGCCAATGTTAAGATTTGAACCCACTGCCTTCTTGCTTGTTGGCAGCGCTAACCACCTGCACCAATGTGCAGCTTGACTTGAAATGATGCAACCATTAATATACATTATTGTAGGTCATAAAGTAGATGGAAAGCAGAGGATTAAAACCAAGATTTGAACTGAGTGGCTGTTTTGTTGGTGGCCATCTTGACCCTTTGAAAAAGCAGCAATGACGAATGTTTGTCCTTATTTAGAAGCCGTTAACCTTTTGTACAAGCATTTCTCATCCATTACTCTTCTTATTTATTCATGAGAACCTACACACTTGTCCATATTAGTCAAGGACAGTAATGCATCTGAAGAAGTATCTTTGCTTCTGCCTGTGACCTACAGTACCAGCCTGTTTATCTAGGAGACAACCATCCGTCATGTTACTGTAGATTATAGTGGCATTACACCCAGGTATATAATTAGTGTTTTTGCAATTGATGTATATCTTTTTATGCAAGATCATTTTTATATGTTCACATTATTTATCAGTCTATACCCAGTTTACATGACTGCTTGTATTTTTTATTTTTTTGGCTGTTTTAACAGGTTATATTTGTTACTTCAGTTACATTTTAAACATTTTTTGATTTCTCTGAGCAGCCTGGAAAAATGCTAAAGATCCATACCTGGTTTAGTGAATGTCATGTATGAGACCAAGTACTGTACAGTGTTGTGTGTAAAGACACAGACTATGTGCTGATTTATGTGCTGACCCTTTAAAAACGGTAAAGAACTGATTAGTGCATACGCATAAACACTATGTCTAATGAAATCCCAGCTGTCTTTGCAGCCTGATGAATGCAAGGCCACATAATCAATCAACAAGCGCTGATGAGACAGCTGTGTATCACGCCCTCTGCATGCCCTTACTTGTCACAGTGCATCCCCACTCCTGCACCACTAAAGGAGTGAGTTAATTTCAGTGAACTATTGTCCTTCAATCATGACTTTTTCCATGAGGAACTGGGATCGTTTTATAGTTGCAATCATGGCAATAAGTCTAGGATGCACAGTGGTTTAATGTCTCAGAACAAGATTCTAGAAAATAAAAAGATCTGCAGTAAAATAATTGGTGACGCCATCACTCCCTCCAACCACCATCTCTTTCCATATGAAAACACAAGTCTCCAGACCGTGTCATCCTGCACATCTCCACTAGTTGCCCTCACTGAGCTTCTTGCTCTATCCAGTCACATGATCCAATCATCCGCCTCAGCTGTCTCTTATCAACCTCCCAGTATGTGGTATATGGAGGACAGGTTTCAGTATGTGTTTGCCAGATTGTCGTGGTGCCACAGCCTGTTATCTGTCTGCCTCCTGCCTGTCGCCTGTGTCCTGTCCATCCTGCTTGCCCTGCTTTATCGCCCTCCTGTCCTGCCTGGTGATCCTTGATTTAGCAAACTGCCTTTATCCCAACTGTCAAGTCTCGGGGTCTGCTTTTGTTCACACTTTGCCGTCCAAACGTGTTGCAATGTCTATATTTGCCGAGTGCCTTTGTCATGTGAAATTAAAATAACCTCCCATGAGTGAGGACCCTGAACTGTTAACAAGTTCAAATTGGTTTCAGTCATCAAGACAGCAAGCTGGCCTAAGCAGTAGGGTCTAGAAGATAGACACATATCATTTTTTTTTTTTACGAAGATGTCCTCTGCTATTATCTGCCCTCAGGATATTGTTGGTAGTATCCTATAAAACACTTCCTGATATATATCTCATTATGTGCTATGGCAGGATTTTCCCTGACATTAGTTGTGCCTTACAGTTAAAATAAATATAATTTACTATACTAATACATTTTTTGGGGATTATAGCAATTTACCTAAACATAATTCAAAGTGTATTATGAGTCTAAAATGAAGAGTCTCATATTTAATTTTAGCTTATTTAAAATGGCAACTTGTAATTATGTAAAGTACCACTGAAAGAAAATGTATGATTCTGCTTCTTTGTGTTTCATAAAAAAACTGTTTGCATTACAGATCAAGTGTCCCCATCTTCTCTCTTTGTTGGGTATTGAACCCAGCATGACCTGGTTTATGAGAGCTGCCATGTTGTATTTTTGGGACCAGAGTCTACTCACTTGCAATGTGGGGTTTTATGTGCCGCCTACTTTCCTGCAGACACTCATGGTATTATGCAACTTTTCTTTTAAACATAAAAATAAAGAACTTAGAACTAAATAATAATAGAAAAAGTGAATATTTGAACATACAGCAGCCATGTAAGAAATATGTGAATCAACAAAGTATCTGAGGTGGTTTTTTTTTAATTATTTTTTAACCATGACAATGTCCCATTTGTTAACATAGAGGGGACAGGACTTTAAGCTTCTATTGGAACCAGCTGATAAGAAGGGTTGGTCCCATTCAAGCTTCAATTCCTGGGATTTGGTTGTAGTCTTGATATATAGTCTTTGGTTTCCTAGATGATATTGATAAACCTCTATTTCACATATACTCTTATAAGTCTCAATAAATCTAGGACACAATTGAACAAAGCACTTTAAGTGGAGGTAAGATAATGCAAATACTATGCAGTATTATCATGCTCAAACATCCCCACAAAAAACCCAACTCATCGAGCATTTAATCACTTTGGTCTAAAATAGGTGAGTTTGTCATTCACAGCTCTCTCCTGAAATTATGAGGTAAAAATTATAACAGCGTGTTACATGTCTTCAAAAAAAAGTCAAGATGTTCATACTGCTTGATTCACTGAGTTTTTTACCTGAATAAAACACACATTTTAATGTTGTTGTTTTCTGATTATCTCAGGCATGTTTTATTTGGAGTTAGCAAGTAGCAGAATGTAAGAATGAAGAAAAAAAGAACTTGACACCAGTGAAAGAAACTGATAGAAAGCAGGTCAACTCATAGATAATGTTCATTTGCCACTTACTGATTTTTCTTATAAGTCTTTCTTTTCTTAGCTATCAAATGCAAAAATGTGGCCACTTGAGGACATGCATCGCTGTGAATTTGTGCTTATATATCAATGTTCATTTTTGTTTCTTTTTAATTGTCTGGTGCCACTCTGACTTCACACCTCCTGTTCCACCCACCTCTGGGTCCTGCAGGAAATGTCCCCAGAGTGAGCAGTCCTGACGTCACCTCCTCATTAAGTTAACAGTTGACCAACAATGGAACTTGTTGCTATGCCAGCAAACAAAAGCCTTGCTTCTGTCTTCTGGCAGAATGCAACTTTCAGGCCCCCACAGGAAAACAATTATCCACTAATTTGTCACTCAGTCATTTCAGTAGCAGTTTCTCATTAACCCAGAGATCCATTTGCTTGTTTCAGCTTATTAAAAATTAAAGGCCTAACATTCCTTGAAAGAATGCATATTGCCTGCCACCTTTCAGGCCAGAGTTTAACTCTCCTGAAGCCCTCAAAAGAGGACATGCAACATTGTGAAACATCACACTCAGAGTATGTTGTTAATGATTCTCAGCTACAACCACATGAAATTTTAGCTCAGTATCTATAAAACTGACTGAATGATAGCTATTTTTTGTGTTTTTCAATGTCATCTTAAACTGGTTTGGCTTCAAAAGTTAATCTGTTGTAGATGTACGGTCAATGATTATTTCCTGGAAGATCAGTAAAACACAAGCTGTTTTGCTAACAGACAAAGCTAATTCCAAATAATTAAAGGCAAAATTTTAAACAAAGATTTTGTGCAATCTAGTAGTGCTCAGAATATGTGTTGGTGATCAGTCTCAGCTTCTACCACAATAAAACCTGTCAGTGGTGAGCAATAAAAATGAAAAAAGCTTGTAATTATATTTTTTTCTTCATCTAATGGCACTGTGATTGATCAGTCTTGTGAAAAATGAGATGACATGTTTGAAATTTACTAATCTTCTTAGAATCAAATAATTTTCTTTAAAATATAGTAGTTTTTTTTTTTTTTTAGTTTTCTGAAGTATATTCAAGTCAAATGTCTTGATATTGATATTTATTTTTGTCTTTATTATTGGTACTGAACAAATCCTATTAAATAAAATGTAATGAAATTGTATCTATTTTTTTTTTTTCAGAAACTTGTGAACTCTGTCGGTGGCTACTTACAGAAATCCCTCGAACGTGACCCTGAATGAACCATAAAAGCCTTTCTTCTCTCAGGTTGAAGATGGATGTGCTGAAGAGTCGATCTGACTGTAGGCCAGCCTGTTATGTGTCTGTGCCAGCAGATCGCTAAATCTGCTGCTGACAACCTCCACAGCTGTTCATCCAGTCATCAGCATTCAACAAGCAGGAGGCACACACCCTGGCACAGAGATTTAAAGGGACAGTAGGAACTATAGAGGTAAAGTGAAGAGACAGACTTTGTTTTTTTCTGTTAAGTCTTTTTGAATAGTTACTTTCCTTAATAAGTTGTGAAATGCTCATCCACTGCTGGCAATCAAAAGGAAAATGGAAATACTGGTATGAATACATATATCTGTGCTGTCCTTGCTGTCTTCTTTGTAATCATTTATTTAATATGCTTCTTACATCCTAACCTCCTACATCCCTTCTAAAAGAGTTAATTGGCTAGATATTGAAATAAAATTTCAAGTGGTAATAGCTGAGTACTACCCCTAACACAGACTTTAAATGTAGCACATTGCACATCTTTGCTTATTTGTTGGAGTTGACCCTGGTTGTCAGCAAAAAATACTGACCTGAGAGGCAGTGGGGGGTATGCATTCCTTCAAGTAATGTTAGGCCTTTTTTGAGTTTGAAATCCAAATGACTCACAATCACAGTTAAAGCTGTATCATTTACTGAACAAAAACATATCAAAAATACCAAAGTGGTACATAAACCTTATTGTTTTTATTGGAATTCAAAGGACAAGCAGGTGATGCTAGTAAGATCCTTCTGACTAAGTCATCATCAGCTAGAAATGATGATAAGTTGCATTTTAGCAGGATACCCTGCTTGTTTACTTTCCTTTTCCTTCCTGTGCAATTACTGACACATCAAATGTTTAAGTAAAATGTTTCTATGTTCCCGGTTTCATTCCATTATCTTATTTACCGCAAAGATCTGTACACATTTATGGTCATACCTCTTGGGTATAAAAATGTAATGAAAGCTGTATCCCGCAGAGAGCCACACAATCCATTATTAGAAAATGAATTAATTTAGTGTCGACTCTCAACATCCCCACTGCTGGAAAATAAAGAATGAAAATAATGCAAGCAATAAAAAGAAAAAAATGTCAAAGAAGGTGAATCATTTTTAGGACACTGTATATTGTACGTAACTGAGCTTCATGTGATTATTGCTCTTTCTATTGTTTGATGATGACTGCATTTTATATTTTGATTAGCAGGCAGCAGGATACAATTCAGCTGCTCTGGTTTGCAGTGACATCTGTGTTGAATAATCAGCCGATCATTTCCAGACTCTATTATTTCTCACAACATCCCAGA
Source organism: Kryptolebias marmoratus (assembly GCF_001649575.2). NCBI lineage: Eukaryota > Metazoa > Chordata > Actinopteri > Cyprinodontiformes > Rivulidae > Kryptolebias > Kryptolebias marmoratus. Next base: position 6,491,452 of record NC_051435.1, on the reverse strand, counting down.
AATACTGCTGAGAGGGATCCTAATTATTGACCAGGAACCCCAGGAGTCAGTCCCGAAAAGGAAATCATCACTTACTGAACTATTTATAATTTGGCATATTGACAAGAGAAAAAAAGGGGCATATGTGCACTTATCCACTGTACCATACTGAATAGAACACTTTTTTTAAAACAACAAATATAAGTGTTACGGACACTGTGACAAACAAACAACGCTTCTCATTTTGTACTCTGGAGCCAGACACCTGAATCCAAAAAAGAAGGGAAGGGGGAGCATCCATTGATGAGTTATAAACCATAGTTTATATCTCTGGTACCAGAATAAACAGGATATTTACATCAACAAAATCACAACACAATATTACACAGTTGTGACTGTGTTTTGTATGCATGAAACAATGTATTATAAAGTACAATAAACCTTTTATTGATCAATAGTACCTATATTTTTTTGTTTTGTGTCACTGCTTATAATAGGCTGTGAAAAGGCTACTGTTTCCCTTCTGCTGATGCTACAGTGTCCTTTCTCACAGAACTAAATTAGGGACCTTTTTTATATCTGTTGTTTTTTGCTTTTATTACATTTCATCTGACCTACATCAAAGTTGGCCCCAATTATGGTGTCAGACTGAGCTCTGACCCTGACAGATGTTATAGTCAAGGTTTAAGTCTTTTTGTACTGAAAGAAAACAAATAAATAACTACACTGACAGAACTTTGGTTTCTGAGTACTGCAGCCCAGGAATTAAACACTGTTGACATTGAAGACTCAAAGTCTCTTTAAAATGGAGGCAGAACACTGGGAGACAGACGTCAATGAGACCTCCTGTGGTGTTTGATTGGCTGCCCTCAAACACAAAACTTCAGAGGCAACTGAACGCAGCAGAAGAAGGGATGTTTACCATGGCAACAAACAAAGAAAGTTTATCAAAATTAAAGGCCTAGCGCTCCTTGAAGGAATGCATATCATCCACCATCTCATACTAGATTTTTTTTAAACTAAGATGATCTTATAACAAATTGTGTCATTCAGAACTTACAAGCGCTCAGAGCATGTGTTGTTAATGACTCTCAGCTATAACTAAATCAAAATTTAGGTTAATTTCTGTAAATTATATTAAGTTACAGACATTTTCTTTGTTGGCTAAAGTTAGTATCTCATTTGGCTGTGACTGCTGGAGTCTATTTTATTTCTGAGGGAGTCTCCAAAAGGTCTCTAAACATTTGTGGGGTTACTCGGTTTCCTCACTTGAGTCACAGAGGCTTGCCGTCTTGCTGCTTGAATTTTGAAAAAGATTTAAAAAAAAAAAATCAGTGACACATTCTCTAACAGAATAGTCACATAATTGTTGTGGGTGACTCAAACCCCTCTAGATTTTGTTGTGAGCATCTCCAACCCACCTCAAAACTGCAAGAGTTGTATTTTGACACCTGATTTTAAGCTGCCTATCTTCATTTCTCCAGCAGAATAAATCACAAGCATTTGGGCAGCAGCCATGGTGGGTAAAGCGGGCTGAGGTGGGTATGACGCGGGCAGAGTTGGGCAGTGAATAATATGAAATGGCTTAAAATACAAAGATTATAACATAAGAACAGTTAATGCTGTAAACCCTTGAATTTGTTTTGTTCTGAAAATTTTCTTTTAGTTTAATCAGTGCATCATTTTGCACAGTTAATTTGGCAAATATCCTGAATAGACTCGAAACATTTGAATGTCTCTTTGTTCCTAAGTTGATGGCTAGCACTAATAAATGCAACTGTGTTAGAATATTCATGACTTTTGCTATCTCTTTCCTAAAGGTTTCTATTTGCTTAGGGGTGAAAACTGCTCTGCATTTGCCTGCTAGCTTGTAAAAGATGAACCCTCTGCACTCTGCACAAGAGAAATATCAAACTGAGTTTCAGCAGCTTTGAAATAAGAAATCAGCTCTTAAGTAAAAATGTGGAGTGGTCATTACTTATCTTCGTCTTTTGGCCAATAATGAATCTTGAAAATCAGGTGTGCGTTTACCAGCTCATTTATATGGAAATTAATAATCCCTGCAGGATGGTCTGTGCCTCCCAGGCTTGCACACCTACAACTTTAACTCAATTACAAGTGGTCTTACTGATAGGGAAGCATTCTTAATTGAGAATTGATTTAAAGAGAAACTTTACATGGCTTCACTCTGCTTTAAAACTCTGCTCTTTTGCTCTTTTATCAAATAACCCAGCAGGTAGCGCTTGGGCGATAGAAGCTCAACAGACTAGTGGGTGGTAGGTGTAAATGTAGAGAAGATGAGTGGGAGGAAGGGTGGGGGGAAGACTGTTCATGAGTTGAGTAGGTGTTGAAGCTGAATTTCTTATAAATGAAAACTAGTTTTGTGAAAAAATCTTTATTTAGTGAGTTGTTGTATTCTATGTTTGTTTTACAATAAAGGTTGTCAAAGTGTGACATAGGTAGGGTTTTTATTCTTCTTATTGTTTTTAATTGTTTCACAAATTGATGATTTACAAAATAATTATAGTTTGACATAATTATACAAAACATATAATATATACAGTTGGCGATAAATAACAAAAACTACTTCAATCTTCTAAAGGACAAATGTGGGTTCATTACACATCAGGGACCTAATGGTTTGTTGTGAGACTTATTTAAAATAAATGTACAGAATTAATATTTTTCTTTTCATCAAACATCCCACTGTGGTGATTTGGGTTTTTTCCTGTGTTTTGTTTTACTTCTGTTTTAGTTCATTGGTTTGTGTTTTAGTTTCTGTTCTCGTGTTTTTTCACTTCCTTATTCCTCCTCAGTCTATTTCTCCCTCTGCATTCCTGTCACGCCCACTCACACCTGTCAAAACCTGTTAATCTTGTCACCTGTCTCCATTTACCTGATTATCCTCAGCACTTTAAATACCCGGTCATTTCTTCCACTAGTCGCTGGTTCATTGTTTTTTGTTTGCCGTTAGCTGCCATGCTCCGTACCTTGTCTCCTTGTTGTTCTGCCCACCGTTGTTTGGTTTTTTGTTCT
>NC_051435.1:6435430-6484399 GCF_001649575.2 Kryptolebias marmoratus | reverse complement strand
TTTAAGTTGCTGCCTCGTCAGCTGTTTGTTTTCATTTTGTTTCTTTAGTTTAATAAATTAGTTTTTGTCATTCTTATTATGAGTCTGCGTTCTGGGTTCGCCATCGTCTCCACCGTTCCTGACACCCTCCATAGTTCCATATATTTGTGCTTTGCATTGTTATCCATTGTCAAAGCAAAACTTCTAAATCCAATGCAGACTCTACAAATCTGTTGTGAGTAGGGTTTGCATGAAATCTTTACTGTACTGCAGTGTGTTCAGAATTATCTCCCATTGAATCTGAAACCACACTGCTCAGTAATGAATGTTACAGTTTCTGCTGCAATGACACCAGTTCCACCAAACCTTGTTTGCAGTATAGCCTCATAAGGCGAGTCATGGTGAGTCAAACCTGACAGATGGATAAAGGGCAATAACCTCCTTATACAAACATGAGTGTACAGCATATGGAAGGTTGAGTCAACATGGAAGCAATCTCAAAACATCCTGTCCAAGGTTAAAGAGACATTACTGTTCCATATAGCAACAAATTTAATGCTTGGCTTTTTTTGCATTTGATAATACTGTAACATTACTTTTATTAACTGAAATATTTCCCTTTGTTGTTTTTAATAAAATGTTTATCCATCCATCCATTCTCTGCTGCTTATCTGGGTCAGGTTGTGAAGGCTACAGGTCTAGGTGGGAGACCCAGACATCCGTCTTCCCTGTGACACTCCCCAGCTCATCCTGGGGGATACCAAGGAGATCCCAGGCCATAAAAGATATATAATCCCTCCAGCAAGTATATAGTCTGCCTTGGGGTCTCTGCTCAGTGGGATGTGCCTGGAAAACCTCCAAACAAAGGTGCCCAGAAGGCATCTTAATGAGATGCATGAACTACCTTAGCTGACCCCTTTTGATGCAGTGGTGCAGAGGATCTACTCTGAGCTCCCCAGATGACAGAGCTCTTCACTTTATCTCAAGGAAGCCCATTGCAGCTGCTTGCATCTGTGATCTTGTTCTTTCAGTCATGATTCATACCTCATGACCATAGGTGAGGGATCCAATGTAGACAAACCAGAAAATCCAGAGCTTTGTCTTTTGGCTCAGCTCCTTCTTCACCACAACAGACTGACTTAATGCCCTTGTTAATGCAGATGAGACCCTGATCCTTCGAACCATCTTTAGTTTCATCCTAACATCACTCATGATGATGGTGAACCTTTCTTCCTATGGACAACCTCAGACTTAGAGAAGCTGACTTTCATCCTAGCTGCTTCCCACTCTGCTGCACAGGCCCTGTTGTTCCCAAACCCTTTTCTCCATGATGGTGTCTTGAGAGCCTGTCCATGAACACTGCAAATAGGATTATAGACAAGAGACAGCTTTGACAAAGTTGAAGCCACACTGGGAAAAAGCTTGACGTAGTGCTGAGAAGGCAAACGAACACTGCTCTTTCTTTGGGTATACAGAGACCAGATAGCCTTTAAAAGCACCCTGGCACCCCATACTCCCTCCACAGAACCACATAAAAAAGATGCATACAGGTTAACACATCCATAATTGAAAGCCTCAGTCTGTGATCAAAATGTAAACCAAAGGTCAGACCTGCCTCCCATCAAAGATTTAAAGCAGAAGTGGAAAACACTTTCACACCAAAAACACATACAATTTTTTTTAATAGGCAAATGATTATTCCTCATCAATCAGCAAATTTATTCATACTTTCAGGGAATCTCATAAAGGACAAATGCTGCAGTAATATTAATGCTCCCTCCCATCCATTTTCTCTCTAAAGAGGCCTATTAGTCCTTCATTTCCTACTCCAAATGAAGAGTTGAGGCAGTGAAATATTCATAATAGCTCCGGTAAACAAAACTGTGCAGAAAATTAACTTTAAACAAAACTAAATCAAGATTGATTTGAAATGAATCAGTAAGCTTTGACCTTTGGTTTAAACCTGCACAACTCACAATAACAATGCTTACATGCTGATGTTCTACAGGCAACAACTCAACACTAAATAAAGCTGAGAGTTTTTATTAAAGATAAGTTTTCATAAACTTAAAATACATTGTTTTTTTATGACCAAACAGTGTTGTTAAATTAAAAGTTGGGTGCTAAATAATTTTTTATTATTTGTCTATTGGAAAGGTAAAAACGATTGGGCCACATTTCATTCCAGTTTGTCCTATAACTGTTGAAAGATCTCACTAGCAATCAACAAGATGTGCAGATGTGTTGACCTAAGTAGGTGCAAGTTTCAGGACTGGTTTCATTGGTTAAAATTTCCTGGTTGTTAGGTAACATCAGTAACATCAGCTTTGACTTGAATTAACATAAAGCAAAACATCAAACTTCTTAAATATGTCAAGATTTTATAATTAGGTCTGATCTGATCAATATAGGAAGAAACAATAAATTGCTTCTGTTGCTAGGCAACATCACCAAAAATAGTGCGACCTCACAGTTCATACCACAACACAGGTCCTGTTGATAGATCAGTGAAGTCACAGATGACGTCACCTCTTCAGGCTTGCCTGTTCCTGCAGACACATGTAATGATTTCACACACACAACAAAGGAAATGCAAACTCTTTGGGATTACTAAAAGGAGGCTATTTCAAAATATCATCCATATATTGTTTAAAATAATTGTGGCACACTGCTGATAACATCCAGCAAACAGCAAGCTGGGTGTTTCCTGTAATTTTTGTGTTGTGTTATAGTATCAAACTTTTACAAAAACACAATTTTGTTAAGTTTTTGGTCACAAAAGTATACACCTTGTTTAATAAGCTGGCATTCTGTCATACGCAACCACCCAACAAGTTGGCCTTAATCAATAGTCATTACTCCATACTTGGCCTTGTAGTGTGTGTGCATGCATGTGTTCACGTGCGTGTTTGTTGAATTTCCTTTTAGGCTGAAATTACTTGGACAGACTTTTAATTACATCCGCTCCTCAAAATTAATCAACCTCGACAAATCATCTCGGAGGTGAAGCTGACTGAACACAGGGGGCAATATTCCTGTAATAAAGAAGTCAAGCATGGAATCATTGTTCAGAGTTGCTCTCTTTTCCTTAATAGTTAGTGAGTTATAATTATCATAAAGGGTTTCAAGATATCCTTTTAATAGCTCTCGATAGCAGTCAAATAGCAAGTTGTGAAAAGAAAAGAACAGGGAACAATGAGACTGCTTGTTTCGATCGTTTTAAACAGGCAACACATCGGCAGCCTCGAGTGACACCTCTAATTTTTCATACAAAATACTAAAAATGGCAGTTGTTGGTGCATTTCTTTTGTTTGTTTGTTTTTAATCTTCGACAAAGGCTGCAAATTATTTCTGACCCTTAATTAGCAAGCAGTCTAATTACCATGAGGCCTTCAAAACAAATCTCTTTGTGGATGCATGTTTGTGCACTCTAATCTAGCACAGACAGTACCATTTCCTTTGCTCCAGGTGCTGTAAACACTTTGCAGTCATGTTGCACACAGAAACATTTTGTATTTCCTCACCTGAGTGTAATTGGACAGATCTGGATCCTACCTAAAATGCTCTTTGAAGATGAGTCCTTTTATATCAAACTCATTTATTGGGCTGCTGTGTTTTGTATGTGGTTGTTTGAGCCCTTTGGAGACTTTGGTAAAATTTCAATGTGAGCATATGAGTAGAAAGTCTTTCCAAGCAGGCCGATGTTTTATTTAAAACACACTACAGCAATATTTGGTTTAGCTTCTAAAAATGTCAAGAAAGGTCATGTATAACAAGGGGAGTTAATATTCTTATTGATCCAAGAACAAAGGCTCATTATGTTGGAGCTCATGCTCATATTGGCACTGTTTGCATACAGTATGGACAAACTCACATTGTATAAGAGGAGTGATAATAAATTGAATTATTTTTTTTAATTTCTCAATAATTTGCTGCATAAAATCTTTGAAATATGCATAACTGAGTGCCCATATTATTTAGCCAGATTTTCCTGCTGATAATAATACTATATGTGATGTTAAAAGAAGACAACTTTCATGCTCTTGCATCTCAAGTACACCACTGATTTTAAACCCCCTGGTTTGATTTGGTCTGATATCACACTTATTATTTGCCGCTACTTATCTAGCGTGGATTTATTTCAGCACACTGAAATTCAACTCAGATTTTGATTGGTGAAAGCCTCTTGAGACTTTTATAAGTGCATTTGAAATTTGTGTGATTCAGTCTCAGCGGAGCTCCTTGACATTTCAGATCCAAAAGTAAATCAATACGCTGCTTTAGTAGAAAGATTAGGGTCAAATCAGCATCAAATCATTCTGTTAAATCTCACATGTCATTACTATCCTTTTTTTTTTGTTTTGAGAATTTGTATATAAATTATTTATTGATAATAGTAGGTGTAGTGAATCAAAACTAAAGTATTTTTTGTTTTTCTAGTGCCATATGCAGAGTGTGCGCAAACTCAGTCTTTTTAAAATTTTCTTTTGAAAAAAAATATAATATTAACAATAATAACAGAACAAAGTGACCACATGCGCTGTGCTCTGACTATATTATCAAGTATGGCCAGGAGGCAGAGGCTGCTGATGTAAGTGCTTATGCAACATCACCGGTCTCGAACAGGACTGGCTGTTTACTTTTTTTCTTCTTTCGAAGCTTGAGCACAAGTATATCATCACTGCTGCATGTTTCTTTGCTGTCGTTGTGTTTGTTGGCATGATTGCACAAAAATTATACAGTGGAACTTTATAAAATTTGAGTAAAAAAAAAAGTTTAAAAGGTTAGTTTTAAATTGGAACCAGCCATTTTGTCAAACAAATGTACAACTTCATCTTAGTAAGTCATATATAAAATGCTCTGAAATGTGTTTTAATGCATTCAGTTGGTCATTTCATACAAGAAAACCATTTTAATGAAGTGTCAACAGACATGTTTTGGTCTTAAATAATGTTGATTAGATGCTGCAACCATCTTAATTTGGGTTGAAACAGACAATAAGTTATAGTTGTACATTTAATAATGACTTTCTGAACGATGGAATAATTTGGAACTTGGAGAATGTCTTTAGAATGACTCTTAGCTACTACCATACCAAATCTTTGCTTGGTATTTGTAAAAATGACAAGGTTTAGCCACACCATTGTTGGCTAAACAATGGTGTGGCTGTGTTGCTTGGCTGTGGCAGCCATCTTGAATTGTGGTTGACTCCAAAAAGTAATCAGTTGACGCACTGACATGCAGCTGAGGGGAATTGTGAATAAACATTTGTTTTTAAAACTAAGACTTAATAGTTTTGGTAAAGTCAAACCCCTGCAATACAGTAATTTATAGTTTCAAAATAAAATACAAAACAGTAGTAAAATAGGTTTTGTTGAAATAGCATGATGGAGCCTGTGTGTTTTATTACTTCAATAAATCAATATTCTACCTGGTGCCGATAAGAAGTTTTGAACACACTAAAATTATCAGAATATTAACATAAAATATAACACTTACTGCAGGTTATAATCATCAAGATGCCACACAGATAATTACAAAGCCCCATTTCTCCCTCAGACCATATTTCCTGTCTTTTTTTTTTGTTGTATATTCTTGTAAAGATTGAGTGTTTGCGAGTTTCTATGCCATGCTAAGGTGATTTCCTTCTTTACTGTGGTTTGTTTTCCTGCGTTAATCATGCTGCTCCTCTGATTTAGAGCTTTGTAGCCAATCATCGACGAGAAGGCGGGAGGAGAAACCCAAAGAGGTGGGTGGGGGGGCGTGGCGTGACGTGGGGTTGGCTGCTTATTTTATTTCATTAGAGCTTTTTTTTTTCCAGCACCACGGACAGCTCCCGTCACTCGTATCTGTGCTGCAGAGAGGCGACGCTCAAACAGCAGGATCATATCCAAATATATACTACTAATATAATACTACTAATAAAAAGGTTCGATCTGTAGATCAACCCTGAGTTCACACCGCGAAGGAGAAGCATCTTCCTCCCTCCTCCCTTCCTCCTGGATGCTTGACTTGTCTCGTTTTTTGTGGCCTGACTGAGAAGTCCAACCTCCTTTTTTTAACTGCATTGCCTCTGCGTCTCCTGGCTGTTCGCTGCTCATTCTCCACCTGTTTCTGGCAGCCGGAGTGTTGTGAAAGTGCTTTTTACGGAGGGCGGGGGGAGGACAGAGCTGAAGTTTTTTTTTTTTTTTTTTTTCATTTTTTGTTTCTTTTCTTTTATGTTATTATTATTTTGATCTGTATGACAAAAGACTGCTGCTCCGTCCCCTGATTATGCTGAGGGATTCTGTTCCCAAAACTCGGGAGTGGATCTGACTTCAGGATGCAGTCGGAGGATGAAGTTGAGTAGAAGTGGTGCAGGCTCTGATATGAGATAGGCGACCCGCATCTGCAACGTTGGCTGAAATCCTCAGATCAGCGCGGATAGGGTGCAATCACTTTGCATCAAGATGAGGTGCATGAGGTACTTTCTAAATTGCACCTAAGAGAAAAAAAAGAAAAGAAGCGGAGTTGCTCAAAAGAGTTGCCCTTTTTAAATCCTGCTGCTTCCTATATCTCTAGGAAGCACGCTTTCTTTCTTGCGCTGTCTGAACCACGTCTGGTTTTGCATCAAAGTGAACACTGGCACAAAGACAGCTTCTTCCTCTCTCTCCCCCTAACCTTTAAAAGAAACACACACGAGGGCGAGTGAAAGATGAAGAAGTTCCGGAAGGTGTTGGACGGCTTGACCACATCCTCTCCCGGAGGGACCATCGGGTCCCCGTCGTGCGGCAGCGCGGCCGGGACTCCCACCTCGGCGCCAACTCCCAGGGAAATCGACGTCCAGGAGACGCTTGCGTCGGAAAACTTTCAGTTGTGTAAGGTGGGTAGATGCTTTTAGTTGCAGGCCTGCAGCATGAGAAAATAAAATGAGGTCCAAAGTCAAAACCCTAAAACATTCTTATCCATGCAGCTTCACTGCATCCTTTCTTTAGGTTTAGTTCCTGCAGAAAAAAAGAGCTCCCGAAAGTAAATTTCCTTTTAAGTTTTTGCTGCTTTACCTAACTCGGTGGTTCTCTGTGTGGGAAGTTCAGAACCACGGACAGCTCTATCTCCAGTACATCTGAGGGTGGAATAGAGATAGATCGATTAATACACCAACGATTTAATTCGTGACATTGGCCAAAAAAATAAAATAAAATAAAATAATCATCAATTAACTATGCCTATGCATACTTAATCAGTCACCAATTAACTACAATAAACTGCTTCAACCAGCTCACTGTAGCCCACATTTTTCTTTTAAAGAAGAGGAAAGCTCTTCTGTCTACTATTTATAAGTTATGCTAAGACTTTTTAGTATATTTGTAGGTTAATCAATTATTGTAATGCATTGTTAAATGAAAACTACAAATTGGCCAAAAAAAAAATAAAATTCAGAGCTGCACTTAGGCTATCAGCTGCCTGATTTATAAAGAACACCTCTAAAGTAAAAGCGATTTTACAAAAAACAATCAAAGCTTCAAATTAAGCCATATAACCATTTTGTCAAAATTTTGTTAAAACTATAAGGCTATTTGGACACAAGCAGAAACCTGGTGAAAATGATATCTGTGGGTGTGTGTTTAGGTGAGACACTAGTTTGCATCTGTATGGGCTGCACGGTTTGCAGTGTGTCGACACCAGCATGCCTTGTAGCTGCAGCAGCTCGCACACATGTGCTACAAACAGAGCAAAAGGGAGTCAATGAATAGCACCGTCCTCATTGCATCAGCAAGCAAGCACGAATGGTGTAGCAGCAATGACATAACTGGTGTCCCTCCCTTGCATTAAAAAAAGTGCACATCAAGCCAGTAGAAGGGCCCTGCAGTGCTGTCCTAGCTGATGCGCTTTTCATTGGGCAAAAGAGAACGAGGGAGGGGTGCTGAATGCATGGGTGGGGGTATTTATAGCTGCTACCATAGCAGCCAATTTCCTGGATGCATTTTACTGCATTTGTTTATTTATTTATTTTTTTCTTCCTTTATTTGGCATTAAAGAAACAGGGATAAATTGTGGACGCGGCTGTTAATAATTCATTGAGAAGCTGAGAGAAACAGGGTTGTTTTGCAGAGCTCTGTTATTACTGGGCAGAGTAAAACTGGTTGGGGAGGGAGTGTGGTGGAGGAGAATGAGGAGGGACCTTGATTCACAAGCTGAGGAGGATGCTGCAGAGCACCCTATGGTAAGCAGGAGAAAATGCTAGAAACAAGAGCAGGAGGATTGCCTGGTCCTGTGCAGGAAGCTGCATCTCCCCAATGAGTTTTTTTTTTTTTTTTTTTTTTCAAAAACTGAACTTCTCGCAAAAATGCTTTGGATGTATAAATATACCACCAAATTTCAACTGTTATTAGAGTCTGTGCTTATAGCTCTCTGTCTTGCTCTTTCTTTTTTCAGTCAGCCACAGGGAAAAAGTGCATGAAGGGACCAGTTTACAGTAGGGTTGTGCATCTCTGGTTTGTGGCAGATACAATATATATCACTATAAACTGCCAACAATCATTAAAAATACTTGAGCAGCAAAAACCAGTAAGATGCAATGCAATTCAGCCTTTATTTACAATACAATGTAATTCAATATGAACTTTGATTTAACACATTAAGATTCAATGCAGTATTATACAACAAAGCAAAGAAATGGTCCTATGTCAGTGATTGAGACTAATCATTTACTACCAATAAGAAATGATCACTCACAAACAAGTCTTGTTTTGAAATTGCAAAACCCTTAAAAACTCCTATAGGTACACAACAGTGAGCAGTAAAATAGAAAAAAAAAATAAAACAGAATTTAACTTTTTGTACAAACATATAAACAGCTGCAGCATCTAGTTTTAATCCCAAAACTGCTGCTTGACAAATGCAGTTTCATTGTGCATGTGCACATCTGTAAATCTGTAAATGGATAATCTTCACACCCTTGGTTTACAAACAATCATAGATGTAGTTTTTTTATTTTTTAATTTTTCTCGTAGTGCAAATGAGGTTCAGGGTGGAATGGAAAAACTGTGTGAGATTAGCATCACTTTAGTGATCATAAAATGGATCCATCATTGTAAGGACATGCAGATATTTCCTGTTATAATATTATAAGAACATCAAAAACAAAAATAAGAAAAATTTAAACCAAACTATTAGCATATACCGTGGGACTGAACAGTGACAAACAAACAAAAAATTTCTCACCATCTAATAGGAATTTTGTTTATATCATGCTGGGAAGGACGTTTTTCAGATGAGAACACATAGTGACTCAAAGAATGAGCAAAAGTCTGTTTTCTTTGGTCTCATTCACCAAGAGCAGAGCTGAAACTAGTTTGGTCCTGTTTTGGCTGAATTTGAATCTAAAATGCTACAACAACAAAGAAAATGAATGTGAGTCATTGTTTGGGTTAGACTCAATAAACACATTTAAACATTTCAACCTAAGAAAGTGGGTTCAGGATTCACGTATAAAGTTAGGAAAATGTTTTAATTGCATCTTTACTGACCCCCCCCCCCCCCAAAAAAAAAAAAAAAAAAAAAAAATCTTCATCTCGACTTTCTGGTAAGGATGTAACTCTGTCAGCTGGTGCAGGGTGTGTGGGAGTGTTTGGCAAACTTATGAAGGTTAAATCATGACTCCTGTCCACACACTGCAGTGTGGGAAGATGCAACAATGCATTTTTTTTCTTTTTTATAATACAGCTTTTTTGTTTACTTTTTGTATGAGGAAATGCTGAAACAAGCTTTGGCTGAAGTCTCACTTACAATAAAGGAGCAAAACAGGGAAATGTGAGGCACGCTGGAGGGAGGAGTTTCACTAAATCCATGTATTGATTTCCATTAAGAGCAGAATGAGTTCATTTTGTGTAAGAGGTAGAAAGTCGAAACATAAAGACACACTGAGCTAAATTTCAGTACTTTGATCGTCACTGAATCAAAACTAAAAAAAAGAAAAATGTGTCTGTGTGTGTGTGTGTGTGTGTGTGTGGTGGTGGTGGTGGGGGGGGGTAACATAACAAATTAAAAACACAACTTTTATATCCAAATTATTACATTATCATTTATGTTGCTGTAGCTCAATAAAATAATTTTGCAGATTACATATACAACTGATTAACTTTTAGAGTCAACTCAACTCAAAATGGCCATCCTATCAATCTCACAATATTTCATATGATTGTGCATAATGTCATTCTCAAAGATTGAGCAAAATCTTGTTTAGGGTTTTTGGGGAGCTGCTGCCTAGCTCCGCTGAACAACAGGCAAAGGGCCAAGTACAAGCCCCACAGAAACAGACAACATGCAGACACACAAACAAGTTGGAATCGCCAATTATCCTAACATGCATGTTTTTGAACAGTGAGGTTGAAACTGGAGCACCTTGAGAAATGACAATTGTGCACAAGGAGAGCATTCAAAGTCCACACAAAAACACCCCTGCTGGGATTCAAACCTGTGTCCTTCCTGCTGTGAGGCTACAGTGTTAATCCCTGATTATTTTACCCTTACTGAGTGGGGGAAAATAGTGCAGTTCTGTCTGGCAAAATAAATAAATAAATAATAAAACGCTGGTGTACAATACTGCAAGTTTAAAATGCTATAAGCTTACAAAGCCAGGCCCACAGCAAATGCATGTCTTACTTAAAGATGACAAAATGTTAGAACGTGTCTCCCTGAGAGCAGTCTGTATAGAAAAATAAAAAGTCTTTCACAACACAAATGAGTCCCATTGTGTGGTGCAGTATCCCGATAACAAGACTAGGATCAGATATAACCAGTTTAAATCTGTTTTGCCTTGTGTGTGTTACGAGGTAATGATCCTGCTGGTGTTGTAATGAAGATGAGCATTTCATGACACTTTTCACAACGGAGAAGCCTCATTTCAGTTCTTGTACACACTGAATATAAATACTGTCCTAATGCCTCATCTAAAAATGGGTGATTCCAGCTCCCCTCGTCTCAGCCTCATCACAGAAATATGACACAAAATTGTTAATTAAATACCAACAGAAAGAGAAGGAACTCAAACATGCTTGGCTAAAAAGATGGACTTTTTTCCAGTCTTCAGAAAGTTTTCTAAACCTGCACTAAACTGCGAAAGAAAAAACCCTGTATGCAATAAAAATGTGAAAACCTGAAAATCAAAATGTGTCATTGAACATTAGATTGGCAGGGGTTGTTTTAATGACTGTCATTCACATCCTGTGAAGTCTTTTTATCCAAATGACTTTATTCATATTGTGTGTGTCACTTCTTTTTTATCCTATAATCTCTCTTAAGTGGAGTGCTGCTGGTAGAATTCTGATAATTGAAAAGTGATGGTTTTCAGATTCATGCCACCATGAAAATTATGACTTTTACTGTATTCATGGGGACTTCTGAATACACTTTTAATCATGGATGTGGAGTATACCACTGGGAAAAGTATAACCTGCGCTGACAGATGAGAGCATGCCTAAATATTCAAATCTATTTCTAAAAGTAAAAAAATAAATAAATCAAAAATATAAAAGTCAGAAACAATTAAAAGCCTAACATTCTTTGAAAAACTTCATAATGCCTTCTTTAATGTCAGAGATTTAGACTAAGATCATTTTATTTTAAGAAATGTAATCGTTTTGGTCAAACATTGATAATAACGTTGTGCTTCTAACGCATCAAATTTTAGCTCAAAGTTCAGTTTGCTGTGATGGATCTCAGGTTTGATTAGCTCCAAAAGTTGTAAAGGCATATTCAGTAATTAGTTCCCAAAAGTTTCATAATAGTAGTGCATAAGATATTTTCAGAACAAACATAATTGATTCCAAATAGTTATTGGCAAGATGGAAAACAAATCTGTAGGTGCTCGGAAAATGCATTAGGGATCAATCTCAGCGACCACTAAACCAACGTTTAGCTAAATATCTTTAAAATTGGCTGAGTTATATACACTTTTGTGTTTTTTTTTAAAAACAGCAATCTTGAAATGAGTTGACTCTAAAATATATTTACTATAATGATTATTTCTTAAAGGTTTCATTAAAATCTGTCCAGTGATCCATGAGATATTTTGGCAACAGATAAACAAACAGAAAACACAAGCAAAACATTATCGCTCCACCTTCATGTTTCAGCGGCATGTGATAGATAGTTGTGCATATCTGTCTCAACATGTGAAGTGATCTTTTCATGATGGCTACCTGAAACAAGCTTTTCCTGGAGTTCTTGTGCAACTCCAAAAACAAAAAAAACCCAAAACAACTGGACTTCTGTTCTGAAGCTGAAGACATTTCACTTCCCATCCAGAGAGTGTGGAGAGTTTACAGTTCCAAGCTTTTAACTCCACACTCTCCAGTTCTGAGAAAGCTCTCCAGATGGAAAGCATAATGTCTTTGGTTACAGAATAGAAGCATAGCTGGGTTTTTTGTTTTTTATATATTTTTTGGATTTGCCATGTCCTGGAAGACTGAGAATCTTCACCAGCTTCATTTGCAACATGTCTGAAAGCACATGTAGTGGTGCGGTACGCACGTGCTGTTAGCAAGGTGTCGGTAAATGATAGACACCTTACAGGAGTGTTTTAAATCGGATCATGGACCATGAAACCCAATCAGAAGACAAACGAGGGAAGGGTAAATGAAGTGCATTGTCTATTAAGTGATTTGAGTTGGCAGAAGGTGGTTGGGTATATGACCTACAAAGTTGTTCAGCAGACACCTGGACAAATATGTTGTCCTGTTTGAGATATGGTTAGGCAAACTGAGAACAAAGTAAAGCAAAGTAAGGAAAAGAAAATATTGAATAAATTATTTTTTTCTTTTTTTGGTCCCAAATTTTCATTTGCATATTCATGCCTAATTTCTGATATATTATTCTTTGAATTTATTAATACTTTTTAAGTCAGATTTTTTTAAAATGTGCACTGCTGGGTCATCTTGACCCTATTACAATCTTAATCACCTTTAATAAGTGATTAATCTCCAAAGGGGATGTATGATTACGAGTAACACCAGAACAATTGCATTTCAAATTAGACGGTTTAAACAAATTAATTCCCTTTGTGTCTGTTAGGATATAAAGATATGATTCATCTAAAAAAAAGAAAAGAAAAAATCACTTTGTGTTGCAGTTTGAGGTCACCCATTCTGGTTCATCTCTAAGCATTTTTATAAGACTACATCCTTAATTATTTTTATGTACAACATGGCATTACTTTAACCTTTATATAGAGCCTGACTTGTGCCATCTTAAAACCTTGGTAGAAATAGTTTTTTTTTTTTGTTTTTTTTAATCTGTCTTCTTAGATTACTATAAATTAGCCTATTGTCAGTCTTTCTGTGATAATGTGATCAGAAGAAAATGAAGTTTGTGATTTAGCAGCGCTTCTACCTCACACGTGAGCATCTTATGGCTCATGGGCCACGTTCGACCCGTAAGCCATCAGGCCAGGAGGTCAATGAAAAACTACAAGTCAAATATAAATCATTTTGCGTGCAAATCCAAAATCTGTGCTTTTATTTTGAAGACTTCAGCCTTTGCTGCAGTGTCAGGAGATTCTCCACTGTTCATGGAGTTTGTTAGAGATTTAGGAGTTACTGTCATGGTAAAAATAAACAAATAAAATAAAACAAGACTAACAAAAAATAACAAAGAGTTTGTATCAAGGGTTTTTAAATGTTTATTTACTGACTTTAGTAGTAAACCAGTGTGTTTAGTTTTTGGAGAACTATATGTTGTTTTTAAGGATGATAAATGAAATCAGAATCATTAGACTAAACACCCTGAGAACCACAGAGCAGATGTGATCATCAGAAGCTCTGCTGCTCCAACTAAAAAACAACTAGGCCTTTTTAAAACTTTATAATCTGAAGATCAAGATTACAGAATTCACTTTAATAAATTTTGTGATTTTCTTGCATACTATAGTTTTTGCAGAGGATTTGATGCATTAAATCACACTTCAGCAACATTAGTCATCATGTTTTTTATGTTAACCTGTAAGAAAGGTTTGCTGCAATCATGTATAAATTCATCTACTCAATCAATGAAAGTGCTCATTAATTTTTTTTCATTAAACAAACCTTATAAATTAACATATTTTAGTGCTCCCTGCACAATTTTTTTGTGTTTACTATGGCCACATTTGAAGTTCAGTACACGTCTACGTCTCCTTCCTCTGCTGGCGCGATCTATTGGCTCGTCGGGATGATGTCACCTCGCTCCCTCTCCAGCGACCCCACACACTCTCCATGGGTGCGATGACTCAGTGGGTTGATTTCCAGCTAGTCTCACATTACCATGTGTCGGCTGCCTGTCAGAAGCCACAGTGTGGGATCAATTAAGGAGGAGTTGATGTCAGGCTGAGAGGAGAGTATGGAGGGAAAAAGCAATATATCAGATAGAGTTTCTGCAAACCGTATTCAAGCGAAGCATAAAATTTTAAAAACGTGCACTAGCAAATCCCTTAATGTAATACTTGAATCATAATTTACTTTTCACACTATATTGAGAAAAAGTGGAAATCCTTTAAACTACTTAACATGAACAAATTACAATAATATCTCGAGAGGCTGCAATAAACAAACCACTGTGTCATATTTTACATTTTGCTTGTGTGTGACAGCATGTGTTTGAGAGAGCAAAATGAAAAATAGCCACCTCTTGATTTTGTGTGGGCTTTCAAAACACTGTCCATTCAGTGACAGCAGACTGCCTGCCTCACCTCATGCTGTGCAAATATAATCAAGTGAGCTTTTCAAACAGACCTCGGCTTTGCTTAGTTCTTTGTTTGCACTTAAATGTAAAATGATCCCATCTAGTACTTTTTTTTTCCTGTGATGTGGTTCATTTTGTTAATGCAACTTTAGTTATGAATATATTTTTTTTTTTTTACCAAAGAGGACCATCAAACCTACTGTGTGAGTTGGGCAACAGTGCTCACACGTTCCTTTTCCTGAAAGGCCCTGATCACAACAGATTGTTTTTTTTAAGATCATAATTTCATAATTTTTGACAGCTCTTTAATAATGATAATAATAATAATAATGTCAGAGTTGTGGTTTCTTTGTTGTGTTTTTGTAGTTCTGTCTGCCTCTTTCATTCTTTACATTTCTTTACATCAGTGTTTCCTGTTTTATTATCTGTAGTTATTTAGTTACTTTTTGTAATTACTTTGTTTCTTTATGTTCTAAATGCATTTAGTTTCCCTGTTATCGACTATTGTTTCCCTCAGTGATTCTTCTTTCTACCTCATTGCTCACCTGTCTCTCATTTGCTAATCAGCTCAGCTGCAGTTATTCAGTAATCAACTCGCAGCACATATATACTCCTTGCTTTCTTTACTGTGTTGTGAGATCCTAGTGTTTTGTTTTTTCCATGTGTAGGTTATGAGTTTTCTGTTGATTTGTGATGGCTCTGTGCTCCTCGCATATCTGTGGATTTCCCCTTCTTAGGTTTTCTTTGGTTTTTGCTTCTTTGTCAGCTTGTTTATTAAAATTTGAGTTTTCATTTAGTCAGTTGTCCCTGCCTGCATTCTGGGTGATACAGAAAACAAACAAACAGAAAAAAAACAAACCTGCTAATCATGACAGCCAGTGATAGCCATATCTGTTCTAACAATTTATGAAAGGCTTTATTTTCTTAAAATATACACATACAGTTCATTCATTTGAAGTAAATCAGATGTACAAAAAAAAGTTTAAAAAATAAGTTTTGGATAATGAGCTGCTTAACCTCTGCTGTTTCTTCCGTTTGTTACATGGCTTCTTATAAAAGAGTCTCAGATAGACAACATTTCTGCTAATTGGCATTTCATAAGGTACTTATGTGACTGTATTGAACTATAACAGGGTTGAACTGACTGTAATTAAATTTTAATCTCTCTTGAATGGACTTATTTTTACTGTGTTGTGCCCTGGGATGACTTTTATTGTGAATTTAGCTCCTCCTGTGCACTAGCTCATGAAAGAAAAGTGAAAAGACTTGCACAGATTTCTTAGTTTGAAGTAAAACTACAAGTTGAGACAAAAATATAAAAAATAAATCACATTGCAAAGTTTCAATCCAACATGGGATTATTTTGTTCTGTCTTTTTAAGGTAGTGGGTCAATTAGCTCTTGAAATCTAACTGATGCCACTTGATGTTTCTCAAGAATTAGTCTTATGATGTGAGTAGGAATGAGAGCTTTATTATAATAACATTTGTTATTCAGGTAAACCTCCTACTGATTCAGTGTTAACATGCTACAGATCAGAGCCACTGTGACATGATGTTGTTCACTGACTTCATTACATTGCAGCTTCATAACTTTAGTGCAAAATGTTTAAAAAGGTATAAATGATGAAACTATAACGTCTTAAGATTGTCTTTTAAACAAGATTATTAGAAAATGCACATGTAACTGGCCTTGTGTAAAGAAATTAGTGCAGCTGTGTTTGTTTTTCTTTTTAGTTATGAGGAGGTAAAGCTGTAATAAAGATGTTAGCATCCTTGACTGGTGTTGACTTTCAGAACAATATGCTGACATCTCTGCCACTGTAAGGTTAAAGCAAATACAGAGTAGCTCCACACATGGCTGCCTTCTGACCTCATGGGTGCATGAAAGAAAAACCCAAAGCCCCAGCCTACAGTCACAACAATCAGCCTTCCACCCACGCACACATGCATGCACGTTGCTTTGAGATTACATAAAATAAATTATGTATTTGTAGCTGTCAAGCCCACGCTCTCATCTGAAGTGATATGTGCTTAACATTGAAGGGTCAAATGCAAAAGAATATTAAATGCTGGAAAATAAAAAGGTATGTTACCGCTGCTCCAGCAGAATTTTCTTTCAAGCAATAAAGTGAATACAATTTTAATAATGTAGTACTTTGCAAAAGGAGGTCAGTTGTCAACAACATTATTGTAAAGCTGATGCAGTTCCAAAAAAAATAAAATAAAATAATTTAAAAAGAGCAACTGGACTTCTGTTCTGTAGTTGAGGATGTTTTACATCCCATCTTGGGAGCTTTGAACCTCTTCAAGTACAGACTAAAAGTCCAGTTGATTAATTTATTTATTTATATTTGTCATGCCCTGGATGACAGATAATCTACACCAGGGAGGAAAAAAAAGGGTGTTCAAATTTAGACTGTGGGGACTCTATGATGATGGACATTTATTTTTATTGGCAAGAAAAAGAGGAGCATCAAAACATTGATTTTTCTCCTAATAACATTTGGTCCACTTGATTTATTTTCTCGTGCTTCTACTCATCCACATGCATTTTTGCAGCTACTGGTGCACATACACAGGCATGTTATCTGAACCAGTGACCATCGTGACCATCTACGAGGTCACAAATTGAACAGATGTGCCAGAACCATGATAATCCTTGTGAAGTTACAGATGGCGTCTCAGTGCTTTTGATGATACTGGCTAGAAACAGGGGCTACTTAGACTCTTGGCTCTACCCCCACAGTAACCCACAGGGGAAGGGAAAACCTGCAACATGAAAATGCCCTCATCTGTGTGTCATTAAACAGGTCACTACACTTGCCAACAGCCACCATAGAAGAGGGGTTTTAAAATAGGATGTGATTAAAAGATAAAGAGAACAGACAGTTATAATTCAATGTGATTCTATGTAACTGTGATGCTGTGCTGTATAGTTCAAACTCATGCAAGGGATCTGCTTTTTAATAATAAACTTTTGTTTTTGTGACTGTATCCTTCACAGGCTTTTGGCTGATAGTGGGTGGTGCCTTGGTCATTCTGTTGCTAAGCAACATTCAATGGCATATTTTATTTTATTATTTTATCAGGATTTTACCTCAGGAAAATGCAGAACATGTCAGAAACAATCAAAACCACAATGGCATTTACAAGGAAGTGTTGCATTATTTGTTACATAACAGGTTATGTCACACATTTTACCAATCACCAAGTGGATGTGCAGACATAATCATACCGCCACGAAAATGCCCTCTGCACACCAGAGTCGTGTAAATGGAATATGGGGTTTATCCACCTACAGTAGTGAATAAATTAGGGAAAAAAACTCCAGATAATTCACATGAATCAGTTTGGGCTTTTGGAAACTCTTTTAAAAAGTTTTTTTTTAGGGTTTATTGAGTCTAAAAACCTCTGAGCAAGACATATCAGTAATATTTCTGTAGATTTTACCTTCATTAATGAACACCACAATTGTGAGGAACACAAGTTAGTTTTTTTTTTTTTGTTTGTTTGTTTTATATGTTAAAAAAAATCTACAGACTTCACTGTTGGTTTATTTTTGTGTTTTACTTAAGCTTTAAAATCTAATTTTATTTTTTTGGAAATATGACCATGTTTTATATCTGTCTGCAAAATGTTTTTTCTTCCAACCTTTTTTGTGACTCGTGGTTTTGATGTTGCACTTTACTTTCAGCTGCTTGCATCATCTGGAGCAGGCTGTGACTAGTTGGTAAATAGAATTTGCGATAGTCTCTAGAATGTCTTGAGTCGCGCTTGTAGGTTCTCAATTTCCTTGCTAGAGTCTCAGAGGCTTGCAATCTTGTTGTTAAATTTTTAACGTGTTCAACACATTTGGTACAAAATGGGCTGAGGAAGGAATGGATGTGGGCAATGAAATAATGTGCAGGGCCTAACATACAGTTTTGTAAGCTATGCACATGAAAATAAAAGGTGATTTTCAAAAATTGAATATGCTGCACAACTGCCTAGTCACAATACTCAGAATTCAGGGATATAAATGTACATATTTCCTTTCAATTTTCTCAAAATTTGGGTTGCCAGCTTGTGTCTAACAGAAACATTCCAGTAAGATCTTAGCTTTAGTTTTTTCAGTTCTGTGAATTACAACTAGTTTCACTTTTGGATGAGTGTGGACACAGAAAAAAAGGAAACTGTCTCCAATAGTTAGGAAAATTAATTAACCATTTAAGTGAATAATTATGTTCTTGAAGGTCAAAAGCTTTTAGGAGGCACCAGAAAAAGGACGTTGGGAATAAAGATTTGTGGCTTCAGGCTTATCATGATCTCTGACTGAAAAAGAAAATCCAACAGAAAACTCAAATGACAGAATCAGTCCAAGATCCAGGGAAGTAAAATCAAGGCTTGTACAGAAAGGTATACATGCATAGCAATAAGACACTCATTTTAAAAGTACTGCAAACTAAAAAGAGTTAAAACAATAAAAATGCAATGATGAACACAGACAGGAAAACATGTGATTCACCCCCTTCCATCTGGCTGCACATGGTGTAGTTTGCAGCTCTAACACAAATGAGCTCACTACAGTCAGCAGAGAAGGAATCTTATCTAGGCTCATTCATTCGCTTTCAGACTGTTCTCACGCTGCATTCTCACCCTGTGCACATTTGCTAGCTGCTCTGTGTGTGTGTGTGTTGGTGTGTGTGTGAGTGTGCATTCATATGTCACACAGCTTGGAAATAGATTCTGATTAGATCAGCCTCATTCTCAGTGATGAATGAAAGTCCCTTCATCATTTCACTTTCAGGATGATCTGGAATCATACCCTGAAAACACTGGATTGCCTTATTCATGCCAAAAAAAAAACAGAATTGAAGCTGAGAGTAGCATCTAATATCAAAAGCTGATGGAGTTTGCTTGCTTCTTTGAATTTGTAGTTGGGGTTGTACTCACATGGGTGGCAAGCAATCATTTCCATAGTAATTAAAATCACCCAGCAATGAAACAGTTTAGATGATTGTGTTTTTAATGGTAAATAAGTTCTCTTGGCTTTCAAACTATCATTTCATACTCTCAGTCAAAACTGGAACAAGCAGGCACACTAATATACATTCTTTGGTATTTCTGTGTTACAAGTGGAGTTTTTATTTAGAACAAAGTTGTTTAGGATTGAGTTCTCAGTCAACAGTTTTAAAGAGAATCTGTTGGAAAAGGACTTATGAGACACCCAAATGCTTAAAACTGTAAACGACATATGTCTTTTGGTTCTCCCTTCTTGTTTTGGAACATGCACATTCCCAATAAATATAATGGATACTGGATATTCTATTCTTGAAACAAACAAGGAAAATCAGAAAATGGTCAGAGCCAGAAAGATCCTTTCTAATGAAATTATATGTCATTAAACATTAACCCTCGGCTGAAAAACAGATACACAGAGGTTGTGTACCTTATGTAAAAAGATTAGAATCAGGCTGTGTTTTGTAACCACATCTTTTTTTTTATTTCGAGCTCTGGTTCCCACACTCAGACATCCCTTATCCACTCCTCCTCCCAGACGTCTTCTCTCCTCGCCACATTCTGTTATGCCTCCTCTTTATTTTGGGCAGCTCACGACTAGATCAAAGGAATTTTAGAGCAACCTCAAAATATCTCCCGTCTTCAAAAGCTGTTGGGTAAAGCCATGTGCATCTCTGTTTGTTTGATGGTTTCACTGACTCTGGAAAGTCAGGTCGATTGGAATGGTTGCTTGTGACAGGAATAGGCAACTTCGCTTCTCTGTGCGCCGCTGTCTCTCATCCTGACATGTAGCCTGAGGGGACAGGTGCTAAAACACCTGGGTGATGTAGATGAACAGCTTGTATGCGCAGAGGCAACACTTAACACATTCAAAGCCAAACTGTGTGTATAATGAGCTCATGCGTTAATGCAAGAGGACACGTGTGTTACCTGTTTATGCAAATACATTTTAGCTCCAAATTTAGCTTTCTTGTTTCATCTAAAAACCCAAATTTTGTATTCCATCTTTTTCATCTACTAATTTCACCTGCTAAAGTCCAGTCACAGAAATGTTTGAGATCTCTTCTTTTCACCACTGGCAGTTTTCAAACTGAAGTAAATGACCTGAACACAATGCTAATGGTAGCATTTTTCTTCTGCTAATGAGTGACTTTTCCATAGATCACTGGTTTGATTATAAAGACACGTGTATGCCTTCATTTAAGTGCATATGTGTCACATGCAGCTAGAATTATTCAAAAACCAAATTCAAGCATTCATAACATTTTTAATTTATTGAGTACAACACTGCTGGAATATTTGGGACAGCACAGGAATGGTTTAAATCTTACCTAAATAACCAGATTTACCCATGAGCCTGGGGTGTCCATCATCATCTTCATAACATAAGATTTAATTCCTAGATCTATCTCCTGTTTAAAAAGAACCCTACAGCCCCTTTGAATACATTACTAGACTGTCTGGATGATCTAAAATCTAAAAAGTAGTACTTAAATGAAAATAAAACAGATAGTCTTTTTTTTTTATTCATATGATCACCCTTCCCACGCTTATGATCCTGGGTGTTAATTTTGTCAATATGCTTTTTTAATAACTAAATAAAAGTAGCTGGTAAAACTATTCATTTTTTCTCTAAATGAGAGCCCTCATTATGGTCAAACAATTTCTTTCATTTTCAAACGTTGAAAAACTGATTCACACCTTCTTTTACTCCAGATTTAACTATTACAACAGCCTTTATTTTGATAGTAGCCAGTCTCTGCAGGTTGACTCGTGAGACCACATCTCACCAGTCCTGGCTTCTCCACACTGTCTCCTCATTTATTTTAGAATTCAGTTTGAGATTTTATTGTTTGTTTTTAAATCATTGAACGAGTTGGCTCCTTCTTACCTGTCAGATCTTTTAACTTTGTACACACCTGAAAGATCACTGACGTCAAGTGAGCAGACGCTCCTGGACGTACTGAGGAGCAGATTAAAGAACAGAGGAGATCTGGCTTTTGCTATAGGTGTATCTGAACTGTGCACCATTCTGCCTTTTTATTTCAAGACATCAACTCCTTTCACATTTTGTCTGACTGTTTTTTCTTTAGTTTGATGTTAGGCTGTGTACTGTAATTTTTAAAGCAGTAATTCTCAATTTGTATGTAAACCCATAACAATTTTTAGGAAAAATACAGATGTCTGTTTTTAAATTGCAGAGTTAGCCTAGAAAGTTGTTCATAAATTATCCATCGACCAACATTTTGTGCAACCAAAAGGAAGAGAGAAAGTCTCCTTTACCCTGGAAAAATAGGTATCTTTCAATATTTTATCAGAAGAAAAAAGCACCACAAAGCTTTGCATGTGAGGTAAAGCTGCGAGCCAAGTTAGGCTGAAAGCCAGGTGTTCCAACTGCAGCTTGAGACTAACAAAACCAGATGTAGGACTAACAGGTTTGGCTCTGCACAGAAATGTAAAAGTTAGTCACCTATTTAAATGTCACTGATGCATCATATGCTTGATTGGGTTGGATTTTAGCCAAACGCCATTTCAGAAAGCTAAACAAGCCACCAGTGAACATTTTAATGAACCAGTTTTACAAGGAAAACTATTTACTGACCAAAGCTAAGATTTATATTCTGTATTGCCGTTCTTGGTATGAGCTGCAATTCAAAAAACAATATGGAATTTTTGTGTAAACTAAATATACTGACTAAATAAACTATATATAAATATGATAAAACAATTTCCATCTTGTTTAGGTTAATTTTAGATCAGAAATTTGCATCAGGTACATGTTGTGGTGTTTATAAAAGAGGCAGTTCTCAGGAAAGGATGAGTAATTATCGCTGTGACCTCCTATGCTCATCATAATTGTCTCTGCCATTTCTGTAATCTTTTGCATTCTGCTGTTGTCAGCACACATGCTATTCTTTCCAAAAGTTCTTCACTGTTTCTCAACACTCTTTCTTCAAACTGCAAATCACAAGTGGCCTCTTACTTTGTTTTACAAAACTGAGCACAAGTCTTTCTCTGTGATTTGATTCCTTAGTTGTTGTATTTTTAAGTTAGACAATCCAGAAAGGTGTTTTTAGTTTCAGCTGAATCTACAATATTGAGCTGATGATGGTTGTTATTTGAATTTTCCAAAGAAACGCAGACACTTCATGTTATGAGCTGTGATGTAACTAGCAGCCCCCTCTTGTAAATGAAGTGAACGTTGCCCTTGATTATACACACATGTATATACATATGTGTGTGTATAAACCTCAGAATATTTTTTCAGGTGTTAACTCTAGTTGATTTTGATATTTCTTACCTTGCTGGTGTGTGTTAAAATCTTCATTTTCTAAGTATTGATTAGTTAGGGGCAGAATGTCGGGCCAGTGGTTAGAGCTGTCTCCTCACAGAGAAAAGGTTGCATGATCGCCTACTGGCCTGGGGTCTCTTTGTGTGGAATTTGTATATTGTCCCTGTGCACATGTGGGTTTTCTCCAGGTACTCTGATTTCCTCCCACAGACCAAAAAAACATGCATGTTAGTTGACTGTTTAATCTAAATTGGCACTAAGTAGGAGTGAGAGTGTGAATGGTTGTCTGCCTTGCTTGTCTCTATGTGGCCCTGTGATGGACTGATGAGCTGTCCAGGGTGTACCCCACCCCTAGCACAATGACTGCTGCAGATAGGCACCAGCTCCCCTGTGACCCTGAATGAAAAAGTGGGTAAAAAACGGATGCATTTAGTTTTTTCATGCATTAAAGAAAGATCACGTAACACCATGAGTGTGAGCAGGGGAGTAGGTGGGACTTAAAGCTCTACATCTCTAATGTGCAGACTTTGGTTCCAAAAATACAACATGGCAGCTTCCATAAACCAGGTCCTGCTGGCTTCCATTCCCAACAAAAGTACTATTAGGCTCTTGGTCTAATAGTACCAATACAAATATACAGTATCCTGATGCCCTGCATACGCAAACAGATAATCTGACAGTTTTTATTTTTTCAGTTCTGTCTGCCAGCCACATGCAAATATATTTTTTGTTTCCCCAAAATAAAAACAATTGAAAGATTTTGCCCAGGGTAAACATTTTTGAAGGAGAACATTACAAAAAAATTTAAAAATTAAAAAAAGAAATCAGTTTTTAAAATTACCTACATTCAGACCAATTTACTCCTCTAATGTTACATAGGAAACACAAAGCAATACTCACACTTGAGTCTTTTTAACTTTTACAGTTCAATTTCATTATCAGAAACCTTTTAACCCACAAATGCAGTCTTTTTAATTTTACTTAAAACTAAAACAGCTTGTTCAGTCTGAATGTAGGTGGGACCTCTCTGGCTATTTCTGAGGGAGTGATAATGCCCCTTTAATGGGTTGATAACAGTCCCATCAGGTGAGAAAGACCAGGGAAACCTATTAGTCTTTGCTAATGAGAAAGACTAGAGAGATATCGGTAGGTGCCAGAACAGGTTTTTTTTTTTTTTAATCCTCACACCCACTGTGATAGAAAAAGGTACACTCTGTACAGCACTGGAAATTACTGTGGTGTACATTAGCAAACAATTCTATAGTATAATTGCTCCTGACAATTACTGCTTCAACATATTGATCAGGGGAATCTAATCCCATTATGCTATGTTGATCTGTATTTAGAGATCTAGCGTCTCAGTGCACAATTGGCTGCCACTGGTAGACATGGAAGCTGAGTGCTATTATTAGAACCAGGGGTCTAGACCAGCTCTGCAGCTGAGCACTGCATAGAGAGATAGAACGATGCTGGTGGGTGGCATGAGGTGGTATTAGTCTGTCAGGTGGGGACATCTGCGAGGGGTTATCTGATTGAACATGAGGCTTGTGTGAAAACGTTGGTTATGTGTGGACAACAGAATGAGTGCAAAAGGTAAATGGAAAATAGAATGAATATATTGCAGCATCTGGGAGCCGTATCTCTCTCTCTCTCTCTCTCTCTCTCTCTCTCTCTCTCTCTATCTATCTATCTATCTATCTATCTATCTATCTATAGACAGATGTTTTTATCTTATATTTCTGCATAAATGTGCAGGGTGGCACTTTTGTATCCCAGCAACTGTGCACTTAAGTCAGCCCAGTCTGTAGCTACACAAACAGCTAGAGGTCTAATGGTAACACCTGGAGATTGAAGGTGTAAATGTGTTTGTTTATCCAGGTTAGTCCTCAGAGAAACACGTTTCACCACTTTAAGTGTGCGTTTCTATTACATATGAAAAATTTGCAGGTGAATATTTTAAGTTATTAAGGACAGCTGAACAAACAATTACAAATTAAAACATAAAATTCAACTTTCTGCTGCGATTCAATGCAAACATAAACTGTAAATGTATGTGTTTTTAGAAAGAGTTTTGCTGAACTGCTTTTGACATTTAAGCACTAAAATGGGGTGATTGTATTTATTTATTTGTATTTTTATTTAGGTTAAACATTTTTTGTTGTTGTTGTTTTCAATGAAAATGGTCCAGATTGAGTTTTCTGCTTCAATCCAAGTCTTATTAAAAAAAGAAAAAAAAAACTCTTGTGAAGAATAGTTGTTAAAGCAAAAAACAATATTGAATATTAACAGTATTAACAAAATAATAATAATATTCTAATTAGACTGCGTTAGTTTATCTGCAGTAAAAGCTAATAACAGTTAAAAATGATTGGGATTAAAATGTAAGTCTTCTCAAAATCTATAAATCTGCTAAATCCTGATTTTTTTAAGAAGAATAAAAGCCAATCTGTTTACAAATTAATTTTTAATGCAAGAAGCTGAGTGGCTCTGCATATCTGGAACCCTGCAGTGTTTGCATTTGTTGACTGTCAGATATGGTTGTGTGTGAAGGTCAGCCAGTCTTAATTGGTCTGCTGCAGGAGTGTTTACTCAAATGCACGCTGACACACACCATATAGATTAACACAAGAGTGCTTGTTTATTATTTATAAACCTGAAATACATTTGTGTTTACAGAAAGTGCATCACTGGGGAGTGTTACATTTCTACTAATTCCTTGAAAGGGTATGCTCCATCAAAAACTGGCATCCCAAACAGACATGTGGACAAATGATATTTAATGATTGCAGCAGTTCAAAAAACAAATAAAAATAAATTCTTATATGTAGCAAGAATACATTTAATTTAAGATCAAAATGCTGCCTACAAACAAAGATTTCTGAGCAATGTTCACTTAATGTTCTGGTTTACACACACACACACACACAGGTATTTGTATAATGTGATCCAGGGGGCTACAAATCAGGTTGCTTCCCTACATGCTTCCCACAATTGTTTTTGTTTGTTTGTTTGTTTGTTTGTTTACAGCTGACTTGACTTTTGCTCCGGTAAGACCTGAGCAGTACTTTAATGTGACTTCCATGTTTCTTGGCTTGTGAGAGCAAATTATTTTCATGATTTGTCCAGTCACTGTGCCTTATATTAGAGACTCTCTTTAGTACAAAAGTGATCTTTACAGACTTGCATGAGTCATTGTGTTTTCAGTTTTCAAAAAATTACAGCACATGCCTCAGACAGTGCTGCTCTCTTTGTTGAAATGTTTGAGTGGGTGATGTGGTACAAGATAGACTCAGAGATTAAATGTGTGAAAACACTGGACTGAAACTAAATGTCTTATTTTACTGAGTAATTGGCCAGTTATTTCCTAAATCATTTAGTGTTTTTTTTATTTATTTTAAAATAGTCAAACCAAAACCATTTACCATTTTTAAACATCACATTGAGTAGTAATAAAACTTCACAATTATTATTTTTTTCACAATGAATGAAAAGCAGCACATACGTTTTACAACAAGCAGGGTTTTTTTTTGTTTTACTTTATTTTGACAGACTGCTGGTCTTTTACTGTAAAATGCAGCATTCATGTATATTCTTTAGGGTTTGACCCCTGACCTGTTCACATATTACAGTCTCCTTTATCAGTGATGTTGCTTTGTGAACGTTTTGGTAACTGTGAATTTTTCTCTTATGGGAACACTGCTCTTTTTCCACTGCCCTCTTTTCACAAAGTTATCTGTTATTTAAAGTGTTTCCATCTGGTCAGTGGAAAGCAGCGAGGGATGTAAGGGACAGCTTTGACTGCCTGTGGCTGGACACTGCTTCTGACTTTACACTCCAACAGCAGAAAAGCCTAATGAGACACACAGGAGTGTAAGAAATAACTGAGTTCATCTATGTGTGTAGAGAAGTGAGTCTTTTTTTTAATCATGTCTTTTGAACATGTAGGGAGACAACAGAAAAAAAGAGCCTGAAATCTGAAAGCTCTACTTCCCATTGGGTTTGTTTTTGTATTGAGTTTATTGTTTCTTTAATTCTGTCATTTCACATGGTTCCTGTGTTTAGTTTCGGTGTCTTGTTCCCTGTGCCCTTTGTGTTCCCTGTAATTATTCACCTTTCCTCTCCTCTGTACCTGTCAGCCTGCCTCAATCACCCACACCTGTCCCTCGTTCATAATCAGTCACCTGTGTCCACTTTCAAATCATCCTCTGCCTTTAAAACTGGTTCATCTTCTTCACTTTCCTGCTGGTTCATTTTTACTCATGTGCTGTTTGCTTTTTTCCTCGTGTTTTGCCCTCTCGTGTTCTTTGCAACCCTGGTTTTTGTTATTCAGTTTTAGTTGCTGCCTTGTCAGCTTTTGTTTTGGATTCGACCACCTCTCCCCAACCTGACACTTTCAGAAACTCCAGGAACCAGAACTAAAGCTCCAGTCTGACAGTAAAGTGTTTTGTTAGAAAATATTAAAAAATAAGACCTTTAGTGTAAGATAGGATTTGTTTTGTGTGCTTTGTATGTATTGCAAGCATAACACAAACACATAACAGTCAATTAAAACTTCTGTTTACAGAAACGGTTCACAGTTGTTTGTTTGTGTGTAGCTTTTTAAAGTTTTTCCTGTGTTGTTGGTAAAGGGCTTGGAATAATATTCCCTCATACTGCAGCAACATTTTATTCAACTGTGATGATGTTCGTCTTTCTGATGTACATCCGCTCAGAGCAGGTTATCCTAAGTGACACTCCACTGGGATATTTAACATGACTAATGGCAGACAGCTACAGAGCATGCAGAGACTCTCAGAGTGGACGTTTGGGAGACAGGGCTCTTCTGCCTCATTGGGCTTTGGAATGTGACAGTTGAAGCCATTTCAATTCATTTCAGCTCAGAATCCAGATGCAATATGAATGCAGTTTCTCTGTAGCTCCTAACCAAACTTTGACCTTGCATAAGTCTCTGACTGATTAAATTCAGTGCTGCTGTATTTATTCTATTTTTGAACCAAATTTACTTAAAGTTAATGCACATATATATATATATATGTGTGTATGTGTGTTTCAAAGGATTTTTTATTGCTCAGAACAGTATTGTTTAATGTTGGCAAAAGCAAGAGAAGGTATTATTAAAAAAGAGGCTTTACCTTAGCCAGAAACTGTACAATTTTATTTCCTGTTTAGCGTTTTGCATTATTTCTTGTAAAATGTTATCACCTTAATATCATATAATTTGTGGGATTTACTCATAAAAGTCAAGATGCCCCAACAAAAAAAAAGTCATTTTAGCAAAATATTGATTCTTTTATTTTTTCTCCTGCAGACGGTTCGTCATGGTTTCCCTTACCAGCCGACTGCTTTGGCCTTTGACCCTGTGCAGAAGATCCTCGCCATCGGTTCAAGATCAGGTGGTGTAAGAATGTATCCTTGAATTTATGTTCCCATCTTCCCATGTTGTTCAGAAGATGTTGTCGGAAAACATACTAAAACACTACATCATTCTGTAATTACATTTCCTGACCTTTGCCCCTGTGTGTTACTGTGTTAAATAATGAAACATTGTGACTTTTTTCTTTTGATGCCCATAGAGTCATTAAACAAAATTGTAGAATACAAATCCAGATTGTGAGCCAGATCACTACCAAAATTTGTTCACTTTTTTTGTTTGTTTGTTTGTTTTTTAAAACCTCAACAATTCCTGAAAATCTATTCATTAGGTTTTAAATAATCTTGCTAACAGACAGATAAATATTACCTCCTTGGCAGAGGTAATAATAAATAAAATAATTAGCATCCTTGTTTCTGAAGAGAAAACATGCACTAAAATAGTTTTACTTGAAAAATAAAACAGATCAAATATCTTATTTACTCACACACAAGATAGTGAGTACATTTTATCTCAAGGCAGGGTTTTTTCTTCAAACCCTCCCCTCACTGTTCTCACCCTTCCTGCCCTGTCATTCCACGTTGCACAGTTGTCGTGTTGCAGACTCAGAACCGTCCATCCAACAGCCCATCCCCTGGGTCATTCACTTACAAAGGATGGGGAGAGGATATCTGAGTGTAACCCAGGTAGGACATTACAGCCTCATAAATACAGAGGCTTCCGAGTATCCCTTCAGGGAACCTCTGCCAAAAGCAGCGAGCGTTTGTTGATGCTTCAGCATGTGGTACACAAGCAGATTGAGTGATTTCAGTGCTGACAGGAACAGAAAAATACAGACAGTGATAGAGGGAGATGTTATAGAGATTTTTTAAAAAAGAAAAATGGAGAACGAGCTGAAAGCTCAGGTGGATGATAAGGTTGCATTGTGACAGATTATATGAATAAAAAATGTCTTTATCTCATGGTAGCATAACCAAATGCAAACATCTATTATTCCTTTTCTCTTCTTTACCAATCCCGCTTCCTTGTATCATACACC
This sequence comes from Kryptolebias marmoratus, assembly GCF_001649575.2. Lineage (NCBI taxonomy): Eukaryota > Metazoa > Chordata > Actinopteri > Cyprinodontiformes > Rivulidae > Kryptolebias > Kryptolebias marmoratus. The sequence goes on along the minus strand of NC_051435.1, from coordinate 6,455,022 downwards.
TGACTTTGAAGGAAGGCTGAAATTTCAGCTGGATGAAAAGCCCTTGAGTGATTTAGCATTTGTATTGACATGCTGCTCACACCCTCCTCAACTCCCATGTGGCTGTCACCGACTCTCTGTCTCTCTCAATTGGCCACACATACACACACTTCTCTTTTTTGCTGTTTCTCAGCCTCGCCCTCTAATGCCTTCTGTCTAGAGGACCTTTTTCCCTCCCTCCTTATTTCTTCTTCTGTTTATTAAATTCACCCTTTCCCTGTCCTTCACAGCCTTTCCAAGCGTTTCCCCTTGTCCTCCCAGGCCTTTTAAATGTCTGCATCTTCTGGCATTGTTTTCTCTTTCTTTCAAAGGAACTTCCCAATTCTTTGATTAAAAATATTTATTTCATCTTAGTGGACTCAAAATTAGAATGTCAATATTTATTGACTGTGTGGGACTGTGTTATGTATTTCCTTTGGGAGGGTAACTTTTTTTGTTGTGTTCAGTGTATAGACTCAAGAACCTGTGGGCACCAATCAGGCCTTTGTAGCAGAGTGGCTAGACTGAGGCCATTTCTCAGTAAAAGGCAGATGATAGCCTGCTGAGAATTCGTTGAAAGGTACCTGAATGACTCATGCCACCTAAAGGCAAAACCCTCTGATCTGATGAAAGGAAGATTGATTGGTTTAGCAACAATGGCCAATAGCACAAGTGAAGGAAACCCAGCCCTACAGTTTAACAAGGTGAAGACAGCAGCAGTCTATATGGGACAAACATGATTTTTTTTAAAAGTTGTTTATAGAATAAATAGAATATAAAGCCTTATATTTTAAAAAGACAACAATCCAGATCAAATGTATAATAGTCTGGGTTAGTAGTTTAGACCCAAATTTATCAGAGGATGTCTAAAAAATCTAGAGGTCTGAAAATGTGTCTGATTTCTTCATTCCAAACTAGTTGAGTTGGAACCTTTTTTTATTAGAAACTGGTGAAACTTCTGAAGAAAGTGCCATATGATTGCCAAAACAACAACAACAACAAAAACATTGGAGCTCCCAAAGAGAATTTGATCAAGTTCCAATGAAAAAGTTTGACACCTTACAGTTCAGAGAAACTGGGTGTACTTTAGCGTGCTTGTTTGTTGGCTTGCAGAAACACAAAGTTGTCTCAACAGTACGAGATTTTGTTTAAATTTTTTTTTAAATTGTACTTGTCCTTGGCATTTAAGCAAAGTTTGAAGATGGCTGCAGATTAGCTTTGCATATGCTGCAATTTTAGAGGAAGTTGGTTTAACTTATCTATATTTTGCTACTTCCTTACCTCAGAGACAAAGTGCTTTCCTCATCCAACCAATATATTGAAATCAATTTAAAGAACTTTAAGACGGTATTATTTATGATTGCTATCTTTATGTGACATATTTACCATGAATAGCTGAGTCACTCACAGTAAGACTGGCCCTGCTCTAGTGAATAGTGCATAGCAACAATGTCATCAGGGTTGGCGCAGTGGGTTGGCAACAAGGCTCTCTGCAGTGGCGTTCTAAGACACTCCTCCCTCTGCTAGGGGCGCGACTACAAACATATGCTGAGGTTTAGTTTATTGAAAACAAATAGAACAAGAGAGGAAAGCTTGGCAAGAGTGGGCAACCACGTGTTTGGTTTTATTGTTTTTTTATTTCTGTGCGTAAAACCTCCATATCCGCTTGCTGACTGTGCATCCTTCTTCTGCCTATCTGTGCCAGTATCTTAGGTGTGTGTCTCTTTGTATAACATGTCTGAGTGCGCATGTGTTTGCCTCCAATCTGTAAAGGTTTGTGTGTCAGTGCTGTGAAAGTAAATGCAGTTTCAATGAATGCTTTTAGTAATAGAATTGCCCGAGGTCTGATAGACAGTCACTTCTCATAACAGTCAATGAGATCAGAGAATGAGAAAACAAAAAGATCAGAGAGGGAGGGAAACAACATTGAGGTTGATATGGCGATGGAAATAGAACCAAATGTAAGGGAGGTAGAAGGCACAAGCTGGGCGCCTGATTTTAGAAGTGTGTTTATATCAGAAAGGTCGGATAACATTGATGTATTTCACAGTTCAATACCAATACTTCGAATTAGATTCAGTTGAAGGTGTTATAAGCGCTAGGTGGCAATTTGATTTTATTGGTAATCGATGCTCAGTGAAATTCTATTGTTTTCTCATTTTATGACTTATGATTGTTACAGTGAAAGGTCTTTTCTGTCTTCATATGTTCAAATGTTTCAATATGGTGACATACAAGAAAACCTGTCCTCATATTGATTTATCCAATATTACTAATCACAAACCATCTCAGTTACAAAACATACTTTAAAATTTGCTGTCTTTAATAGATTCATTGGTATAATGTCATAATAGTAAACTACTTTAAAATTTATTGCAGAAAATGTTATTAGTTTTAGAGACAAACACTCAAAGGAGTAGTTCAGATTTTTTTTTTAAGTGGTGTTCTGTGGAGCTGTCATCAGTAACCAATGTCTTACCTGCAGTGAGATTGACTAAAAGCATAATTAGATTCAAATAACAGAGGGGAGTTTTCACAAGTGAGATGAGATAACATCTCAGAGAGCAGCCAAGACCAAACCGATTTCTGCTTTCTTAAAACAATTTAAGTCTTCACAGTTTCAGAGCAATTCACATAAATGATAGTTTACAAGCCTTTAAATTGCTCTCACTTTTCCATTGGATGGTCATTTTCAGATAAGCTTTTTACAATGAAGACAAAGTTGGTCTGTTAGCCAGTAATTGTCCATGCACAATTTATATTGCAAAACAAAATGTGTTAACCATAACTGGGTAGATAAACTATTTGAGCCAAAAGTCATGGCTGTGTAAAAAACAGATTTAAAAAAGCATTTGTGTTAATGGTATGAAAATTTTATTTTGAACTCTGCATTACTTTATATCAAAGGAAGCATAAAGTTGCTGCCCCTCCCACTGCCCCCTTGGCCAGACAGTTTTATACGCACAATCTGCCAGTTAGCAAAATATCTCATGAATCACTAAACAAATTTAATGAAATTTTCATAAGGTAATCATTAGATGGACATTTAAAACTGAGACCTTTGTTTAAAACTTTGGCTTGGAAGGCAGCAGGCAGTATTTATTCTCTCCAGGAAAGATACTTTCAATTATGAATATAAATTTAAGGAAGGAGGGGGCAAGCTTTAATGAGTTGACTGGTGGATGTGCTGTTCTCAGCTGTAAATTCAAAAGCTAAAGAAGGCCTACACCATAAAATGAATTCACTAAAGTCCACATTGCAGTAATTTTCAAATAATCTACATATGACCACAGTTTAATAATAATAATTAAAAAATAATCTGAAATTCTGATATAGCTTTTAGTTTTGGTGATCTCCATCTGGCCACTCCTTTGGAAACTTTTTGGAGTTACCCCTGCTTTGCATCAGATAGTTACTCTGCCCAGTAATGCTTATCTTATATTTTTTTTTTTTTTTCAATTTTGCAACATAAGTTTCATACATATCATGATAGGTAAAGCATCACAGACAACTCGGTCTTGAGTGCAAATATCCATCAACCTCTATGTAAATGTCTGTTTACTGAAAAAGTAATAATGGTTAAAAAAAAATCATGTTTGAATTGACACTCTTGCTTATGGTTGTTTAAAAACTGCAGAAATATGCTTTGGTCTTAGTTTTGCTTTGATTAGCTGTTAGTTTGACTCCCCTGTAAAAACGTCTGCCTGATGTTCCAAACTAATAATACTCTGAGTGATTTCTGCAGGTAGGCTATTGATTTCTGATAAAAACTCCATAGAATGCCATAGAACACTGGAGTGAATCTGAACTATTTTTTTTTTTAATCTGGAAACCGTATGTATTTAATAATGACACAAAACACTGCAAGTTGTTTAAACTTTGAATTCATTTTCATGGGTGTAGTATCAAACAAGATGAGTTCACAAAAGCTCCAGCCATGTGACTTTCTCTCAACTCCAGGCACTGCAGAGACTTTTTAGAGACAATTTCTTGACTGTGCTGAGTAATCAAGATAAGTTAGGCTACTTTTCTATTGCTGGGTAAAATGTGACTGCAGATTTACTTGTGAGAATGAAACTTAATCTGGCCAGTGGAGCGTGGGCTTGGAATGGAGGAGGTCACTGTGTAAACACACAGCTTCTGTTATAGTTTATTATTAATCAGACAGACTTTGCAATGCATGTGAGAGTGATCGAGAGAGGAGGATAGGACGGCTCTGTAGTGCCCGTTAGACAAGCAGACCCATCAGATAGTCATATATTATGTATTCATTGTTGTCACACTGTGCCATTGGCTTTCATTTTTGTGGGAGCGGGCCTGCAAGCATAATGACTGTTTTGCTATGTGTAGCTCAGTCAATGCACAAGGATGCCAGTGCCATAATCATATGCTACCCACATCAAAGGTGTTGGGTGTATTTTCTCACACATTTCTCTATCTCTTTTCACCAGTGTTACAACAAAGTATGTTTCCAAACTTGAGCTTGTTATCAATGAATGTGTTGCCTTGGACATGCTTAACGATGCATAATCACAACAGAACATGTATATTGTTGTCTAAAGTCTCTGTCTTGGATAATAAACTACGGCATGTGGTAAAAGCCAGGTGTAGACATAAAAACAGAGGTTGGGAAAACAGGTTTTGTCAGTTTTAGTAAACCAAGGATTTTGTTTTGGGGGTTTTGTGGTCTGTTACAGTTTGGTTTGCCTTCGAGTTTTCACTTGACTTTCTTTGTTGTCAAAAATGTACTTATTTATTTATTCATTTGGACTCATATTTTAAAATACTCAGGGAAAAAAACCATGTTTAATGTTTATGCTTATGAAAACAGTCTGTTGATAATGTTTTCCATTTTTTCATGTCCGTTATTAGTAAATATAGCCTACTATTTGACATTTACTTTGTGTTTACTAAAATGTCATATTTAAATGGTAAATATGTAGTTATTTAAACAATAAAACTAATTTCGTAGGAGGGAGGACAGCAGACCTTTTATCCTCTCTTTGTGATTACAGTCAGTCCGTGTATATGTGTGTTCCCTTTCATTATCTCCCTCTTTATTCTTCTTATGTTTTCTCAGTGGCATTTTGTTCCACCTTTTTTTCCACTCTTGTATGGATGATGAGTTAAGGAATTAAAGGTCAGCAGCCTATTAATAGCAGTGTGAAAGTCACATCAGAAAACAGCAATGATATTCTTTGAAAATTTGCCGATTGCTAAATGAATCAACAGAAAGTGTGTATATGACGACTTAAGGTTTTTAACTCAACTAAAATAAAAACATTCAGCTAAAAGTTACCTTGCTTTATCTGATCCTTCAAAATACAAGATAATAAGCTTTTTAGAATGTTTGTTGACATTATGTACAGAATGTGGAGCCAAAAAAATGTAAAATTGCTTGACAATCAGAGAGGCTTTTAGCAATGTTAGCTGCGAGACACATTGTTGTGTCTTCAGACATAAATCTGTAATTTCTTGTTATGTAATGGACCTGCATCTAAATACACACACAAAAAAAGGCTTTTGTAAAGACAGACTGTAATAAATGAAAGCTTTAACTGATCAACATGCTTTTTTTGTTGTTGTTTTGTTTTAGCTGCCAATAATATGTGTTTTAAGTTCACAGGTAATCATAGGATTTTAACTCAAAATGCACAGATGCATGGATTAAATTTGTCATACAAAGAGAGGTGTGATGGAAAAAAGAAGCTGTTCCACATTAAATTCTTAATATCAGTGGACACATACATCAGCTAATCAAGCAACAGACATGGCAAATGGAGACGTGTTTGATAAGATTGTGCAGCACATTTGTCAGGATTGGCAGATGGAGAGACAAGCATAAAATGATTGCTTTACTTCAAGTGCAGCATCACTTTTGCTGGTCATTGCAGTCTGATTGGCTCTTGTCTTCTCGATCATCAATATTTGATGTAACTGCCAATCATAAACTAGCACAACTGTACTGCAGACAGAAAGTGGAGCTGTTCAAACATTTAAAGTGTTGGAAAACATACCCTAAAAACCAGAAAGGGACAAAATGTGTTAAATCCAGAAAACAAAGTAAGCACAAAAAATGCTTTTGCTAAAGATAAAAGTTATTAGTAACTTAGCAGGATAAAACTAGTAGACTGACCTTTACCTTTATTTGATATTTAAAGTTTGCTTTCAAACCTCTTCTGTTGAAAGGTCACCTAAAGCTTCTGTGATGTTTGTGCACTGTTTTAACAAGACAATGGTGAAGCATTGACCTGTGCTATATTTTGTCCTATCAACATTTCATTTTAACTGACTGACCTGAAGTTATGCTGTTGTCATCCCAAACTGCAAAGGAATTTTGCAAATGCAAGTACTTGTTGTACAAATACAATAGTACATGTAAACTTTACGTCATATTTAAATATAAATTGTTTGTCGTTGTTAAAGGATTTGTGTTTGGGGATTTGTTTACTCTATTGAAGATTTGGTGTGTGCATGCACATATAAAGAGCTTGGAATTTTACTATATTACAATGTGGAAAAGCATTACATAATGCAATGCTTATAAGGCAGAGAAAGCACAAGGAGTAAACGACAAAAAAACAATTATGTGCATTTGATCCAAACTGAAGACAAATCAATGCCTATATTTCATGTTATATAATGTTGCATTGTCAGATATGCTTTGACTCTTCAAAGCTAAGCAAAACCAACCAGATTTTCTTTTCAGTTGTTTCCTTTTTTACTTTTTTTAACTTTACTGAATAATGTATTGACTTCTGATCCATTCTGCACTGCAAAGTGTTTCGCTCCTGTAAAGTGAAAATTGTACATTGAAAATGGCAGTTGGAGGCTATCTTTGTGGTGTGTTCAAGTGAACATTTTATTTATTTTTTACTTATTTTCAGACACTGGCAACGTGAGGAGACAGAAGCATGAGGGTGGGGGTTACAAACACTGTAACCTAAAAGTTGTCTATACCCTTGAAATAATAACTATGCATCCTTTGTGATAAAAAAAAGTACTCTTAGGACACAAACATGCATGCCCACACTTACCATGAATGCAGAATCACCTGGTAAACTAATATGAGTGTATTTTAACTGTTGAAGAAAGCTGCAGTCTGCAGAGCAAAGGGCTCGGATGAAACATTGAAAAAGTCACAGTAAGATTTGAACCAGGAACCTTCAAGGTTAAAAGCTATAACAAAACTATCACATCACTCTGCAGTTTGCACCATTTTTAAAGAGATGAGCCCATCTATTTTTCTACACCTTGAGGTTTTTAAAATACCTAGGGTTGTGTCAACAAACAACTTAGCAAAGAACCAAATTTAAATTGAATCTTTAGGCACTTTGGTACTCGCAGCCTGTCACGAAGACACATCTTTTCAATTTCCTCTCCTGAGTCTTTGAAAATTGCAAACAGTAACATAGTTTGATAGACATAAAATAATATTTTAGGATCAACAAGGTGTTTCGTAAAGAGCATTTTTCTGAAGACAGTTGAAGATCATCTGAAGGATGATTCATCTTTCAGGTCTTTACTGGATTTGTATTTTTGTTTTTTGTTTTTTTTCCTTTTCTTAAAGGCATGCCTTTCAGATTCTGTTTGTTTTAGAAAGTTCTTAGGTCTGACACTTTTTGCTTTACTTTTTAAACACACTCAGCTCAATATGCTGTCCTAGTCATGGAATGGACTAGGACAGCATATGGAAGCAAAATATAATAAATATAATAAAAATATAATAAAAATAGAGGTGGTTTAAAATTTTTTTTACAACACTTGGTGTACAAAACTATACCCTTATATAACTTTAGTTCTCAGAGATAATATTGTACTTTTAAAATGAAACAAGGATCAACATCAGTTACCTCTGAGAACTGTACCAGTGAGTAAAAGTGATATAATACGCATGTATTTTTCTATGTTCAGTACCCACAGCAACTAGGGTACCTTTAAAATTTTGAATTACTGTAGTGTTACAAGTTCTGTCATATTTTCAAAGTCTTTATATTGATTCAACAACAGTGTCACTCCTCAGAACATACATATTTATTACCCACAGCAGATCTCCAAGTTAATTGCACTTCAAGTCACTCCATCTGCAACTAGGGCTGCAGTGAGCTCATTAGGCATTCATCAGAGCCAAAGGTTCAAAAGTTTGGTTAGTAATTGTCATTTCTCTTTCCTTTTTTGTCCTCACAAAACTCCAGTATGAAACTGGTTTTCATAATCACTAAATATTCATCGTTAGATAATAGGATGGAAGGTTTTAAGTAGTAATTAAAAGGAACACTGAGCCCGACTTTGTGACGTTACCATGACGACAATAATACAAACGTCTCTGGTGGACAGCCCAGATGAGTTTGCTCATCTGATTAAAAGGAACACTGCAAATTATATATCCAACATGCCAGCTACATTTACACAGAATGTGAAACCCTAACTGCTGTTTGCTTAAACAAAACCAAATTAGTGGTTTTAGTGCTCAACAATCAGTAGACTGAGTACTGGTTCACATCTCCATGACAGCAGACAGAGAGAAAACAACAACAAAAACAATAAACCAGTGGACAAAAACAGTAGACACTCCTTTGTTCTATTAAAAGGCATGTGCCCCAAACATAGAGTTTTGTTGTCCGTCAAATATTTAATGGAAAACAAACAAAAGGCATGTCTATGACCTGCACAGGAGAGGTGTGACGACTGTCATCAGTGTCACAAGGTGAAATAGTACAGTGTAGCACATTATATCTCATTAATTCATTCTGTCTATCAGCAAAACAACAGACCCCTGCCAAAGGGTTTTACCGATGCCAGCTGCTTCCCTTGTTAATTTGATTCTTCACCTCATTGCCTGGGCCTGGAGCTGTCAGCCTCTGAGCTGTCCAAGCATTTTGTCTAGACATCTGCTTGTAGAGACAAAAGAACTTTTGTTCGCTGTTTTTATACTTTTTTTTCTACAACAAAACCTGCGCTTGTTTGTGGGATCTAGACAAGTTGCCCTGCAGGTGGTCGAGGAGAGTACATTTTATTCCTAACCTCCATTGTTTGTTTGAAGGTGGGGTGGCGGGTGATTGCTTTCAGAAGAGAATACAGAGATGGAGGATGAAAAGAAGCAGCTAAAGATGAAAAACTTGACATTGGGAGGAAATAGATTATACATTTAAGAAGCTGTTAGTGCCTGTCAAGGACACAGGAACACTATAAAATGGGTTCTTGCCTGTTTGTTATTTCTGTATCTTATTCAATGTCAGCTTGACAAACCATTAGTGACGTTATTGTGACAAAATTAAATTATGAGTCAAAAACATCTTAACAAAGAAATGTTAAATTGAAATCCCATGGCTAATCGAATTAGTCATGCATGTCAATTTGACTTTGGAGGTCATTTCAGTGGAAGGGTTGATTAAAATGTTTGCGTCACCACTGTTTCCTGCCTTTGCCCTCCAAATGTAGTTACCCTCCATGCCATTCTGTTGGTTTTTTAGAGATGTTTTTGGGAGTTAAAGATGTCTTTCAACTAAACAACAGTTATTGATTCGAAAAGCAACCGGCAGATGAGTTAAACATTGAACATATTTCTATTTTATTTGGACAAAGTTATTTCCACATCTCACACTGGTATTGTTAAAATGAACATTTCAGTTCAAAATAATCTTGTTTTAGTTCAATTAGTCAGTTCATTTCAAATCAATGATCAGGCACTTTTTAATTAGGCTAAAATAAATTTGTAGAATAAATTGCTTGAAACAACTTGATTACCTAATCCAAATAAGTTTAAAAAAGAAAAAAAAAAGTTTGACTAATATACTATTGTAATGAGATGAAATAGAGATAAAATTTCACAAGCCTCTGTGAAACTAACACAGGCTTATAACACAGGCATGTTTAATCAATTAATTATGAAATAACGCTAGTAGAAATAATTGTTTTATTTCTTAAAGGTTCTCATTACAAAGTATTAAGTCAAACAAAAAAAAGGTACCCTGAACTCTATCGAAAGGTGCAGTTTGAAAGAGTTTACTCCAGTAGTTTTCCAGATTGCAATTCTGAAATGCAGGTCCACAGTCACTTTTTAAACCTGTAATGTGATTATTTCTGAGAGAACTTACTGTAACAATGCAGCTATTATTAGTCTCTCAAATGGCTACATGGTTGCGAGCATGAGACCCTGGAAAACCACAGCTGATCTCAGAGGATACCGCCCACAATTTGCTTGTACAAGATTGTTGGCCTTCACCCACATGTCCTCACCTGAGCAGCTAGATCAGTAGGTGGAGGATGTGGGAGAAGTGAATAAATTCTAACGCAATCTTTTGTAAATGTGAGCAGGAATATTTTTTTGATTTTCCAACACAGAATTCCAGCTCACCATGATGCTCTGATTATGACTGCTCTATGGCACATAGGCAAAGTCAAGTGTTGGTTTGTATTATGACACAACAGCTTATTAAATAAATGAATGGAAATCTTTAAGTGAACTAAAAGAATGTGCATGTAGTAACTGTCTCTGTTCTGTCTTAGCTGAAACTGTTATGAGGTAGAGTTCCCAAATGCAGGAGCGCAGGAAGCAGGACGTTACAGACCCAAATATCTTTAATTACTAAATAAATCATGCTGGAGGTTCTAAAGGCTAATCCAATTTTATATAAACCAGGCAGACAGGAATTAAACATGAAATAGTGAGCAAATACAAACACAGACTCTGAAAACCTAAACTCAAAACCAGGGGCTAAATATACCAAGGAAGCAAGTGACAAATGAGGAACAGCTGCGAGGAAATCAGAACTCAGGCATGAAAGAAAAAGTCAAATTGCAAAGTACAAACAAAAGAACCTAGTTTTTCCCAAAATAATACAGGAAATGAGGTAATGTAAAACAAGAAAACAAATACTAGGGAATGAAGGAAGGACTCTAAACAGTCACGAGAACTAAACAAATGATATATCAATATCCTGACTCAAAACATGACAACTCATGAACCATAAACACAAAAACCAATATAACATAAGCAAAATCATTTTCTTTTCTTGCTATAATGACTTTTAGCAACTTGTCTAAATATGCACTGAGCATACTAAGCCTTTTAAAGAGGAGACTTTTCTATTTTTTTTCCATCAAGCATTTTATTAACCATTGACACCTAGAAAGAAAATGTAAATTGGTGGTTTTCATACTCAGGCTGATATGATGATGTGGAAGGATAGAAAGAGCAGATCACAGAAAAACAAATTCTCATAGTCAGCTAAGGGGATTCTGTGGTGAAAAGATGTGAAAAGAGGAGCATGGACAAAGAAAACCATTGCAGACAATATTAAATGGGAGCAAATAACAGAGATGTGTTTGATGAATGGAGCTTGTAAGAAGAATTTTGCACACACATGAAATCACTGTATAACCATATAAAACAGTGGCTTCATTTGAGCTGACATTTGATCTTCCTTTCTTAGACTAAGCTTTTGTTTTCTGCATAAAGTACAGAATTATTACTTGAAAAAAAAGAATTTGAGGAAATATTTTGAAAACCAACATTGTCAATCAAAATGATGTTATACTACAACTGACAGATTAGCTGCTGTCCATACCCTTGACATAATAAAATGTTTTTTGTTAGTTTATTTGATTGGCAAGTTCTGTGTGAGGTCTAAAAGCTTTAATAGTGAGTTTTGGTTGATTTTCTGTATTTTTTGTGTGAATATCCCAATATTTTTATGGGCTGAAAGACAAAGTCATGCATGTTGTCTGTGATGTATCAGTAAGGCCATCTGGATCATAATGAGCTATATGAGCGACTATGCTGACTGCCACTGCCATTCATCCTGATATCCATCATGATTATCATCTATGATGTTGTCATGCATCACCTGCATCACAACGTTTCACACATTATTTCCTCCACTTCTCATTTCTTGCATTCCTTCCTTTCCTTTGTTTCCCTTCATTTAATAGTGGCATGTGGTTTCTGGTTGCTCTAAACATTTGTAGTTTCTGGGGTGAATGAGTCATGCCTCAGTAAAACAGCACTCTAATCTTCTCTGTAATACCGCCTGCAGCTTTATAGATAGTGTAACATGCAAACAGTGTTACAAGCTCAGTGTCGAATCTGTCTGTTTATGTGTAACAGTGCACAAATTCTCGAGATGCATTCTTTGACTTAAGTGTGTCTGCAAGTGAGAGAAAAGGCAGAGGAGATGCTTGTGGGCTCTTTAGAAAAGGATGCTTGCCTCCGACTGTAAGCGGGCGATTGGTGTAGGTGTACATGTGTGAACACAAGGGCGAACACAAAGACGCCTCCAAGGAAAGGAGGAGAAAAAGAGGTTGGAAAGACAGATAGCTTGTTGGCAGCATTGCAGAGTCGGGCTGATTTATCTTCCCACATTGTGACTCACCATTTGTGCACCACACAGTTTACATTTTAAAGCTGTTATTAAAAAGAACAGAGAACGCGATAGAAGGAGAAGAATAGAAATGAGGAACAGGAAAAAAGAGGTGAAAAACAGGCAAGAACAATAGCGTGATTTCCAGGGGACATTTCATAAGCTGGGCATAAAGTTTTGCTGTAAAAACTGTAGGTGAAGTTTGGTGTAAGTTCTCAGTTATCCAGGACAGGAGAAATCATAAGTTTTAAAACAAACTGACTTTGTGCATCATTTATACACCTTGACCAAACCCACTTAAGATGCTTTAATTTCCGGATAAAAAGAACACAAAGAACAAACATAGAAAATAATAATATTAACAATAATAATAACAATAATATTTAAAAAAATCTTTAAATATTGTTTTTTTCTGAAATTAAATTTAAGAGATTTCAGTTGTAAATGGTTTTAAAATAATAGTAGTAACTTTAAAATAAATTAATTTATTAATAAAGTATTATAGTGTCATGTACCGAAAACCTATTGTGTTAAATCCCCAACATGATTTTCTTGTACCTAACTGTGTTTCGTTCCACTGTGAACAGAACGACTAAACCAGTAAACATGAATTTTTAACATGTCAGGTTTTATCACTGTCCCTAAGCCCCAAACCCCCTCTCTGCCTCTCTGCACTGTCTCAATAGAAGCTCATAAAACATTAATATAAGCTCCTTATAGGACTATACATGGAACCAAGACCAGACTGGGCTGAGAGTTCACACAGCATCTTATAACCTGGTTACACATGCATGTTGTAACTGAGTGTGAGTGGGAAGGCTTCAGTGTTTGGGCAACGACCTTAAGCAATCACCATCGTGTGAGCCAAGTAATACAGTGCCACTATTTAACATGTGTACACCTGGCAAGCATTCTGCAAGTAAGACCAACAAATGCAGAATTAAAATATGTACACGAGGTTCGTAAATAATTAACTGTGTAAACTGTGCAAGACGGTTGTCCTCAGAGGGCATTGTTTTGAAATATTAAAATCGTGTTTTGCTGTGACTAGTTGCTGCAGACTATTTTCATGTTTAAGTCACAACTATAAACGTGAATACAGCTGTCCTTGCTATATGCCTGGTGACATCTATCTACTCTTAAAAGCACTTGATAATCACTGCCGAACACTTGACGAACCAAACAGAAATGTATAAAATGACATGTTGATGAGTACACCTCTGTCTAACTCAGCCCTGTCTCTTGATATGATTTGCTCTGAAAGCAGCTGTATTTGCCTCACGCTAACAGAGTTGTTTGGCTTTTTTAAATTAGCAAAATGCAAATCCTTGAAAGCTAAAACCACAGGCAACCGAAGACCTTTAAGTGAAGAGATAAGAACAGGCTTGGTGATACAGTCCCAGACAGAAGCCTACGGTGACTCAGAGGTTTATTGAAGCAAATCAGGTTGAGTCATTTTTTGTTACACTGACATATTAAAAATAATGGCCAAAATATGCTAAATAAAATGTGCTGTTACTGGGTCCTTTTGCTTTCTGAGTAAAAAACAAGTCAATGAAACCAGTGAAACCCTGTCAGATATCTGAAAGTCAGAAAGTCAACCCCAACTTTCTAATTTTTCATCCTTCTCCAGAAAGGCTTACTAACTAAATGTAATATATTTTTTCTTCCCTAAATAACATATTCCAAGACCATTTTAACTGATTTATTTTTATGGTAAAGTGATCTATCTAAATCCAACCTATATATTTTTCCCCATTTATTCTAATGAATGCACACACAGATGTCAAGTTCCTGCTTGTGCTGTCAAGGTACATCAATTTCATCTTAAATTATAAGATTATAAATCTGATCAGATGGAGGGATGCAGCAGAGCAGAACCTATAGCTGCAGGTGTGAGGTGCATGCTGACAAATGTAATTGGACTTATAATCAGTCATAAAACTACCCAAATTGGTTTAGAAGATACTCTGGTTAAACAACAGCAACACTGCTGTTTGCAGGAAAGTACTTTTGCACAGTTTACAGCACTGATTGGCTCCATTTGATACTGTAGAGTGGCAACAAAGTAGGTGATCTTTTTGACCGGTCAACAAGCATTACCAAAAGCTCAAGCTTCAGAGGGTACCACTGACAGCTGTCATGCTGCTGCTAGTCCCTGGATCAACACCACAATTAGCAGCCCAGACAAGTGCAAATACTTTGTAGACTCTGGACAGTACTCAGCTCTGGAGCAGTAACACTTTTGATGCCTAAAGTGATTTTCAGTAAGCAGTGATATAGGCTTTGCTCATCACTTAACCAATCACATGGAAATGGCATCCTAGAAAAAAGCAACTTAGATAAAAAAAAAAAAAAAAATCTGATGTAATGGAAAGAGATAGCTGGTAAAATGTTCATGTTGTCAACTGGGATAGAAATGTTACAACCTCTAATTTTTATGATTCTTGCCTGAAGCCTGACGCATAATTGGTGAGGCAACGGTTGCAAGGAAATCAAACAGTTTTGTGAAATATTTCCATCAGAATAAGCTGCATCATCAGCTGGATCATTTTGACATGTTTTTTTTTTTTGTAATTAGGGCGATACTATCAATGCATTTGTAAATGTAGTCTAATATCCTCCAAACATTATATGTTTGTTAAACTGTATTTATTTCATGCTTGTCTTTGGATGGAGCCTAATTTGCTGATTCCTGGATTTTATTGCAAAAAAGATTCACTAATTTACAAAGACCAATTAGTTCTCAGAATAACTGTATTTATTATAGACCAAGCATCCCCACCTTTTCTCGCTGTTGGAAACTGAAGCCAGCAGGACCCGATTCACTGGAGTTGCCATATTGTATTTTTGGAACCAGAGTCTGAAAACTAAGTCCTGCCTATTTCCTGCACATAATCATGGTGCTACACACCCTTTCTTCTAAGGATGAAATAATTAAATACAGCTAAGCACATTAGAAAAAAAAAATAATATTTGAACATACAGCAGGAAGGTAAAAACTACGTTAATCAACAAGAGTCAACATCTTTAAGAAAAAAAAAAAAATTGTTTTGTTATTGTTTGTTATTTTATTTTTCATTTTATGTTTTGTTAATTTGTGTGGAGGAGGCAGGACTTTTAATTTGTACTTTGTACAGGTATAGTTAGTTCTGTTACAACTTTAACTTCCTGGTTCCAGTGGGAGATCTAGACTTATATACAGTTTATAGTTTTCACACTGTTAACATTTCAGTATCAGTTTTACTTGATTTGAAAGCATTTATTTACCTCTTTGCTATTTTTTCCAAGTTCTTGATAACAAATCTATTTATTTAGTAGCCAGAACTTTACTCTATGTGCCTTAAGAGAGTCACAAGTATTTCTCAGCAGCTCTGCTTCTCAGACTTGATTGTATTCGGGGGGGAATTACAGGCAGCAGCGAGTTCAGCCAGCCAGTCATCATCTGACAGGTACTTGAACCTAAGCTGTGAATGTAAGTATGAAAAAAAATGTAAGAAGGAATAGAAAGGTAACATTGATGAAACATTTTTATCATCTGACGCGAGGGCTCTCTTCCTGGATAACAATGTCCCACGAGTGGTGACTGGATGTTTTGATGAACGACACCAACTGAGGCTTGAACCTGACAAAAAAAAAACTTGCTGGGAGGCAACAGAGCTATTCAAACACCACCATGTCAATCTCAAAAGGATAGTATTGGCATGAAAATCTCTCACTTAATGTGGACATTCAGCTTTAAGCACTGCTGTGCTTAGTGAAACACCATAGTGCTGCTGGCGTGACTGCAGAAATATCTTGTTACTTTTTAGAACATGCACGCAAAACTCAATTGTTGGTTTAGGGTACATGCAGGCTTTTTGAATATCCCCAGTGAGCACAGACATAGAACTGTTGTATACTCTGACTTACATGGTATAGACCTACAAAATGTACTCACTGTATGTACATATTGCACATTAAGTGGTCCTGAGTTTTCATTGAGTGGTTGTTTAATCTGTAAGTATCTTACAGATGAAACCTTCACCTTCAGGATACACATTTTGACAGTCATGTTATTCAGTCAGAGTTTATCCTCAACCATTCCCTGCAATCGGATGGCTTTGTTTTGTGCCAACTGCTCATTAATGCATGTTATTTCCTGTCAACACTGAGAAAGTGTTACTTTTAGCAAGTGTCTAACAGCATCAATGGTGTTTATACCAAGACAGCTTGTTGATTAAAAAAGTGCTAACAGGTTATGATGAGCTGAACATCAGTGGGACAGAATATTTGAATGAAAATGAAATAAAATTAGATGTTATTAACAGTAATCAGTCTTACTATTAATTGGAATAATAATTTGTAGTTAGGTAAACTGTTTGTATCATTTAATGCTATATTAAAGACATTCTACTTTGACTGACAGATGTCAACTATTGCAGTTTCCAAATGTAATAACAACAAATTTTAGCAAATGGACATTTAAAAAAAGGTTAATGTACAAACAGGGATTTCTAGCTTCTCAAATCTTATAACTTTCACATTTTCAAAGCTGCACTTGCTGATTTGATGTTATTCCCCATGCAGCAAGAGTTAAACAAGAATTTAAATTTAAAACAGTAGGAGTTAGAAACCACTATGTGTTTTGAGAGTTGCTAAAAAATAAAAATAAAATAACATTGACACTGTGTCAGACAAGTAATTATGGAAGATTAGTTACTCAACATTATGTTTTAAAACATTATATAAGCATTGCAAAAAATACACATTTATGAAAGATTTGACAATTGCAACAGTATTATTAGATTATGTTTTTGTTTAGTTTAATTTAAATCTTTTTTTCTTGTCTTTTTATTTTTTACTGACAATATTTGGCCATGTTTGCACATTTATGTTTTCTCTGTTAGCATCCTCTTGCTTGTCTTTTTTAATATATCTCTCTGTGCTTCCCTTTTTTTGCCTCTGACTGTAGTCCACCCTCCATTTTATTGGTTGCCATTTTTCTCTCTTTCCAAAATAAACCCTTTCATCCCCTTCTGCCTTTCTTCCTGTTCTCCCTTATTTAACCTTGTTTATCATGTCCATTTTGCTTCCCTTTTTTCAGCTCTGACTGTCACCCATTTCTCCTGTTTCAGTAAATGTCTTAGCCTATAGATGAGGATGCATTGAGGCAGGCAAAGAGGCAAGCTAGGCCAGGCTACAGGTCATAATGATGGTGCTGGATTCTAAAAAAAAAAAGCCTGCAGGCAGCTGAATCGATAGCTCCAGTTGTCAAATTGTACCTTACACAGAGAAAGGGAAAAAGAACAGAGCTTCTACTGGCTGCCTGTGTTCTGCATGCGTGTGTATGTTTTTTAAATCGGTGTGACTGTAAGTGTGATTCTTGATTAGAAGGGCATGTACCCAAGCAGGCTTGGTCACAGCAGGATCTTGCATTAGTTGCACTCATTCTTTGGAGCAGAAAATCTTTCCAGGCTCGCCAGTTTGGTACTTGATGAACAGCTCTGCTCTGATTTTTAGAGTTCTGAAACACACATTCCCGTCTAGTAAACAGAAGAAAAAATGTTTTTTTTCTGCTTCTTTTTAGCTGAGTATTTTAAATTACCACAATACCACTGTTCTGCAATATAAATCTACATATATAGATAGATTTTTTTTCTGTTTCTGAATGTAGTCTGTCAGGATTTGTGACTAAAAGCAGGTTCACATTAAGGACACAAATCCTTATCTCATCAAATGAATCTAATAGAGGAGCTGCATTTAGACATTTCCTGATGTTAGGTAATTTTATGGCTGGATTTACATCACAGACAAGATTATGGATGAGAAGATTACCCAATTTGGATCAATTCACAAATGTGCATTATATGTTTAGATTGGGGGTGCATCTAAATTGGGTGACTTGGCGGTATAGTAGTTAGAGATGCCACCTCACAGCAAGAAGGTTACAAGTTTGCCTGATGACCTGGGGCCTTTCTGTGTGGAGTTTGCATGTTCTCCCTGTGCATGCTTTGGTTTATTTCGGATACTCCAGTTTCCTCACACAGACTAAAAACATGCATGTTAGTTAATTGGCAACTAAACAAAACCAAATTCTTATTTCATTTTCTCCTTCTGTTTATACTAAGAATCACCCAAAATGAAATTACCATCAAAATCTAAGAGATTTAATGATCAGTATTTATGGTTATGTTGCAGAACTGACCCTGACTTTCTCAGACGGTTATCTGCAGGTTAATTACTGACTGAGCTGTTTATTAAGATGCAGCCACAGATATAAATAGACTGCTGCCTGTATGCATGTGGCGACTTGCAGGCTTTGCAGCGTTGTACAATGACATAGCAAAACTGCACAACAATCATAAGATTGAATTTAAATTCACATCAAAGTGTTATGTCAGCTAACCTCAATGACATTCTTGTATTAAACATTTTGGGGGATAAATAGGGCCAAAATCATGTTTTTTAACAATTGATGAAAATGTCTGACTTTACAGGAGCAGAGCTGGGATTTAAAGCAGAAAAATGTTTTGCATTCTGCACAGCAGCAAGTCAGATGTCATACACCAAAACTGCTGCAGCCAGAGGGTGTAGTTAAAAGACCTGACACGATTTGCAGCTTATATTGAAGCTAATGTTGACAGACTTCAAGCAGTGATCTACTCTACATACCAACAATGAATCAGCTGAAGCAGTTAAATGTTTTTACACTTTTTGATATCCCCAAAAACTCCATTAACAATTCTGCTTTAAATGATTCTGGTGCCATTAAAACAGTAATAAAATAGTATTCAGAGAGATCATAACAGTACAAATACCCCCTTTAATTGCTTTTAAATGACACTAAATGAGGAAAATAGAAGATTTTAATTTAACAGAAGCTTTTATTAAATACAAATAATCAGTATTCTTGCTTAGTATAATTTGCTTAGAAGTGCCTTTGTGATGTCTAGAGGGTGTTTTTTTGTTTTGTTTTTAGAGGAAACTTTTTTAATATTGGTAAAAGAAATATGTTCCAGAGCGAGCATGGGGCAATCTTTGTTGTAACTTAGAGTTAGATAATGACACAACTTTGAAAATGCCCTTATTATTGTTTAGTTCCAACAAAATGAAATTCTTTTTTTTAATAAATGGAGTTTCAACCAGGAGTGGAAATTAAAAATTTTGTCCACCAGCCACAGTGGCTAGTGGACAAAATTTTTTACCAGCCACTCAAATATTTTACCAGCC